>NC_134470.1:83846207-83898707 GCF_964194025.1 Convolutriloba macropyga | reverse complement strand
GTAGTTATAGTTTTGTTTTCTCACCTGATGATGACAATCCTCAAAAATGAAAGTTCTCAACGCCTTGCTACGGAGGCGGAACTCATTTGTTTAAACAATTTACTGCTTATAGTTCAGTTTTGCCGGCTTTAATATCATTTAATTTTCGTGGGTGTGAGCTGGTCTTTCTTAAATTTTTTTTCTTGTACCCAAAAAAGTGAGTTTATCATTTATACAAAAAGGTTTAAGCAGAAAATAATTTTTGAATTCAGTTTTTAGATTGTATTTTTCGGTTTCTGTTTACATTGGGAAAATCTGTTTCATAAAAAATGATTATTTTAAAATAAATTTCTGCTTTTCTTTTTGTTACTGTTCACTTCTCCTACTGAGTCTCTTCGAGCAAAAGTATCATCGATTCTTTTTTTTGGCAAAAACGTATTCTTTCGAGAAAACAATTTTTTATTGTTTAATCGCTCTCAAATAAAGTTTGCAGCAAAGACATTTGTCCTGTTGGTCTTAATTATGCGATTTTTTACTTGATCCTTTTTTGTCTGACCCATTTGACTTGTCATCTTCAAAAACGGGATAAGTAGCTAGAACACAGCGGGCATTAAGTTCTCTTAGAGCTCTTCAACTCACAAGTCTCCAAGTATGCGATTCACAGCAACTGTTTTAGAGACTTTTACTTATGGTGTGAAGTGCGGTTCTTAGAGTTTGACTCCCTCACATCAGTCACTCCCACTAGTTTTACTGGAAGTTTCTAATGGTTATTTTGTATTTGATAAGTTCTTCATTAAAAACGTTCCCATTTTTCTTTCTCTTTGTGTTTTTGTTTGAAGTTGGCTAAAGTTGCTTTGAGTTATCTGATATGTTTTAAGTCGTTAAAAAAATCTTTTTTTTGTGTAAGCTTCCAGAATATGCTTTTAAGAAGGCATAAAATGTGTATCCTGGAAGCTGCTCTCGCCAAAAGCTGCTCTTCTAATGGGACCGACAGTCTAGTCTGTGTTTTTGACCCTTCTTTTATATGTAACTCTTTATTTTCACAACTGAACCTGAACTCTGAACTTGAACTTTTTCTTTCCAAGTTATGACAACAGACTCAAGCAACAGCTTCAAATTCTTCCATTCCCCAATAGAATGCGTTTTTCACCCTTATGGATGCCCTTTTATTAGTCGGGCTTAGAAATTGATTGTCATTTGTGATTCTCCTCAATCTCAAAGTGACTATTATTTACTTTAAAAGATTGATTTGAAGTCAAGTAGGGCTATATTACTCTAACTTTAGGATTTTTTTAGCTCACAGCACAGCAGATATCAGGAAAACTTACATTTCTTCAATTATTTTAGGTCCAATCTTTTTTGTTTTTTTTGGCATTTTTAAACTTTAGTGCGATGAAGTTTTGCGGTTTTTTTCCTGCAATCTGTGAGCTTTGATCTGGTATTTTGTTTGCCCCTGACTTCATATGTGCATTTTACTTTTCCAAAACTGTTCATCAGCGCAATTTGACGGTCAGCTCTTGACTTTTAGAAATCACTGAGTTGGAACTGACAACTTGTCCCTCCTACTACGTCTTAAGAGAAATATAGATGCTTTCTCAAAATCATCGAGGCCAAAAATGAAGTGTTAGTTTCTTAAAAAATCTTCGGTATATTCAATTTTGAAGGCAAGAAGGCGACGAAATGTTCGCTCTCTTCAGCATAATTGGTTTCATAAGTATGAAATGCTAGGTATGTTCTGTTTTACAAAACTTTGATATATTGGGTTGAAATAATAAAAAAGCGGCGATGTGGCTTCCAATGAGAACTTAAGAAAATGTCCGGTTTTCCCGCACGAAGATGCGAGATGTCTGCTTATAAGGTTTTCCAATGTTAAGATAGCGTTCTGTTCTCAAATTTTCACAGGAATTTCGTGGAAAATTTCTTTTAGATAAATGAGCAAATTTTAGAATATTCTTCTAGATAAAAACTAGCTGAATAGTTTTTTTTGTTTATTTTTAATCGAAAAATCTAAAAGTGTTGTTTTAGATTTTCGATTTCTGGTGATACATACGTCGTTTTCTGGTGATTTGATACCTAATGTATCGACGTACCGTTTTAAACTACCCAAAAACCAGAAACAATTCCTGAAGTAGGGTCGTTTTCAAAGTTTGTTCCCTAGCAGTCAGTCGATGGCTACTCTTTTTGACGGTTGGATTATGCATGCTTTATTAACTCAAGTCTTTCAAACGTTCCGAGGATTTTTTCTAATAGACGCTGATTTCCATTTCACCGTTTTATGGGTTAGAGAATTTTGGGCCACTGAACTTAAGCAAAATTAGGCTGAGAAAGTGACGGACTTCTGATAAGTTTACAAACCAGTTGCTATTCGGTATGCAAAACTTACGAAAAATTATCTCATCTCAACGCTCTAGTGATGAAAACAGGAATCTTGAGAAATTTGAAGTTAAAAGGGAAGGATTTGGTCGGCTCGAGATGTTTTTAGCTAATTGTCGGAAAAACGTATTTTAGTTCAAAATGTTGCAAGATTTGAATCCGCTGATCACTAGAGTGGTTGCAAATATAATATTTTATCATTTTCTACAGAGTGAAGGTTCCACACAGGCAATTCAATTCAAATGGGCTCAGGAGAGAAGGGTGGATGGATACAACATCACTGACAAGACTCTGGACAGATATATGAGTCATGTGATTGCTGAATCAGGGTGGATTTTGCACAATTCTCTTCAACTGACAGCCGGCAGAAAGTACACATATGAGGTAAGATTTTATGAAAAGAAAAAAAAGAGAGACAAATCATCGTGAAGCAGCCGTTCTTACCACCAATTCAATTTCATCATTGGGCAAGTATAATTGGGAAACGGCTGAAGACGTTTCATTTGTCATACTCAGTCTTTTTGTCCTCAAAGTTCCCTCGAGACTCCTGTTGGATAGTTTGGCACATGATTTTACACTAGCCGTATGAGAATATAACACAAAAATCAGATAACAAGATTTTTTCACAATATTTTGAATTGTTTGTTTTGTATAGGGAACAAGAAATAGGCTCGACTTTATTCCGGATACGAAAAAATTAAAGTATTTAATCTGGATTACTTTCTGACGCTCAGTAGCATTAAAAAAATCGTTTTTACAGGTTTCCATTACCATGGTCCTCGCAAGGTAACCACCGTTTTCACCTTTTGAGACGCACATATTGGAAATATAGAAAGTTTTCATGTTTCCTCCGTAAGCTTTAGTGGAGCTATATACTCATATGTTTGTTTTCAGTCAACCTTGGCAGATCGATTATTCATCAAAGAGGGTTGTGAGCTGTATCAATAGAAGTCCCTCCCAATGTAGATTATGTAATTCAAAAGATTTTTTTTGAATTTCATTTTTTCCAGGGGCTATCGAGTCTAAACTTTTGTGAACAATTGACGGATTTTGTTTGTTCTTAATAGCTGTTTTTTGTTTATACGCAAATTTTGCCAATTTTTCTAAAAATTGGGGTTATTGAAATTATTGATCTTATTTGCGACAAAAATTTTTGCTAAGTTTTTCAAGATTCAGCCTTTTTTCATGAAAAAGTCACGAAATTAGATTCTGTAGTCCCCTTTGTTTGAATTTAATGGATTTACTCACTTAAAAATTGATTACACAATCTCAAAACGCTTGTAATTGTTAAATCCTGAGAGAGCTTGTTTTATTTGCGCTTCCTCTGGGAGCGTTCTTGAATTAATGGTTTGCCGGTTTATTAATAATTTAACGCAATAATTATCCAAAATGCATCACTTACTTTAAAGGTTTTAATTTTTCGGTCGGAGAACTCATTTCCTTAATATTTCGTGATCCTGACGGTCATGATCCTGGCGGTCAAACAGCATTATCAAGTGTATTTTTTGCCTAATAATTACTCTTCCCGTCCAAAATTAGTTGGGATTGTAATTGGTCGCTGTCGACCTAAGTCGACCTAAGTCAATTTTCCGAATGGTCCTACGTTTTATCTGGAAAGCACATTTCAATTTATTTAGCTTGACGCCATTTAACTTTATAGTCAAGTTTTTTTTTCAAAAAAAAACATTGAGGATTGGATGTAATTATCGTTTGTTGTTATTTGATTTTGTTTCTTCTATTCATCTCATAGTGTTCTTAACGGCAGATCTAATTGCCCCCTTTTGTGGCTTTAAAAACTTTACAAAGCGATTTGTGATGGAAGCATTTTTTTAATCATACAACTGTTTATTTTATCTGTTTTTGATATTTTGTTAGTTTTTTATCCTCGTTTTGCAGAGAATTGACCCGAACATGTGAATCTGCAGGGTTGGAATATTCCCGTGCTGCAATTCTCCTGTTTTCAAAATAACAAAAAAGCCTAATCAAGTTCTTAATTTTCCTTAAAACACTCAAGTGCACATTTTAAAATGCCCAAACTCTGCAGTGCCAGAAATTAATATCCCAGAAGTTGCTACATAGCCAGAAATTGACTTTCGCTGACTTTCGTCATTTCAAAACGTGCGCTTTTTGTGTTTTAAGCATGGTTACCTGACTCTGCTGAAGTCACTTCAAAATTGTGGATTTATATTTCGAACCGCTTTGCGGTTTTCGATAAGCGCCAAAAGTTCTCAGTGACTTCAAGCAGAGTCAAGTAGCCATTACAGAAGTCCTGAAAAGAAAGAAGTTAAAACCAACCAACGACCAAATATCAAAAATATTGTCTTCATGTTAACGTCAAAAAATAAGCTAGAAGTTTCGCAAAAACCGAGTTTGTTTTGTAAATTGCAATTGATACACTGAAATAACCGTTGATGAATGTGAAAATTAAAAAAGAGCAACACTGCATTTCATAGAATTAGTTCTTTGATTCGAATCCTAATGGATTAACTTCTTTACTATAAAAATTAATGAGCCCAACCCAGCAATACACTCGGAAATTTTTAAACGATAATGCAACAGGACAATAAAGGTTGTTCGTTTGAATACCATTCAACATATTAATATCTCTATGTACAGTATACCTAACGTAAAAAAACAACGAAGCAAATTTTTCGAGTTTTTCAATTGAGCTGCAATTAAAACAGTGCTCCTGTATTCCTGAGGGTAAACTTAGGCTGGCAGAAGAACGTTGGGTTGCTCGTTTTCGGTTGATTTCATCAGTGGGAAATAGAAACGTTTCCATCTCACGGTAATGTCTACATGGTCACAGACATGTGGGCCAAAACAAGGAAAGCAATTGAGTAATCTCAACGAAGTCTTAAAAGCAAATAAATGTTTGGGTGAAGTTTACAGTTGGAAGAAATCAATGAAAACAGATGTGAAGATGAAGGTTATGTTTGATTCAGTGTTTTAAGAAACTTCTACAGCAATATGTTAATAGAATAGAAGTCAGGTGATGTTGTTGAAACCAGCTGAGGTGATATTTTGGCATCCGCGTGGGATCTCATTTGCCAAGAAGTAGCTCTGAGAGCTTCAACTGCCCTAGTCCAATTGTAATGTCAAATTTGCAAATATTTGCAAATTTTTTTGGATTAGTGTCAAATTTGCAAACATTTGCAAATTTTCACTGCTGAAGGTCAAATTTGCAAATTTTTGCAAACGAAGGCAAAAATAGCAAACATTTGCAAATTCGTAAAAAAAATGATAAAAACAACCCGTTGCTGCGCACAGCGCTATTTAATGACACATACAAAATAAAATTCAGGTAACTTTACCTTAAAAACAACTTAACTCATCTCAATTGTTGAAGTTGATACGAAAAATTCTGTTTACCCGGACCACTCTAGCAGTGCAATTCATTGCTGATTCAGGGCAAAAACCATTCTGGATTTTGTCTGGCCCATTGCTCTGTACATGTCCCACTTTTAAATTTACAGTCTGGTTTTTGTAGGTCAATGAGTCATTAAACTGACTTGTTTCTGAGCATGAAAGTTTTCAGCCCCTGTTATCTGTCTGGGCATGGCTAAGTTTATTCTTCCGTTTGCCTGTGTAGCATTTATTGCCGGCTGACAATTATCTGCGCATAAAGGCGCGTATCAATTTACCCGCGCTTTTATTTGCCGTCTCAAGAGGCAATTAAAATTTCACAACTGCATTTGTTTGCACTTAATAGAAACGAAACAAACGAGATCGAAATTGAATTATGCTCATATTCATGCTCAATGACACACATGAAAAGGAAAATAAATGCATCAAAATGGACTTCACTATCTGTTTTCGAAGTTCTATAAATGTTTTCGAAGTTCTAAGTTTTCGAAATGTATCTGCTTCAAGTAACAAAATTCACTTCAAAATATTCCCACTAATCACGGAGGTCGGTGCAGGTTGGTGGAGAAAGTCGCTGGCTGAGGTCGGTGGCGGAGGTCGGTGGAGATCGTCGGAGGTCGGTGGCGGATAAACTTCGCAATTAATAACACTGATTCTCTATCTTCACATTCAATCAACGACTCATGCAGTTTAACGATGACTTCCATCCTTACAAAAATCAAATTCAATCAACAGTGGCAACGGGAACACAAGTTTCAATCAGATCTGAAATACACAACATACGAAGACCATTGAGTCTACTATTCAAACACTGGAAAAAGATAAACATGAATAGACTGATTAACACTGGGATTAACACTGGGAATTCGGTTGCTGAGGTCGGTGGAGGTCGGTGGAGGTCGATGTGCGAGTTAGTTGTGGTGTAGTTTGATGTAGTGGTGTAGCTGTGGTTTAGTTAGTAGAAATAGCTATGGAAAAGAGGGTATCGCCATTTTAAAATATTCATGCATGACAGCGAGTTATTCCATATTTTCAAAATTTGCTATGTACAGTCTGTCAGGTCTTTGTATGTACACCCTGATGTGAAACATTCTGTGCACTTTTGTCCAATAATGTAAATTAGGCTGCGAAGAAGAAGGACAGACTGGGATAATTCTTAATGGACTCTGGGCAGACTGGCAGAAGTATTTAAACATCTATTTGTCTGATTCAGTAATGGTTACTATTGAAAGTCAATGGTACATCACTGAAACTCACTGTGATCAAGGTACGGGTAGGCCCGAGAAAAAAATTGGTTCACGGCGAAAAGATTTGGGACTCCAATTTTCAGTTTTTAGCTGTGTTTTACCCTCAGTAGGAGTGCTGTTTTGCTATGGCACGCTTTTTAGATGGATCGGAAGGCTAACAAAAGTGACACTTTACCATTTTCGAAATTTACACATTTAATCAACAAAAACGTTTATTTATTGCTACGCAAAAGGTAGTGCCTACTTTTCTGCTTCCCTTACGTTTATATCCAGCTCAACGCACTTCTGACAATTTGTTTTCACAGTACTTGAACACTTTTCATCTTTCAAATTGACTCGGGTCAGGGGAAATTCTTATTTCAAGCGAGAAAAATCGTAAAAAACATTTTAAACACCAAGCTGTAAGTCTCTGGAAGCTTTAATATTGCATCTTTTGTTGCCCACTCTACGAGTCACGCTCGGCATAGGCAATATAAGTTAAAAATCAAGACTTGGATATTTTTTTTGTTGAAACCGGTGTTTCAAATGAGTTATTGCCGTTAAAGTACATATGAAACTTGTAATGTCAAATCTGCAAAACCTGTTTGCAAATATTTTCAAATATAATACATTATTTTACAAAGTTTGTAAATCAATTTGCAAATTTTTGCAAATTTGACCTGGGGTCTGGACTAGGGTGGTTGTTTAAACATTTGTTCCAGCACCTTTCAAGTATTTGCGATTTCTGAATTGATATGAATCATAGAAAAGGAAATATTTACAAATCTGACATTACGTATTGTCTAGGGTCCGTTCAGATGAAACCCAAAAATATTATAATGGTGATACCCCAAAAATAATTACAAGAATCCATAGTTTATAGCTGCTGCCAGTGGGCAGAAAATTATCAAGCTGGAAAAGAAGGTTTAACACTCTGCAGAAATCTTTGTTGATTTTTTGGAACTTCTTCATGTTCTGTAACTTTTATAATGAGAAGGGTAAATTATGCCGACCCCAGTTGAGATATGGACTTAAGAAGAGGTCAAGGAATCATATGGCATATAACTAACTGACTGCATTGGTTAGTTTTTTTTGTTTGGTCGGACAATGAAAGAGTAATTTATAATCAGTTTACCAAATTCAGTTTACTGAAACAAGACCAATGATTCATCCAAACTGAGCTCAACAGCGCAGCAGCTTGAAAAAATTTCGCCTTAGGGTTTTGTTTGATTAATTTGCATTTTTGCTGTCCAGTTTCTGAAGCCCGCAATTATCCATGCAGTGCACAGTGCTCAAAACAAATAGCTCAGATATAATGAATTCAGCTCGACAGCAGCGAACATCTCAAGTTCAGCTCAAAACGAGATTGCCTGCTCGACTTTAGCTTGTCCTAAATATTCACGAAGGATATCAGTATAACTCGTATTGTTAGTCAAAAATGCCCCCCCCCCAGAATGTATTTTAGTCTGTTCACAGGTCGAGGCTCATACCTGGGCTCATACCTGGACTTTCAGGTCGACTAACTATATAAAAACTGCTTAAAAAGCCAAGGAAATAAGGAGAAATGAACGTGTTTTTTAGATCAGATCTGTCAGCCATGGCTTGTACTCGAGTGACGTCATAACGATTGAAGACTCCCCCAACCCTCTCCCCCCTAGAGCGAACTCAACTGCACGGGTAGTGGGTGCTCGGGAAATCACCATGGCCATTGAGTACTTTGGAGTTACTCAAGTAAGATTATCCGAATTTGAATTTGGACAGTGTGAAAGGTTACAGTGTGTAAGAAGAATGATACTTGATGTGTACCTGTTAACATGAATAAACTGAACGAGAGCTGACAGCGCTACTCCCTTTGCGCTCAAATTTAAAATAAATATGGCAACAATTAAGGCAGACACTGTTTTTACTGCCTTAAATTATCAAGAACTATGGCTACTATTTCTGCGCGCGAAGTAGACTTACCTATTCCTCTCTGACTGACCAACTCTATGAAACACAGAAGATAATGTTCAATCATAAAGGTGTTAAGGATATATATATATATATATATATATATATATATATATATATATATGTATGTATATATATAAATATGTATATATATATATATATATATATATATATATATATATATATATATATATATATATATATATATATAATCAACGGAGACAATGGTGTACACACAGTGTAACTATTTACAAGACAGAAAGAAGCCAACGTGTATGCAATATTCAAGAGAGAATGGATTAGTCTCAGTCTGTGGAGAATTCTGCAGCATGAACATTCTTCTAATACATCTATCTCCAGTGTTTAAATTGATTGATCTCTAGTTTCAGTAGCAGCTGAAAAGATATTGAGTGTGTATGCCCTGTCAAGTGAAGTTGAAGACTAGTATCGTGAGTAAGTAATATACATCTTGTCAGTTGTGGAAGTAGCAAGGGTGGCAGTAAAGGGGTATTCTTTTCAGTATCGGCGACCTTGATGGTAAATTGTCAAGCTGTCTCTCAATGTCATATAGTGAAGATTTGGTCCCAGCTGGTTGGAGAGTTGTAGAATGTGAATCTCTGATTGATACTTAAGAGACTTACGTTCATCATTTTTTAAAATGCTTATGTTTCGATCAAAGTTACCAGCTTAACTTCTGGTTAATATCCTTCTTTAGCTAGAGCGAGCTGCCCAGCGTTTTTTTTTAAGTTCACGGTAAGTACAATTCATGTCTAACTGAGCTCCGATTGGAGTAAAGAAAAAAAGTAAAAACGTTCCTAATTTCCAAATTAAGGGGAAGGGAGTATTGTAACAAGAAGAAATAGGAAATTAATATAATTTTGTATAATGATGAAAAATAGACATACAAATGTAAAACTAACAATTTGAGTTTTCTCGGGAAAAACTCAAGGAGCTAGTATCTTAGAGGATGAGAACTGTGTCTCTAGAGATGAGACTGTGGCCCATTTAGCGCTATTCGAACTCCGGATCTGGAGGGCGATTCTGCCAACCGAGAAAAAGTTCTAGGAATTCGTTGTCATGCGAGATACTTGCGGCTAGAACTCGCGGATAGAGGTCAGCGCTACGACGACGCTGTATTTCAAGAAAGTGAGTGGGATTATTTTTTTTGCTGTGACTCTCCATGCATATAGCGCAATTGCCATTTCCTTAACATAAAAGATTTCTCCTACGGGCTCAGGGATCTCCCTCTACCAAAAGGATCTCGAAGAATACACCCCCCAGCTTCCCGCATATAAATCATTCTACTATTATCAGCCCAACTCCTGAAAGTCTTGTTTTATTATAAAAAACAGTGAGAAATTGGTCAAGGCATATCACCATATCATCTTTTACGTTCAGCACAAAAAAGAGTGCTTGAATCAAATTTCTTGAAACAATCCAAAAACCACTAACTGAAAGCCAAGCAGAGAAAAGTGAAGGTTTTTGGGTTCAATGGTGATTCTTTAAAATAACTTGAATGGACAAGGAGGCAATGATTGGATCCTTTAATTTCGGGACATTAAGAAACTAATTAACTTTTCTGCGTTTTTGAGGCGAACTTACTGTATATGAAATTTTGTTCAAATTTCATCAAATTTTTTTTAGCTAGAAAAGTTTTTTTTCTGTAAAAACTGTTACTTTTTCTTTTTTTTCATTTCTAAGAGATAACTGAATTGCTTGAATTTTTTTTGTTTTATTGAAAGTTTTATTAATGTTTGTAATGCACACTAAAACGAAAAAAATTCAAGCAATTCAGTTATTTCGATCAATGAACTCTTGAATTCGAAAAAAATATCTATCATTTAAATAAACGAAAATTCGGCATTCTACCCAACACAGGTGATTGCAAGAGCGACTCGGGTCCCGGACAAGGGGTTCCCATTTATAAAAACCAGATTGAACCTTGTCTGGTCAAAACCAATTCCTTTAATCAGTTATCTCTTGCCAATACCAATATGTTGGTCCGTTTGATCTGACCATTAAAAACGTTGGTTCTTTTTTGGCCAATTAACAACGTTTTTGTCTAATCGAGCTGTTCAATACTTTTTTTGGTCTGTTTGGTCAAGCCAAGATTTGGGTTCTGGGCATTATCAATATTAAAAGCAAAGAGGTCCAGAGAGAAGACCCGGTCTTCTGCAAAATGTGTACTACATTGTATGTTTTTCAATCTTTTAGCCGACCAATGACGATGTGATACATATGGATACCTAAATATATATCGAAATCTTTATGTGTACTAAATTATTTACCCTATATATATATAATTATATCATGTGTTTTATAAACTAAAAGTTATGACTTCTATATATTCACCTATACTAATATTCCCGATAGTCTACTAAATTATTTCATATTTTGTTCATATCGATTTATTACTAGTAATCATAATCTCAATTAGTCAATCTGAATTCAAGTTACTCTGCCTTTGCTCTTCATAACCCTAAGTTAATCTTAGCAGTGGATCCGCGTCGCGTTTCCAATAAACATAATTCACGATACACAAGTAATTGTGTATTTGACCAGCACTTGCTACTCAATTCTTAAGACAAAGCATTCGCACCGCGAATCCTAAATTATTCAGTAATAAAAGATATAACATGGCGCAGTCAGCGACAAAGGACAGCGGCAAGTCCCCACTTGGAAGTCAACCCTTTTGGGAAAAGGTGACACTAGAACCCCCAATTCGCTGGGAGTTTTGGAGAATACAATTGAAACTCGCAATCCTCGCTAGAGAAGGAATTGAAGTGGACCTTCTCTTGGTAGACCCTCCAGAACATGTACTCCTGCCTCCTGAACCAGCATATGAGGATGCAGTGGACAACCCGACGGCGCAATCAGAAGGAGACCGACGTACCCGCAATGAGCAGGCAAAAACAGCGTGGAAAAACCAATGTCAACGTGTCATGACAATCGGCGTACTTTGTGGTGACAAACCATGGAAGTTATGTGATCGAAAAGCATCCTCTCTGATGTATTTGAGCTTAGGCATGGAGGGGCGCCGTGTATTCAACTCAAAAAATTCAACCATTAACCTCGAAATAATCTCAACGAAGGATCTTTGGGACGTTCTAAATACAACTTTCATTCGGATCCATAATATAACCTTCGATAGATACCTCTTCCTCACAAGAAAACAACAAAAGGGAGAACCTATTGAGAAGTTCTATGGACATCTCAAAGAACTTTCGGAAAACTGTGACCTAGGAGATAAAGGGGACACTATCATCCGGGATGTCTTTATCGCGAATATGCAAAATGAAGACATTCAGAAGGAACTTCTTAAAGAAACAGTAGACCCAGAAAAAGCATTGGCAATAGCAATTAATATTGAGATGGGTACACTCAACCAACTAAAAATGAACGCAAGCAAAACTGAATCACAGTCAACGGTTAACCAAGTACAACGGACACGTATCGCAAATGCTACCCCTTTCTCCAATATGAATACAACCGCACGGAAAAAGCCTACAACCTGTCATTTCTGTGGATCTAACTGGACCTCCGACCATCGCAATAAATGTCCCGCTCGGGGAAAAAGATGCAATAACTGTGGTATTGAGAACCACTTCGCAAAGGTTTGTCGCAAACCTAAAGATCCCAATTCGAACCCAAAACCTAGACCGCGAGTCAATAACGTAGAAAAAGACGATCAAAATGAAGATGTCAATCAAATTTCGGCCAATTTTGATCCCGATTTGGAGTCAAACTATTCTTCAGATGAAGATAACTGTGTAGCAGTCATATCTTCAACAGATTCCGCAACTTCGGTGGACGCAACCAACCTTCCTGTAACTCTCGGCAATACACCAACAAAGGTTTTGGTGGATTCGGGCAGCGTATGTACAATAATCAATGAATCCTTGGCGAACTAAATCATTTCCCATGATCCAAAATCAAAGTGGATACGCGAAGCGAATCCTAAACAATTGAAAACATTTTCAAATGAACCTATTCACACGGTGGGCATGCTCCAAACTTCCATTCAAAGCAGCAATTGGTACGCGAATCCAATCGAAATTCAAGTAGTGGCGGACGGACATCGCTCTCTATTGGGTAGAGATTTGTTTCCAGCTCTTGGATTTTCAATACATCAATCAAGTAATCAAGTAACAATCAATCAGGTAGATCAAGAATATTGCCCAATCAAAAAACAGATTGCTATTGATTACCCCGACTTAATCTCCAGAATTGGTAAGTCTAAAGTACATACAGTTCGTTCAAAATTCCACAAACATTATACCCCATCACATCAAAAAGGCCGACGTGTTCCTATAAATTTGTTAGACAAAGTATCCGCTGAACTAAAGAAACTTTCTGAACAAGGACACATTGAAAAATTTCAAGAATGTTCGGCTAAAAACTTCATTTCTCCCAATGTAATTACGGTCAAAAAGGACAAATCTGTAAAATTAGCTCTTGATTCGAAAATATTAAACATAGCGATCCACAAAAACAAGTATCAAATGCCAAACATAGATAGCCTCATCGATTCAATTTCACAACATATTAATAACTCAAATCTGGGAGATAATGTATATTTTTCAACAATCGATCTAAAATACGCCTATAGTCAATTAAAGCTACATCTCGATACGGCACGCCACTGTAATTTTAATATCATTTGCGGCGAAGCAACGGGTACGTATCGTTTTAAAACGGGATTTTATGGCCTTACAGATATGCCGGCCGAGTTTCAAAAGGCAATGGATTACACATTGGTTGGGCTGAATAACACATACTGTTTTCTGGATGACATAATCGTAGTTAGCAAAGGCACCCAGGAATCGCACCTCAAATACGTATACAAATGTCTCCAAAAACTTGAAGCAGACAATCTTAGAATTAATTTAAGCAAATGCCACTTCGCAAAACATCAAATAAATTGGCTTGGTTTTACATTTTCGCAAAGTGGTGTTAAACCTATCGAATCTAAAACAGCGGCAGTTGCGGAAATTAAAGCCCCAAAAACATTGAAACAATTACGGTCATTTTTAGGTAGTGTTCATCATCTAAGCAAATTTATACCTAATCTTGCCAAAATATGTCACCCTCTTCGACCCTTATTAAAGAAAAACGAAAAATTTATTTGGAATGAGAATCATCAATCACATTTTGAACATATCAAAACTGTTATTGCAAACGCTACGGAAAATACTCATTTTAATCCAACACTGGAAACGCGCATCAAATGTGATGCATCCCGCCAAGGTCTAGGCGCTACAATCGAACAATTAGATTGCGATGGGTGGAAAACAATAGCTTTCGCATCTCGTTTTCTTAATAGCAATGAAGAACGTTATAGTGTAAATGAACTCGAATTACTTGGGGTGGTTTGGGCCATTGAATATTTTAAATATTATCTATTTGGGAAAACCTTCACAGTTTTAACAGATCACAAAGCACTTCTTTCCGTCTTAAAATCACACCGCTCTAATAAATCTTACAACAGTAGATTAACACGATGGATTGACCGTTTGTTACCATTTGATTTTAATATTGAACATATTCCTGGTACCCGAATGGGCTTAGTTGATTATATTTCGCGACAACCAAATCAGAACGCTAAAAGTGTCAATCAATATGATGAGGAATTTATGGTAGCAACAATTTCCCGTATTCGCGACGCGATTACATCTTTATTTAGTAACGCAAATAAAATTCCTTTCCAAAAGCGGCACATAACTAGTAATTATAAGCAACAAGTACACCCGACGCGAGTCCACTCTTGCAAACCTGCTAAAATTAGCGCGCATAATTCGAATGCCTCAATTAATTCACTCATTCCTCGAGCACAAGTAAACAATTACAATTCTGAATTCATTTCTAACTTTAATTGCCGTGCAAATCAACTGCTTCAATCTGATACCACACCCGCATCGCGAATCCAGTCGCAAAATTCTAATTGCAATTTGATAGCTAGCTCCACACAACAAGTACTTCATATCAACATGTCAGCAAAAGAGGCACCACAAAGCAACCCATCAACTTCACCACACACCCCAAGAGTGACATTTCGCACCCAATCCACCCCCATTTCATCTACCAGAGCCGGACCCAGCAACACCCAAGCATCATCATCACCAGAGGACTATGACATTGAGCTTTCACGGGAAGAGGTATTCGAAAACAACCTAAACCAACTCTTCACTAAATCCTTCCTGGCGGTACTCACAAGCAAAGACGCGGTGTTGAAAGAGATCCGCGATTGTGTAATGCAGGATGACGAGGCCCGCTGTAAAGAAGTGAGCACATACATCCACTCCCTCTGGAAGGATCTACACGTGAAATCTGGGTGTCTGTGTGTTGACCAACGTGTGGCCATTCCGAATTCTATTAAGGAGGTGGTGCTCGAATCCATTCACATGAGGCACCCGGGTAGTTGGGGGATGATATCTCTCTCTCAATATGCATGGTGGCCCTACATGCATAGGGAAATTTTAGCAAAAACATCCGATTGCGCCCCGTGTACGGATATTGGTAAGAATCTGAAACCTATTATACCAAAATCTAAATGGCACCCACACAAAGCTTGTCAAGAACCAAACGAAGAAATACAGATTGATTTTGGGGGTCCGATAATTAATGATAAAGACAAAGACATTTACTTCTTAACATGTATTGACCGTTATTCAAAATATCCAACTGTTAGAATATTCGAAAATGCTAATGGGGTAAACGTAGTAAAATTTCTTCGTGATTACGCATATACTCATGGAATCCCGCGAACGATACGCTTAGACCAAGCAACTTGTCTTGTAGGTAAACAAGTTACAAATTATTGTAACGAAAATAATATCGACATTCTCGACGCTCCGGTCGGTGATAATAGAGCTATTGGATTGGTGGAGCGAATGATCCAAACAATTAAAAGACGTTTAGCCTGCATGAAAGCCGAAAATAAAGATACATTTTCCACAGCTAAAGCAATAAAACAAATAGTCTCTGATCTACGATTAACTAAGCAGAAAACAACAAAGATAACACCTTTTGAAGCTGATTTCGGTCGCCCTGCAAATACTCCCTTACGGAATATTAGCACACTTCCATCAAGTCAAAATCTAACTTATGAAAAAATTGTTAATCACTATTTAGATGCTGAGACAGTTTCTGCGGAGGATTTGCTCGACGAAAATGGATGGATCAGTGCCAACAGAAGTGACATTGAGATAGAGCAGAAGATGTGCCAGGCCTCCTTAGACGCAGGACAACGCTATCGGAAGTCCGACATCAAAGAGTCCCGCTTTATAACGCATCCGCAGATCACAGACCCTATCCCCAGGACAGAACAGTCCCTTAACGTCAAACTGGCTCGCAAATTACCGCAAAAGAAAAGAGCAAAACGACAACTGGCGGGCCTGTACGAAGTGCTAAAACCTGGATCCTTCGTCACCAAATCGTCCCCAACAACGACGATAATTAACGAGCCTGGCAGACCTCCAGTGAAAGTCCGAGATAGTGATCTCGCAAAATTTGGGACTAAAGCAGAACGATCCACCAACTTGTGGGTATATGCCCAGCGACGCCCTGCCCCTTACGAAAAAACCACAGAGTTTAAGATCGCGAAGCATAGTAACGATCTTAAGAAACAAAAGAGGGGCGAAATCAAGATCAGACATCGCCAACGTGATACCACATCAGTAGTATCCTCTGTGAATTCAAATGTCTCGCGTGCACTAACAGTCCGCAAGCCGAATAAACCACAATTCAAAAGACGCCTTAATGTCCCCACAGCTGATATCCAAGAAGACGTCTCAACTCAAAACCAGCCTCTCATTTCAATTGTACCGGCCCCACCTACACCTACATCACAAGTACCCCCCGCACAGACACAGGACGACCAAACAAAAGGCCGCAAGCGCAATCGACCCCAATTCTACGGCTTCACAGATTCTGACATCTCTCCTACAAGTTCTCTAGCTTCAACAAGTTCTACTCAACCAAAGAAGCGCAAGAATAAAAAAGAGAAGAAACAAACAAAGCAGTCCGATTCGGTGGTAACCCTCCGTCTCGAATCCCGTCAACAATCTCGAACAATCTCGAATCCCGTCACCTCCCAGACCCGACTTACAATTGGGACAAGTTTCACCACCGGATCCCAGAGTTCGATATTTCGAATATGAGCAAGAACGAGAAATGTCGGTGTGGGATGCTGAAAATGAAATTTAAATCCAAAAACTTAGCAAAACTGTCTTAAACTGCATTCAATTATTTAGTCTTGTTCCCGCTCTGCTGATTCAAATATAATGTTAATTTTACTTTTAATTCATTACAGTTCATCCTCATTTGTTAGCCTTTAATTTCTTTCAGTATTCGCCCTGCGAATCCATTTATTTCTGTTTGTGCATTTAAATTATTCAGTACAATGTATTCATTTCACACGCTTAAATTATGACGCGTATTCGCTTTACATTTACACAATTATTTAACAATAGTAGTACCTCTACATTTTGAGTTAAATTATGTTCGTCTCATTCAATTTCATGTTTTGTGCAGATACTAAAAATTGTAAATACATTAAAATTTTTTTTGTCACGAGGGAAATGTGATACATATGGATACCTAAATATATATCGAAATCTTTATCTGTACTAAATTATTTACCCTCTATATATATAATTATATCATGTGTTTTATAAACTAAAAGTTATGACTTCTATTTATTCACCTATACTAATATTCCCGATAGTCTACTAAATTATTTCATATTTTGTTCATATCGATTTATTACTAGTAATCATAATCTCAATTAGTCAATCTGAATTCAAGTTACTCTGCATTTGCTCTTCATAACCCTAAGTTAATCTTAGCAGTGGATCCGCGTCGCGTTTCCAATAAACATAATTCACGATACACAAGTAATTGTGTATTTGACCAGCACTTGCTACTCAATTCTTAAGACAAAGCATTCGCACCGCGAATCCTAAATTATTCAGTAATAAAAGATATAACAGACGACCAACACTTTTTTCATGATGATTAAAATGCTTCGCCAAAATTATTTCTGAAGTTCGCAATAGTTTTGAAATCAAAAGTTTATGAAATCAATACTTTTTCTTAATTCTCTTTCTTTTCTCGATAAAAAATGGAAATCATATTTTGTATTTTCGGAGGCTTCTACAAGTTTAAGTGGGTGTCTGCTACGCTCTGGCCTGGGGTCTGTTCGATCTGGTCAGTGTTCTGCAGGGTAGTCCGTACAATATGGCAAACAGTGACGAAAGTCTGTGTGGTCTAGTCAAGGGTGTTAAAAGTCTGGTCGGTGTGCTAAGTACCAATGTATCGCTCCGGTCTGCCTGCTACCCATTGCAAGTGACTCAAGTCCGCGTGGCCTATACCTTATTTTTTGGGTCGCGGGCCTTATCCTGGGATAAGAATGTTTTTCGCTTTGAACCGAGCATCCCGGGTCGAGAAATAAATTTGAAAAATATTTAAGATAAGCGGTGAAAAATTGCTTTTTTCACTTCATATTTCGTCCATAATTTGGCGGTGAATTGCGCTAAGTTTATAAATATTCACCACTAGAGTAAGGCGCAAACTTACATAAGTAGTAAATAATAAGAGCGTTAAGAGCGGGGGGTATTCATGCGATACTAAACATGGGAATATAGGGAGTGATCATGAGTGGGAATTAGGTTAGGAGGGATTGAATGGTTTGTACATGTAAAACCTTTCCTTTCCGCTTTATTCCAATCTTTCTTTCTCGCCGCTTTCTCAGTAGTCTTAGCGCTTTCAAAACACTCAATCAAATTAAATTAAAACCAAATACTTAACTCCATGCAAAATCAAGACTTGTACAGTTTTGCGTGCGCTTTTCTGCGCTATTAAATTTAATTACACTGTCTAATAACGCCTTGCAGTTTTAAACACTGGTTCTTCTGGTTCACTTTCACTGGCTTCCTCTGCTTCAAAATTAATAAACGGGTTATCGGGACTGGAATTTTCATCCGAACTTGCATCAAAATCAACTAAATCACTGCTCCCAATATCGGAATCGTTTATCAATTCAGCAGCTAGAAAACCAGGGTCGGGTGGCTGCCATGTGTTGGAGCTTTGGGTGTTGGTTTCTGGAGACGATTGTGGCACAACGAAACTGTTATCCCACTCAGGACTCGAACTTAGCTGTAAGTCACTAAAATGGCCAGAATTTTCATAATCCCACTCCACATCGTCGTCACTCCAATTTATTTCATCTATAGCATAATCGCCCAGTTCATAGTGGCCAAAAGGGAGGGTTTTTATGCCATCGGGTAGTATGTAGCGTTTATTATCAAACGCTGACAAGCAGATTGTGTTTGTAGTTACTGTGCGCAACGAGTGGTGGTCAGAAACAATCCGGGTGTTCTCTGCACGTACACTGCTACCTGACAGCAGGGTATTCACAAAGTCTGCATGCCGTAGATGTTGTTGCGCAGCCTTCGTCACTCCCTTTGCTGAGAGTTTTCTACAACCTGAAAAGATGGAAAGAAAATGAGAAAAAATAGGCGTTATTTTGATTACTAACCCCCTATATAATAACAATACATACTAACAACTTCCAGATGTTTACTAACCAACTATATATATTTATAGTAAAACTAATATTATTGATTTCAAAGATAATAAACTTACTTGTTGACAGAATGGAGTAAAGCTTTGGCTTTAGGCAGATGAATTCGGTAATGTAGTCGCCGGCGAATTCATCCTTAAATTTAAGGACTACTTTCTTGTTACTGGCATTAAACAAGAAATGATCAGACGGGTAGTTTGAAAAATCGAAATGGCTCAGAACTGACTGCGGCTTTTTTGATAATTGCTTGTAGAAGTCCGGACTTTGAACAGAATATAAGAGGCTGTCCGTATCACTATATAATGGGCGACAGTTGAAGTTTGCACGCATGACCCGATAGTGGAAATAATACATGTGATATTTCGCCAAATCTAAGATGGTGGCTCCCACAATAGTTGGAGTGTTCCAAAAGATAGATTTTGGGCGTGTCGTCAAAGCAGCCATGTTTTCACCGAATATCATGTAGCGGTCAAACTCGAACTTAGACACTACGTTCAGCACTTAATCAGCGTTACGCGTGATTGTAATTTTACTGCGGCGTCGCTTAGATTCGCAGTTCTAGCTGTATACAGCGTTGTTCATTAACTTGTAAAAATTCTCCTCAAACTTATTAGCTGCGACTTGTCGTTTTTCACTGTTTAACGTGATATATGGTGATAACCAGCTTCCTTGGCGGAACTGCAGTACTCTATGCACTTTTTTGATTACAAGTCCAAGTTCAATATACAGTTTGAGCAATTTGTAGTCAACCACATATCTCTCCTTATCAAAAAACGTTTGTAATAATTTCTTCACTTTTGATGTGGGCAAGTTGTGTTGCTCTTTCAAATTAAGTTGGTATTCTCCCAACCACTCCTCTTCAACAATGTCCTTTGTAGGGGCCAGGGGAAAATCCCGGTGATCGTCATGCAATCCTGGTGGGTATGAAAGATCGACCTCCACAAAATATCCCACGCTGGCGTTGTCGGGTGTGTCTAGGACCTCTTGAATTGTAACTTCTGTGTTGAATGCGAACTCTGAGAGGGGGAGTTTTTCAAGTTGCATCACTCCTGCGTATAAATTGTTCGCATCAACACAGAAACCGAATTGATGATCTTCTGTGCTATTGTAGTTTGGAATGTATTGGTTATTAGCAATGAAGCGTCGGTTTTCGTAGACAGAGGTGAAGCCACAGCGGATTGCAGGCTCGATCATATCTAGATGTTCTCGCTCTGTCAATAACTCGACATTTGCTTTGCAGATCCTCAATGAAGCCTCTTTGGCCATATTGGGTAAAGTAAAAAAGTGCATGCAGTCCAACTTATAGGTAGTAAAACTCAATTCTCTGTGAAATTCACAGACACAGACCAATAGTGCGCAGTCTAATTTTGAGTAAGCGTCGTGGTAAACGCTGACAAGCAGATTTTGTTTGTAGTTACTGTGCGCAACGAGTGGTGGTCAGAAACAATCCGGGTGTTCTCTGCGCGTACACTGCTACCTGACAGCAGGCTATTCACAAAGTCTGCATGTCGTAGATGTTGTTGCGCAGCCTTCTTCACTCTCTTTGCTGAGAGTTTTCTACAACCTGAAAAGATGGAAAGAAAATGAGAAAAAATAGGCGCTATTTTGATTACTAACCCCCTATATAATAACAATACATACTAACAACTTCCAGATGTTTACTAACCAACTATATATATTTATAGTAAAACTAATATTATTGATTTCAAAGATAATAAACTTACTTGTTGACAGAATGGAGTAAAGCTTTGGCTTTAGGCAGATGAATTCGGTAATGTAGTCGCCGGCGAATTCATCCTTAAATTTATGGACTACTTTCTTGTTACTGGCATTAAACAAGAAATGATCAGACGGGTAGTTTGAAAAATCGAAATGGCTCAGAACTGACTGCGGCTTTTTTGATAATTGCTTGTAGAAGTCCGGACTTTGAACAGAATATAAGAGGCTGTCCGTATCACTATATAATGGGCGACAGTTGAAGTTTGCACGCATGACCCGATAGTGGAAATAATACATGTGATATTTCGCCAAATCTAAGATGGTGGCTCCCACAATAGTTGGAGTGTTCCAAAAGATAGATTTTGGGCGTGTCGTCAAAGCAGCCATGTTTTCACCGAATATCATGTAGCGGTCAAACTCGAACTTAGACACTACGTTCAGCAC
The DNA here is from genome assembly GCF_964194025.1 of Convolutriloba macropyga. Taxonomy (NCBI): domain Eukaryota; kingdom Metazoa; phylum Xenacoelomorpha; order Acoela; family Convolutidae; genus Convolutriloba; species Convolutriloba macropyga. The sequence continues at coordinate 83,877,068 of NC_134470.1, read as the reverse complement.
TTAATCAGCGTTACGCGTGATTGTAATTTTACTGCGGCGTCGCTTAGATTCGCAGTTCTTGCTGTATACAGCGTTGTTCATTAACTTGTAAAAATTCTCCTCAAACTTATTAGCTGCGACTTGTCGTTTTTCACTGTTTAACGTGATATATGGTGATAGCCAGCTTTCTTGGCGGAACTGCAGTACTCTATGCACTTTTTTGATTACAAGTCCAAGTTCAATATACAGTTTGAGCAATTTGTAGTCAACCACATATCTCTCCTTATCAAAAAACGTTTGTAATAATTTCTTCACTTTTGATGTGGGCAAGTTGTGTTGCTCTTTCAAATTAAGTTGGTATTCTCCCAACCACTCCTCTTCAACAATGTCCTTTGTAGGGGCCAGGGGGAAATCCCGGTGATCGTCATGCAATCGTGGTGGGTATGAAAGATCGACCTCCACAAAATATCCCACGCTGGCGTTGTCGGGTGTGTCTAGGACCTCTTGAATTGTAACTTCTGTGTTGAATGCAAACTCTGAGAGGGGGAGTTTTTCAAGTTGCATCACTCCTCCGTATAAATTGTTCGCATCAACACAGAAACCGAATTGATGATCTTCTGTGCTATTGTAGTTTGGAATGTATTGGTTATTAGCAATGAAGCGTCGGTTTTCGTAGACAGAGGTGAAGCCACCGCGGATTGCAGGCTCGTTCATATCTAGATGTTCTCGCTCTGTCAATAACTCGACATTTGCTTTGCAGATCCTCAATGAAGCCTCTTTGGCCATATTGGGTAAAGAAAAAAAGTGCATGCAGTCCAACTTATAGGTAGTAAAACTCAATACTCTGTGAAATTCACAGACACAGACCAATAGTGCGCAGTCTAATTTTAAGTAAGCGTCGTGGTAATCTTGAAGTGTTTCACAGCCAAGAATTTCCCACATCCTGCTTGCATGAGCTAAATTATTTTCTGTAATATTCACATTGCCACCGTCTAAGGTGTTTCCCCACTTTTCTAGTGGTGGTAGTTGTGTGTCAGAGAACTTGGCACGACTACTCATATACGAATAGGCATAGTAGTATTTCTGTTTTAGCAGCTGAATATTTTCACCCGAGACCGTCGGAAACATTGACTTTATTATTTCAAAATGATTCGCCGGGAGTATTTCCACGAGTTTTTCAGGTGAGCTATTCATCATTTTGAAGGAGTCGATGAACCGTAGATATTCATACACCTTCACCGTTGTCCCTTTTTCGTTAACAAATGTGTCAATAAGCACACCAAAGGTTATAGATATGTATTTGTCGTCCGTGGCTGGTATGACGCTGATGGTCGTTGTTGGTTCACAGTTGTTCAGAGCTAGGCAAATGTGGTGTAGGTCATAATTTTGTATGTTATGACCTACGACAGGAATGATATTGATGTTTCTCCTTGCTCGGTTGCGCTTTTCATGCGCCCACCCGAGAAATTTGCCACTATAGTGACAATGGTCTAAGTCAATCGAGTTTTCTGGGTCTTCGACTTCCGAAAACGGTTTCTCACAAATCCAGCATTGTGTAGCTTGAGATTTGTCCAAACTTCGCCTGTTGCCTTTGAAAAACGGATATTTTCTCTTTTGCTTGTGGATATCTCTTGCAAGCTTGTGTAGCACTTTCACAAAATTAGCCATACAGTCCTCAGAACTGTCAACTTGGTAAAAAATTGGTTTGCTGGAGTGGTGATCAATTACTGTTATCGCAAACCCACACGGTTCATGAATCTCCTTTACTTGTGTAAATGCTCTGCTACTAGGTCCTTTGCATCCTGACACGGGTCTAAGAAATGACTCAAAGTCGAAATATATTACTAAAGGTACGAACCAAGTTGCAGAGAGGTTTGTAAATTTGTACGAATTTTGATCGCTTGAAGGCATGTGAATAACTGATGGAGCGTTGTTGCCACAGTTAGTCATGTGAACATTGTAACTTTCGAGGCCGTCTCGACATATCCAAAATCAATTTCGACAGATCCGATAACAATAACGAAAGTCAATACGTCGTACGTAGCAAACGACTTTTACAAGGTGAGTAATCAGTACATAGTGGTGATGATCGTGATCATGCAACAAAAGTAGATCCATTACAAATTCAGATTCGTATGATGAAATTTTAAGAGGAAAAAATTGCCCGTTTTCGTAGCCAAACACATTAACTTGAACATCATTCAGTTTTTCGAATTCGGGAATATCTTCAAAGCCCATAGGCATATCGAATTCACCTAATGGTTGATGAATTCCCGGTTGATTGTAAGTGGTCGGGGATGTTTTGGCAGTTTGGTAGTTCTGATCAACTCTGTCCAGACTTATTCCATGATGTAGATGATATGCTGCTACATAGCAATATCGGAAGCACTGCTGGTCTTCATGATTTCTAACGTTGAGCAGACCGCGACAATTGGCAATTTTAGTTGGCAGTGCGATATAGGACGAGCCGCGAATTGGTCTGAAACGTGCAAATTTCACATCCACTTTCAGCACTTTTTCCAGTACCCATCCACTACCCATCGAAGCAAATGTCGTTAATACGCTCGTCATTTTTTCGACCATTCCCCCGTAGGCTGCAATCGTGAGACCCTTTGCGTAGACTGGAGTCATAAGTGAGTTGGCGTATATTTCGATGCGCTCATCTTCTGCATTATCAGGCTGGTCATTATGGTACTTTATCAGCTGTAGTTTTGCAAACAACTGAACCTTCTGTGGCCCATGGCATAACTGCTCATTTATGAGGCTATCGATTTTGGGTTTTTGAGCACGCTTGAAGTTTTCAAGATCACGTGCTTCATCTGCGTCAGTTGTTTCAAACGTTCGCAAGAGGCCGTTGAACGCACTTTCCGTTGGCGTATCTCTTGGTTCAAACTCGTCGGGTAGAGAGTGCGCAGAGTTCATATGCTGAGCATACAAGTGAGAGTCATTAAACCCAAGATGGCAACTGCGGCAACATGTGCTGCTCGGTCCTCATGTGCTGCTCGAGATTTGAGATTTTTCGCGAAGTAAATTCGCATAATGAACACTGGTATGTAGGTAAACCAAGTTCATCCGGGTGGAAATGATGTTCATGTCTAGTCCGATTGCTAGCTGTACTGAGTGAAGAATCGCAATAACGGCAAGGGTACACCATTTTTAACTTGAGTAGCAACGAAAGCTTTAGCTTGAGTAATAACAATTCAACTTGAGAAACGAAAGAACAGAAAATGGTTTCTCGGTTTTTCCGAAGCGTAGGTCATGGATTGTTTTGCGCGCCAATTTTGAAATTTTAACATGCTGCAACCTGATTGGTCGGATTTGGCGGGCTTATTTTATTTCGAATTTTTGTAAAATTTTATATTTTAAAGCTAAATTTTTTCAATTTATTTCTCTAGATACCGTGAGAATAGGTGAGTGAGCAACCGACAGACAGAATGCGATGACTTTTTTAATGCAAAAAATGTAATTGGTTTGCAATTAAACATGTTCTTTTTGAATAAAACCCCACATGAGGGCGTTGTTTGACTACTGTCTGAAAGTGGATGTTATAGCAACGCTACGCAAAAGTTGTGGGAATCAAAAATGCTTGAGGCATCATGAAACGTAGGACCCCGTTGAAAAAACTGCTCCATCATCATCAGAAAAAAAGTTAGTTTTTTTCTGTCAATCAAGTCGTAAATTGTCAAAACATGACAATTACATGGCAGTTACACATGTTTCTTCTTTAAAAGCATTTTTCGATGACAGGTCTCAGAATAGAACTTCACATGATGCCGCCGGGGATTGCAAAACTGCAAAAAACGGGGTTCTAACTCCTTTTTATCAGGTAGTTGGTGTTCTAATTAATGCCAGATGTTAATGGGACATGAATGGCCAGATGTTTTGGAAATCGGTGAAGGAGCAGTTTTTCGACCTCGATGCTTATCAGCAAATTTGTCAAGCATAGCGAGGGCATTACAAATCTGCAAAAAAATTTTCAATTTTTTTTAGTTAATTAGTAATTTGGCTAATTAAGCGCTAATTAGCTCTTAATTAAGGGCTAATTAACTCATTAATTATTTGTCTAAAAATGACGAGTGTGATGAGAGTTTTTGTAGCTCATTGCCTGCAGATGCCAATGAAACACTCCTTTTCATCCCAACTATTTTTTGGAGCCTACTTTTTTGGGGTCAAAGGTCACTGTTAATATGTTAAAAAACAGCAAAAAATCGCGTTTTTTAATGTTTTTCTCAAAAATTTTTTCTCAAACATCTTCTTTTTTAGCATCGGAACAGCCGGCTGGCAATTAGTTCGATGATACCAAATCCTTCTTTTACCGCGTTTTCGATACTTTTACTTGTCATTTGATGTATAAATAGTACAATTTCAAAGTTTTCACCTAAATTTACTTTTTTTCGGCACTTTTAAGTTTCTTTTACTGCCTTTCTGTCAGTTTTTTTTTTACAAAACGAGCGAGTAGTATTGTTACGTTTTACAATATGACACCTAACCATCCATCTACACACATTTTGAAAAATCTTATGACAATTTGTTGGTTTTTCAATCCAAGAAATTTTGGTTTTTTTTGTGATTTTTTAAAATTTATTGTTACAATAGTGCTTATTAGGGACAAGTTGATAGTATTAGTTGCTATTCAACACAGCAGAACTCTTTGCAATGAATTGAGTAACCAGAAAAAAACTAGTAAAGATTTTGTTTTTCGTGGTTTATGTAATATGCTGAAGCAACTACTTTCTTTAAATTCTTACTGTTTTAAGTTGAATAACTTTGTAAAATCCATTTCAAAGCACTCTATGAAGGAGTATAATTATGTTGATACTTGATTTTTAAACGTGATTTCCATTGGCTAAAATTCTAGGTTCCTGCTTATGGGATAATTCAAAAGACAGAGAACAAGTTCAAACATGTTCAATTTGAGAAAAACAGAAATCTTTGCAAATTTTTCATGTATAAACACCAAATAAACGCTTACATATAATTACAAAAAAGAAATAAATTATGGGAAGCTCTAAAATTAAGCAGAGAAAGTGATGCTGATAAAAAGTTTAGTCTTCAAAAAGCACCGAGAGATTAAAATCCGACTTTCTTTTTTTAGGTGCTCTGCATACTTTTGGCGTCTCCAAATTGTTTGGAGTGATAGTCTTATCTTCTCCATCGCTCTCTGGAACTGGTGTTTTTGGTGATTCAAAGTTTGCCTCTGAAAGCATTGTAGTATCGGGTGTTTCTTGGCTTGTTGTTCCAATTCCAAATATCCAAGGAACTTGATCTCTACTGAGTGCTGCGAAAAATGACGGGCTTGACCTCTGAGGCGTTGTTGTAGCGCTAGGGTCACTCAGCGGAGTTGTCGGTAAGCTTTGCCCTGAAGAACTTGATGGTGATGTAGGCGATAATTGAATGCCCCAAAGACTGGCTAAATTGTCACGAGCATCTTGAGCTCCAAGTTGGTTTTCGAATAGTGGCACACAATCGCAATCATACTTGAAGAGAAGTTGCTTTGTCTCATCGGGTAATGTTTCAATGTCTTGCGGCTCACACGATTGCAGTTGTTGTGGAGGCACTAGACCACCAGAAGTTATAATACTTCCATGGGCAGGTAAGTTTTTTCCCGGCAAAGTGGCAACAAAATCGATAATTGGTTTTGGTATAATGAAGCGGTCTGATGTAATCCAATTTTTCTCAGTAAAGTCTTTATACTGTTGAATAAAAACAACATAATTCTCGTACATAGTCTGATATACTAAAGTCCTTTGCCAGGACTCTTCAGAATCAGAGAGCAAATAAAAAGACATTCTGAAATTTTAAAATTTCAAAAACTGTTCAAGCAAGCAATCGAGATCAGATAAAGAAAGAGATTGAAAGATAGAGAGCAACTAATGCTTCAGAGGAAAATAGTCGTAGTTGTTAAAACTAATTTGATTTTTTGGTTCAGGCACTCCCTTAGGTCACAATTGTTTTCAATCCACTAACTACGATTTTGATCCCTTGCATATTACCCACAGGAAGACAAATTTATTGAAGCTAGCTGTTATCAGTGCACCAGACCATTGTTTAACGACATATATTTATATGTCCCATGTTTAGGTTTAAGCTGTTTCATGCACACAACTTTTCTACATTAAGTTTTCCTTTTATTGCCCACTTTTCCTAGAGTGTATATATATTCCTATCAATTTGATCTCTGACCTTAATTGTAATAAAGTTTCATGGACCCAACATGTTTTACTGCACGTGTTAATATATAAACAAACACGTGCGTTATAGAATAGTAGTGTTCTACATGTTCAGTGTTCCTTTTGCCCACATTTTCTGACACGTGTTTTATGTCTTCTTATCAATTTGATCTTTGAACTCTCTTTGCAATAAAATTCCATGGACCACACACGTGTTAATAATTGAACAAATATGTGTTTTACAGAAAGGTTTCCAACTTGAGTACTTGAGTACTTGCTGGCGTACTTGAGTCTGCATTTTCACACATGTAAACCTGTTTGCAATTAAAGACAGAGACGACACTTGTTTAATCCAAGCTTGCCGCGCCACTTTGGTGTGAGTGTTTCTTCGAGGTGGTCTGTTAAATTTTATATCTCATTTCAAAAGAACCTGTTATCAGTATAGCCAATGACTAAGTTTAAATATGCCGTTTTCTGCCACAAAAGATTCTGAGTTTGGGGATAGTTATTATGATATTTCAAAGACGGAAAAACGTCTAATCAGGGCCACCCTCAAAACTTATGAGAAGACTGGAACGTATGTGTTTCTGAAACTATTCAAGAAAGTTGACGACGATTACGAATTTCAACAACGGCTGTCACTAACTACCGAAGAATTTGATAAACTTATTAAAAAAGCGCCAAAAATTAGGGAAACTTTTCCACTCAGTTCACAAGAAGCTGAATCAAAATCGAAGACTGACGGACCTTCTCCTGCTAAGAAAACGAAATTTAGCGCAACATAAAAGTCATGGTTGAGGCAATGTTTGATCGTTCACCTAGTTACTTCAAACAGTTTCATAAACAGTTTAGATTTTTAGTCACTAATGAAAAAATTAACTGGTCAAGCGTGAAAAATTTTGCAGTGTGTTCCCATTTCGATTCAGAATTTTGTCAGTTGACAACAACGACATCTACTAACCATTTTCATGTTCTGATAGATACATCAGAAGCAGCAACAACTTACAATGACATTTTCAAACGAAACAAGGCTTTCCCCGTATCTTGTCTTTTCACAACTTTTCGATACTTGTTTTCATCAGCAGTGGATTTGGAGACAAAAGGCGATGTCTTTTTAAAATTGAAGTTAGCGGTTGATTTCAGCATTAAGAACGAAGAAAAACCTGAGCCTGCGGCAACAGTGCGGAAGCGTTTACCAGCAATTGTTACTTTATCACAACAGCTACAAACGAAAACTGCTGGAAACTCAAACAAAAATAATGGAAATACTGTAAAGTCAGTGAAAACAACGGTGGCGCAGAAGTCAGTACACAACATGATTTTGCCGGGAAAGCAAACTCAAACAGACAATTTCAGTAGTGAAACTTTGCGTAGATTTGAATCAATTTTAACTGGTCCTCATTCTGGTGCTTTTTGTCGGATTATGGATGTTTTTGTGAGTGGTTATGGAAATTTGAATATTGATACTGATTTGTTGTTCATTCGTTTTGTGTATGAAGAAAAAATTAAATTTTGAAAAAATTGAATTTCATTCAAACATTAGTAGTGTTAGGTCATCATCATATGAAGAGCAAACTGTATCAAATCATTATCACTATATTTAACAATGGGCAGAAAACTGAAAATAAGATGAGCAATATAAATACAAAAAAGTCCACATAGTTTTGAGTCTCGACTTTGTATGGGCTGGTTTTCTAGAACTTGACATAGCTGAACATCTCCTTGGGTAGAAACCAGTCTTTGATATACATCCTTATAGAACAAAATTGGTTGCCCCAGAGGATCGGCAAAAATCAAATTCTTGTTTTTGACGCATAATAGGAGCCAATGTTTTCCAGCATTGTCAGACGTTGATGCGTTGACTATTATAAATGAATTTGGTTGCAAAATTTTAGGGACATTATTTGCTGCAAAGACACCCAGAAATCTGTGCTTCAGTAGCTTGCAGCGCTGTATTAAATCATTTACTTCGTCTTCGTTCATTAATTTGTCAATATATGGTTTTCGACACACGTCGTGCACTGTCAACGTAAATTGTACTTGTTTTTTCGCCAATTATAAAAATTTCAATATTGTTTGGAAGAGCCGCTGAGAACTTCAGTTCCACGGTTATTGAACTGTTTGTCAGCTCCGGGTGAATAAAATCATGGGAAGCCTGTTGCGTGCTGGTAAGGTCAAAAACCATAAGGAAATGGCTGGGATACTCGCTCAGTTTAATTCCATGACCGTTGTCAATATAAGCCAAGTCGGATATTGTGTTAAAATAGAGACGTTTATCGTCATCTGTTGATATTGGACTATCCGCAACAGGCAGTCCGTTGCGATAAATATATATTTGTTCGAGGCCAAATTTCCGATAATGAAACGGGTTGAGCCTGTTATTGCCTAAGAAAGCTTCGTTAGTGTTTAAACAAATTGCAAGTCTGCGAATTGGTTCCCGCGAGAAAATATCCTATTGCTTCCAACTATGGAGACCAGCTGAAGCCAAAAACGTTTTTGTTATGGTTTCGAAGTAGAGATAAGAAGCAGGACTACTTAACAAGGTTTTTTCAATGGCTGACATAACGTCATCATTTAGCGTCATCTTGCGGACATACAAATTGGCTTCTAAAATTTCTACTTTGTAGTGTTTTGCAGGGTCATCGGACATGATGACAAAGTCATCAATAGAGCGTCTGAAAGCAATGCGAAGCGTAACACCGCTAAGCAGATGTCGATCACAGGTGAAGAAGTCAACGGCAACTTTTCCATAAAAAGCGCATTCGGCTGATTTTTTAACTAATTCTTTTCTCCTGTCAATTTCTCTTGTCGCTAACGTAGCCGGGTTCTCTTCGAATGAGTAGCCTTGACATGCTAGCCATGTGTTTTTTGCGTCTTTGTTGTGTGAAAATTCGGTCTCGATAAAACTTTTATGCGCATAGTTCCCGTTGGCATTTGATATTTTTAGTCCATTAGCAGATACCGTACAATCAGAAAATAATGAATGTAACACAATGTTGCAAAAGTATGGAGCATCCGTTTTCGCTTTGTCAGTAGGAGCTCCTGCATCATATTTCAAATCAGCTCCAGACGACTGAACAATTTTACATTTGATTTCGAGAAAAATTTTTGTAAATCTATAAAATTGTTTCGATCACCAGAGACTTCAAACTCTAACATAGGTCCATTTGGACTGTAGACAGGCCCCAATTTTTGGCAGAAACTTCCATCAAACGTTACTAAGAGAGCTGGCTTTTCAAATAAATCCAGAGAACTGTGAGTTGCTTCTGTTGGCAACAAATTAGCGATCATCGTTAACTTTGGCGAAAAAATCTGACCGACTTCTTTTCAGGGGCCTCCGAGTGGAAATGATGTTTTTCCGTTTGGTTACTGCTGCTGACTTTTTGGATGAGCTCTTTGACCGACTTCTTAGTCTACGTTGTCGTAGTGTTCTTTTCCGTGATCCGCCGGTCTGTTTTTTTACTGTATTAGAATTGGTGTTCTTGAACGCTTGCTTTGGAGATTTTTTACTGCTTACTACGTCTAGTAGCTCCGGAACGCTCTGTTTCAACAGTTCCTTTCCAATTCGTTTGGCAGTCGGTAGAATGAATCGACGTGCTAAGGGTAGAGCAACACGGCCAATACCCGCAGCCAAAGCTCCGAAGCCACTACCTCTTTGTCGATAGTATCCAGAAAAATGCGGCAAAGAAGTTGTTGCTTGATTTGCGTAGTATGAATCCATTTTAACTTGAAAACTTTTTGAATTGTAACGTCAAGAGAACTTTTCCTGTTCCCGAGAAGGGAACCAAGTCACCTGTTTCTGTTCGCAGCTCAATAGAAATGGATTGAATTGTGTTTGTCAGTAGCTTTTTGTAATCCAAGTTCGAAAAAACTATTCGATATGTTGGTTCAACTTCGCACACACTACCGTTTTTTAGACGCTGTTTTGAATCAATGACTCGTAAAAGAGGCGCTTTGGCATCACCCACGTACTGATATTCAATAATGTTTGCATATACAAATATCAAGTGTTTACCAGCCAACAGATCTGCTGGTAGCTCTCCATAATAAGCTTTTGTGTCGTCACTTTTCATTAGTTTATCTGCAGTCGTGTTCATTTTATAGCCAATAGGGATACATTGCCATCAGGAACTCCCTCAAAACCAAGGATACTTGGAATTTCCTTGCTTAGAAACGTAATCCCTTCACTTTTTCCAAACAAAATTTCGTATTTTCCAGAATTTTTTATTTCTCTGAAGGAAAAGTGAGGCAGTCCGGCTGTACGCTTTATTAATGCTAGAAGCTGATTTACTGTTTCAAATGTCCCTGGAATAAAGCCTAATTTTGATCCATTGTATGGTCGTGAGATAACATTGGCATCTGCGGCCCTTTTCGTAGCTTCGTCATATTCTTTCAAGCTGAAAGCAATAAAATCCCCCTCCACGTTTTCAATTTTCGTTGGAAAGATAATTTCACTTAACGCTACCCTCCAGTCGCCAGAAAGTTGAATTTCATCATTAAAAAAATTTCGAAATGACGCCAATGTATTTGATTTGAATATTTGCATCGATGCAGATGATATAACATGTACTGTGAACTCATCTTCAAATTGATTGCGAGCCATTTTATTCGCTGCGTTCACGAACCAGTTGTAATTCTGGTTGATAGAATTTACCCTCTATTTGTTCTTTGTTTGCGTCAATAATAGAGTAGGTTGGCGGTGACAACGTCGGAATATCTGTAATCTCAAATACCTCGTCAGTAAAGGATTGTTTGTATCCCTTTCTGAACGCTTTGTCCTTTTTGACAATTCTAACAAAGTCTCCGATATAAAACTTGGGTTTTTGACGGATACTTGTTTGAGCACTCAGTGAGGCCAGCCTCGGTACATCTTTCTTTGTAACCTTATTTGGCGCAAGTTTAGTGACCCGGTTAACACGTGAATTAATTGTGTTCACAAACTGATCCAATTTATCAATATAAGAGTATGTCCACTTTTCTTCAAGGTATCTGTAGATGATATTTTTCAGCGAGCGAATGTTTCTTTCTGCAAAAGCAGACTTTTTTTCACTGAAGGTGCTATATAAATGAATCCCTCTTTTCTCACACATGCTTTTGAAAGCTCCAAGAAACTCTGTACCATTATTCAACACTCTAACCCATACTTTTAATGGTTGTTTGTACTTAATCATTTTTTTGAATGCTTGGGCTGCTTCTGTTGCATAATTAGTTTTCATTGGTTCTACTCTTAGATATCGTGACAGACAGTCGACTGCTACCAAAAGGTATTTGACATCTCGATTGTACTTTGCAAGTTTATCAACATGAGCTAAATCCAGAGACCAAATTTCATTAATGTCCTTTACAATGACTTTCAGTATTGGAAACCTTGAACGAATTGAGCGGTATTTTGTGAAGGATGGTTTTGCTTCTAAATATGACCTCACTTTAGCCATTGACATTTTGCTTTGTGTATGAAGTCGATTTGGGCTACCGAAAGAAGCAGGGCCTTTTGAATAAAGCTGCTCCAAGGTTTTTCTCTCAGAAGAAGAAAGGATCCCATTCTTTCGGTTGACTCTCTTTTTTGTTTGTCTTTTTGATTTTGACCTTTTTTCCTGTTGTGGCTCGTTTTGGGTTACCGCTTCCTGATTGTGGACTTTGTTGGGTTGGGAAGAATTCTTGTTCACTTTCATAGGCTTGTATAATTTGCTTGGCGTAAGTGTTTGCAACAAGTTCAGGCTCAACCGGGAGAAGAGCTAAAATTTTAGAGTATTCTGATTGATCAATTTTTTTAGTAGGCTGCTGTAAGTCATACAAAATCTTCGAGACTTGTACACTTGTTGGTTCTTGATTGATGTATAGTAACTTGCTTTCCTCTCCAATTGTAACTGCTTCCGATTGGAAGATAAGATCAAGCAAAATTTCTGCACGTTTGATTTTGTGTTTTTCTTTCAGTTTCACTAGCCCCATTATTGATTCAAAATTTGCGGGGGCACCTTCTGGTTTTTTTGTGACAACTGGATCAATTTCGCTGTCATCACTAATCGAGTCCATTTTTTCGGGCTTGTCTACTTGTTTTTCCCGCTCTGTTAACACTGGCTCTTTTTGAACTACTCCATCTCTTTTTTCCACGCTGTCCTCGGAACTTGGCATATTTCTTTGCATGAGTGTTAACTGAGCTGCTTTGTTTCTATAGGCTGGGTTGTCGAGAATTTCGCTTTTTAATGGTTGTTTCGACATGAACATTCGCTTCGGAATCAGAACAAATTCTTCTGCAGGCATTATGGTTTTTTCAGGTACAGAAAACAAGCAAAGCTAACCGTTTTTACTAGTTCTATTTCTCTCGCAAAAATTTCCTTTTTCGTCTTCAAACTTGTCTGTTTAGATAAAATTTTTCTGAATGAGCTTTATGCGGTCTCTATCAAGTTTTTGTTGATGGGCACGTTACCATTAACAACGTTCAGGAAGCATTCGCAAAGAAAATAAATAAACTTTTTAGTTGCTGACTTGATTAACTTTTTTAACTTGATATCCGATACTTGTAGCATTTGCTGAAGCATACATATTTCTTTCTCTTTCATCGGTTAAATTTGTAATAACAGCTTTTGCTGGAGGTAAGAAAAAATTTGAGGGGCCTGGAGGCACAATATTAGAGGAATAACGTAACGCGTCTGACGTTTTTGGGTCGAGATCAATTAATAAATGACCAAAAGGTTGCTTTGTTGCTAACTCATAACTTTCTCTTAAAAATTGTGTGTTGTTGAGTTGTCGACCAATTAAACCAATTTGTTGAACATCACGAGGCGATTTAAATAAAATAATGTGTGTTGTATTAAGATCAATAGTTCTGGACCATTTGCTCTGTTGAAACAAGTTGTGTTTCACGTATATCACACTGATTTTCTTATGATGTCCAGCTGTCGCTAATTTAGAAAATTCTTTATCATTAAAAATTTCTTCACATGAATCGTCAAATACCAAAAGGCAATCATCTAGTTCTGATATTTGCTCAAAACCGGAAAACTTCATAAACTGAATGTTTATTTTTCTCTCAATGAACTGAAATTTAGGTTGTTCATGCTGGTAGAAATAAAATATTGATTCAAACTTGGGTGAGAAGGTGTTTTGAAGTAACATTTTGAAAATCAATTCAGTTTTCCCACAACATAATGGGCCACAAACAGCCATAAAAAGTCTATCGGTAGTTGAAATTATTTTATTCATAGTTTCGGGTTAGGTAGAGCGTATCCGACTGTGCAAGAAAGGAGTGAAAACCAGAATGTTGATTCTTCAAAATCCAGTTTAAAAAAAACCAATTTGACCAAAGAAACACCTATAAGAAAAATTATTATGAAAATTTGGGTAAAATAAACCACCTCAGATCTTGGAACTCTAGAGTTACAAAACCGCCAAGATCGCCTTTCTTGGTGATTTTCGTCAAAAACTAAGTCAGTTATAGCTCCTCCAGCGTCAATGGTGTCCTCGGGTTGGGTCATTTGAAACAGTTTATTAAATTAAACAATGAATTGAAACTCAGGCTCATGCATAATTATTTGAGAATAAAAAATTCATAACAAACAAATTGTGAGTTTTCATCAGTTTTTTTGTAAGCAATAGTATAGTTTGCATTCACATTGTCAGTTTTATCTCTGAACACAACTGACTCAACGTTGCTGTCTCTGATGCTCTCCTTAATTTCAGCCGGAAGACGTTCATCTGTTGGAGATAGCTGAACTGGTACTGCATGCTTGGGCATAGGTAAAGGGATTAGTTTCAGTCTTCGCGCTTTCTCTTGAATAGACATGGTATAATTTGAAATATTCTAAGAGGGAAAGGTATTTTTTCAGTGTCTCTATTTCTGTTTCAGTACAGGTAACTTGTTGCTTCCTTAGCACAGTTTGACCACGGGCATCAACTTTCTCTTTTTTAACAAATGTAACGGTTAGCTGTTCTTCAGCCGTTATGTAACTGTAAACTGTCAAATTTGGAGACAAATTCACTTGAAGGAGAGATGGAGTTGATTTTTCCAAACGACGACTCATTCGTCAGCCACTGGTAAAACAATTTGGCCTTCTTACTAGCACAATGTCTACTTCGTTGTCGTTTGGGACAACTTACCGCATGTAATTCACAAATGGGTATGTCGTGATATAATTTTAGGTTTTCAACCTTTGGACATAACAACGTCTCCAAATTGATAACGTCTCTTTGGAATAACTTCTTCAAAGTGCCCGCCTTTTCAGTTCCTTTTGCATAAAATTCGGCCAACGGAAAACGAAGTTTGATGCTTTGAATAATTTGTTGCAAATAGCAATAGGGGTAATCTCCGCTCTCCCAAGCCAAACCATGAAGAAATTTTGAAACCCACTGGTAAGACTTTTGTTCACTTGAGGAAAGTATATTGAATGAACTTGGGGGTAGGAAAGAAACTGTATCACTGTAATTTTGAGAACACGCAGAAAGCTCTTTGATTATAAACCCCGATTTCTCTTGTCGAAAGCCTTCAATATCAAGAACAACTGGTCGCAGTTTCAACAATCCAATAAACTGAACAAATTTTTCTTAAATGTCTTCACATAGAGACAGAAAGCTATGCCTGTGACGTGACCGAGATGCTCATTTGTGACTGGACAGGGCAATACGTAAGAATAACCTGGTCTTTTTTCGCTGTGTTCAAAGACAAAACCGGAAGCGTCATCGAGAATAGCATGCAACCTTAATATTTTGTAAGCTTTGAAGTATTTGTCAAGCGTAGAATTGTCAATACCAATGAGCCCACCATAGGGTCTTAACTTCAATGCAATATCCAAATCAAGATCAGGATCCAAGTAAAAACAAGTTGCTAAGAAATACAGATACCTTTCACTATACCCTGAATATTCTTTTTTCACTTGCTGGTATAACTCGTGAATACTTTTCAAATCTACCGTTGCAATCGTTGCCATAGGGCGCTCCTCTGAGAAATGACACTTCAAACCTATTCACCCAGTTTTTGTTGTATTGGGAAGAGATAAAAACATAGAAAACAAAAATATTGAGAAATTGCATTTTAATTCAACCAATCCTATTCCCACTGTTAAGGTTTTCAACTGTGACCCATTTAACTCCCCCCCCCATCTTTCCACCCCTATACTGTTATGACCGCTTAGGATAATCCCCTTTATTCCCATGTTTATTCATCGTAAAAATACCCACTTGAAATAACCCCCTATATTCCCATGTTTAAGTATCGTAAAAGATATCCATTTAAAAACCCCCTATATTCCCATGTTTAAGTATCGTATTATTACCCACTCAGCATAAGGCCCTATATGCACACGTTCATGATCCCAGGAATGCCAACTTGGGATCACTCTCTATATTCACATGTTTAAGTATCGTAAAAAAATACCCATCTAAAAAACCCCCTATATTCCCATGTTTAAGTATCATAAAAGACCCAATTAATGTCATCCCCTATATTCCCATGTTTAATTACCACAAGGATTACCCTCTCACCATAACCCCCTGAAATCACATATTCAAGATCCTAGGAATGCCCACTCATGATCACTCCCTATATTCCCATGTTTAGTATCGCATGAATACCCCCCCGCTCTTAACGCTCTTATTATTTACTACTTACATAAAGTCACCACATTTTACCATCACTACAATTTACCTCTCTTACACAGATTCGAACATCTCACCCCCTGCATGTCAGTCACTTGTTCTTCCACTGCGCCGCTTCTGACTTAATTCTAGGTATTTTGTTTTGAATTAAAATCTAATTCACTCCGTTGAGCGTTGAATTTTTGTAAGATTTGCAATTTTTAGCGGTGAAATTTGTGGATTTTTTGTAATTTTACCGCTTACTCTAGTGGTGAAGTTACATAAAGTTACAAAAAAGTGTCAAAAAGATGTAAGATGGGGGGGTATTTTAAGGAGGGTTATATCTATCATCTCCCTTACTCCCCATTGCCCCCATATCTTACCTTCTTACCTCTTTTACCCCCCCTCCCCCCTCCTAAAATTGTCCCCATAATCATATATTTTGGACATTTTTTCTTCTAAGAGGTGAAATTATGTAATTTTACCACTAAGTTGAGCGATGTATTTGTGTAACTTCCTCGCATTCACCTCTTATCTTACATAATTTGGACACCTTTCTTAAAGCGGTGAATTTATGTAAATTCACCGCTAAATTATGTGGTGAAACTATGTGTTTTCGCCACTACCAGGCGATAATTTTTTTCACCACATTCACGGCTTATCTTTGATATATTTGCGTTGAAGGGCGGTGACACCTCAACCCGGGATAATGTTTTCAGCACCTGATCGTG
Organism: Convolutriloba macropyga; assembly: GCF_964194025.1. Lineage (NCBI taxonomy): Eukaryota > Metazoa > Xenacoelomorpha > Acoela > Convolutidae > Convolutriloba > Convolutriloba macropyga. The sequence continues at coordinate 83,860,618 of NC_134470.1, read as the reverse complement.
ACGGTCTCCCCTCCAGAAGGAAACTGCATCAGGGTGCACATACAATGCACCCTCGACCACTTCAGTCCAGATCAATGGTCTCACCCCAGGAAGAGATTACAACATCTCCCTCTGGACAGAGAGTTATGGGAAAGAGAGTGAAGCACTGGTAATTCAGGAACAACTGGAACCTGGACAGATAACATATTTCCTATTAGTGGTCTCATCAAACAAGGTCCGATTCCAATTTAGATTTTAACAAGTACCCAATTCTAGAAATACTTAGATAACGAGTGAACATAGAATTTCTTCATAATAACTCCGCCAAAATTATCAATAGAAGTCAGCACAGTTTAGAGTTTTCCGAAATAGAAATACGACAATGTGAAACCAGAGTTTTATTTTGAGGTCCGTGACTTGTGCGTTAGGAGGACACCAGAGGCAGTCTAAATCCAATTCGAAATTTTTGCTTAAAATTTTTTGGAAGTTGGTTATGACTTGGGAATCAAATTCCAAGACTTACCAGACTTGTAAGACTTGTATTCAGGCTTGCCCGGTACTGGGAAACGAAATAAGACTTCGATTTAGACTTGCCTAGTACTGATATAGACTTAGAGTTCAGTCTGGGGTTGTGGTTTATTCGAACCGAACCGATATGCGTCATAATAAAAGCTGCAGCAAAAAAGTGTGAAAAATGGAAAAAGTTTTTGCAACAAAATTTCAAAAATGTGATAAAACAGATTCAACGCAAGCTTTTTTTATTTAGTCTTATTTCCATTTTTCACGCCACGTAGAAACAAAGCAGAATAAATTTCGCAGCCCGTAGTCTTTAGTTGCGACTCATAAGGAGAAATGTCTTTTGTTCCTCATTTTGCACGCAAAGTTGTTGCGGCTGAACTAAATGATCACGTGTTTAGGCTAAAAAAAATAAAAACAAGATATCTTTGTGTCTTCTAATTTTAAAACTCTACTTAAATACAACAGAGTGATCATTTCATTGATTTATTAATTATCTGATTAAGTGTTTTTCCGAATCTGAAGTTTTTGTATAAAACCTACATTCGAACAGTTCATTGTAACCAATCCAGGAGTTAGCGTCAATTGTATAACCAAAAGTCTTTTAACCAAGTCAGTCGAAAAAAGGAGGAGCTTCAGATATTGAATAAAAATATCAATTTTCTGAAGTTCTGAAAAATTTTATCAAAAAAATGTTTCTTAGAGTCTTTATAAATTTTTTGGATTGAAAGGGTATTGATTGTGAAGGATATAAAAAGTTGAAAGAGAAATATAATAAAATATTTTTCGAAAACGACCATAAGGAATAGGTCAATAGGATATTCAATGATTCTCCCTGACACTCGAGGTATTAAAACAAAATTTTTCCAGCATAATTTTTGACCCAAAAAAATTGTGTTAATCAGGGAACTTCACACTAAACCATAGAGAAAATCATACAGAAAATGCATTATTATATCGTTTTTGTTCTATGTCGCTCTTTTAATCTATGCGCTTAAAAATTTGTGATTTGGAGTTGTAGAATTAGCAATTAAAAAGAAACATAAGCTCATAGGTAATACTTAGTGTTTTTCTGAAGGAAAAATAGCGACAAAAAGATAGCAAACAAAAACTTGTGTCCTTACTTTTTTATCGATTTCAATTTGTTTCGGTCAGAAGTTAATTTCAATCAGTTTTTATTGCAACTCTCGTCAGCAGACTCGTCGTTACGACATTTTCAAGAGTTTTTTTGCTTGGGAGGCTGAACTGCTTTTGTTTTACTTAAGGCGAAATAAATTGGCAAAGTAAACTTAACAGTGGTATGAGCTACAATTTGGCTTCAGATTAAATTTCGAGAAAGCTATCTTAATGTAGCTCAGGGCCCAGATAAGTTTACTTAGCCAATTTACCTCACCGTAGGTAAAATGAAAGCGGTTCAACCTCGTCAACAAAAAAAACTTTCTGTTTTTTTTTAAAATTGAACAAGCGAGTTTGCCGACGAGAGTTGTAATAAAAACAGATTGTAATTACCTTATGATCAAAACAAATTGACATCGACTAAAAGTGAGGACGCAAATGTTTATTTGCTATCTTTATTGTTCGCTGTTGCTAGTTTTTATCCTCCAGAAAACAAAAAAGTATTACGTTTAAGCTGATGGTTAAATTTAATTGCTCATTTTATTAATGCTTAGATTTCATGAAACCGATAGGCGCAGTCAATTATATCTGATAGAAAACTCTTTAAATTTTAGATAACAGTGGAACTACAGCTTGAATCAGACGCTGGATCTGAGATAACTTTGGAATACATTGGGGTTTACACTGGACACACAGGCTCACAAGGTTTCCCTTACAAGTATGCTAACGTCGTTGTTATTTTTTTTGGTTACAAGGTAAGTTTTGTCGAATTTCGCTGGAAAAATCAAGAATACTTGTGAGAAACTTTTTCAAAAGAAACAGTGAACACTTAGAACTGTATTTCTACTAATGAACTTCCACATTAATTTCCTGAATTATTATCTCTCAATCTGTAAAAAATATTCGAAATTTTCTGGCCCTGACTGAAGTTTCCGTGATTTTATACATGGATCATATATGATTTCATACTGCCCATACGAGTTGTTAGTACGATCCTAGCATCAAACCAAAGAAATCATAAATGACCTACATTGCAATCAAAGGAAGTTACATGAGTAGTAAGAAACCAGTAGACCCTGACTCACTTTTTGGCTGATTTTACCCAAACATGTTCGATCAAGCGCGCGGATGGAAAGTTCTTGTCAATTATTCCCTTTTAGTTTGGAATTGTTGCCTGAATATGTAACAGACTTACCTTAACTCCATTTTCAAATAGTTAGGTTTGTAAAATTTTAAGGAATACTTACAAAAACTCTGTGGCTCGACGGTTATCATGTCAATTATTTCATTAAACCGGAAATGAAACTACCATATTTTTTGAAGGACGGATTGGAACTTTTGAATTTCTTATTACTTGTAAGAGACGAGTAAAAAAGGATACTGAATTAATGAAGCAAGGTTAAGAACAAACAATAAATTAATATTAGTAAACATCTAAAAAAATTTAAGACACAACACTCTGTTTTAAGTCACTGTTTTAGGTTTTATAACCCGTTTAAAACTGTTTCTCCGTCAGCAACATCTATTTGTGTTGTGTGGACATGTGGATGTTTCAGGAAATGCATGAATAGAAGCAGAAGTCATTGTAAACCCCCTATCAGAGCTGTTATTGTCACAAGAAATTCCTGCGCTGAGCAGTTGCAGGTTTTTGCATCTCCTGGCCAATACTTCTTGAGACTCCCAACCGTGATGGAGTTGGGCAGCTATCCCCTATTAGAGCTTATATTGTCACAAAAAGCTTTTGCGCGGAGCAGTTGCAGGTTTTTGTATCTCCTCGTCATTACTTCTTGAGACTCAAACCGGGGTGGAGTTGGCCAGCTTTCCCTATAAAAGCTGATGTTGTCACAAGAAGCTCTTGCGCGAAGCTGTCGCAGGTTTTGTTTCTCCTCTTCAATACTTCTTGAGACCCCAACCGGGGTGTAGTTGGGCAGCTATCCCGTATTAGAGCTGTTATTATCACAAGAAGCTCCTGCGGGGAGCAGTCACAGGTTTTTTGTATCTGTTCGTCAATATTTCTTGAGACTCCCAACCGGGGTAAAGTTGGGCAGCATCATCAATTTTTTAGCGCTTAATGGACAAGTGTTGCTTCTTTGCCGCCGGCTTTTCCTCAGCTTCGAAATCGACATAGGGACATCTTGGAAACGGCTTTTCTTTGGGAGCTACATCAAAATCAAGTATTTCTTCATCATCGGACTCTATTTGAGAAGTTTGCCAGAACCCAGGATCAGGCGGAGAATATGATTCTTCAATCTCACTATCCAGTTGCTCATTTAAATCTCTGATGGCTTCTCTTTCATTCTTCTCAATATAGGACTTTAGAGCTTTTTCCCGAGGTTCTTTCTTTTTTTGACCAATTTTGTGGTGATCATAAGCATATGAGCGAATGCCATCACTCAGATAATAACGCTTATCATCAAATGCACTCAAAGCAATTTTGTTAGACTCTGTTATGTTGAGTGTGTGCTTGTCAATAGTTATAGATGTTACTAGTTTTCTCAATGGTGATTTGGATTTGAGCACATTTTTAAATTTGTCATGATGAAGTGTCTTTTTCACTTGTTTGCTCACACCTTTGGCACTTTGTTGACTACTGGCACTGTTTTTACAGAGTAAGTTTTTGGTTTCTGAATAACGGCTTCCATCACTATGTCACCATTCACTTCATCTGATAATTTCAGTGACACTTTCTTGTTCGATTCACTATGTAAGTGATGATCTTTTATGTAGTCACTCAAATCAAGCACATGTTTCAGCTGTGCAAGATCTTCGTACATGTCATCCGTTTAAATTTCATAAAACAGTGAATCAGTGTCACGATACATTACGCGAGCTTTTTTGTCAAACAAAGTTCTCATTTCTTCAGAATCGAACCTGTAAAGATGTCACTTTGACAGCTCCAAAATAGCAGCACCCAGATAAGTGGGTTTACTCCACCTGATCTCTTTTGGCTAAGAGTGATCCCGAAAATGTTCTCTCGAAATATGCTGAACTTCTCAAAAAGTACTGGTTGGAATAAAATTTTGCTTTCTCCTCATTTTCAACAAATACCCTCTTATATCGACATCGCAAGTTTTCCATAGTCTTTCCGAAGAATGAATTATTCAACAACTTGAAAAAGTTCTTTTCGAAAGTGTTAATACCGGGTTGTTGTCGCAACTCTGTCTTCTGTTCAATATAGCACTTCATTAAGTCACTCTGGTTGAACTTCAAAGTCTTATGTAGTTTTGTTACTTGGAGCCCCTGTTGGTAATAGATTTTTAAAACTGAATGATGACATACATAGTATTGCTTTGACTGAAGCGTTTCAAGAAGCTTTGGGATATGACTGGTCTTGTCTCCTAATTCTACATGATACTGAGAAAGCATCTCATCATCGGTTTCTAACTTCTCAGCAGCCAGAGGAAAATCATTGTGATAGTCGTGTAGGTTGCTTGGATAATTCAGGTCAATCAATACAAAGTACCCAACATCACTTCCATCAGATGTTTGCATAATCTTGTCCAAAGTGAAGTCTGACCTTACAAATCCTCCGGTTGGCAGTTTTTTCATCATTGTTCCACTGTATAAGTTGACCACATCCAGAAACAGTCCGAGCGTACTCGGTTTTTCTTCATCAAAGTCATCCACTTACTTGATGTTAGCTTTCATATAGCATTTCTCACACCAATTCCATTCAAGCCTCCATGGATTTTTCTCTCACAGAATAACAGCATATCTATATCGGAGAGCAGTCCAGTTTCCCTTCAGTTGTTTTCAGAAATGCATTCCTTGGAAAAATGGGTGCACTAAATTAATGACAGGGGTCTAATCCATATACCTGGTCAAACAATCTCCTGCATTTTTCAAACACGTCAGCCAGAAGGATGACATCAGTTTTGAGATATAACAGGAGATTTTCACCGAAATTCTTGCATTCAAGCAAGCTCCAAACTTTGTTAGCATGCTGAATATCCTCCTCAGAAACATCAATTTGACCAGACAGTGAACTTATCCACTGATCACCATAATGAGGCAACGAATTTTCAGAGAGTTTATCAAAGCTATCGAGATACGAATATGGGAAAACTTCTTTCTTTTGCAAAATCTCGACATGTTTTGGGAAATGTTTAGATAATTGAATGTAGTTCTTCGTTTCGAGTGTCAAGACTCCCCGATAAAAAAGAAAAACTGTCCAGAAAATTATTTTCTTCGTGAAACAGCTGGTCATCTTTTGTTCTACCAACAGGAACAAAGAACGAGAATGAGATGTATGTCTCACTGCTGCAAGGAATTACTGTCATTTTTTCCTTCGATTGGATTTCAATGTATTTCAGTAGATGATATGTGTCATTATAACCTAGGTTGTGGGAGAAAACAGGCGTAAAAGTCTGCGTACGAAGCTTCAGATTGCAGCTGTTGTGTGCAATTCCGTAGACTTCACCAGTAAAGTGATCATGATGGATCACTTTTTCATCGTTCAAACACATCTGACGAACAACGAATCTCGTACTCAGATCAATCATTATCATCCGTTCTTCATCAGATATTCTGAGACGTCTATGCTTTTGTTTTCTCTCAGAAATAGATTTAGCGTTCTCTCGGAGCCACCGAAAAAACTCTTGGATGCATTTCTCACCTTCAAAGCTATAATAATAACTTCCACCTTTTTTATCAACAGCACAAAAAACCTTGGTTTTTGAGTTTCCTTATTCAAGGTGTAGCCAGTATCAGGATTCTGGCGGCAAGTGTCATGCTTAAGGCTGACAGCCTCGGTGTCGGCGTAAATAGCTAAAGGAACTGAAAACGTTTTATACCAGTTTGTAAATTCAAATTTTGAGTCTTCCGTTGGCATAGTAAAACTGAAAGCTTTGTGTTCCCCACATAATTCCAAATGTTTTTCTAGTGATATGGTGTTTTGAAACCCATGAAGACAACGCTCGCAAAACTTGTATCGGTGATGTTCTTTACCACTGAATTGGCGGGCCATGAAAGCGTGAAAATTTGTTATCAATCAGTAGTGGCTGATCAATCCATCCGTTAGCAACAACAAAGGAATAACTTTATGTGTTTTCTTTCCAGACAAGTAATATGGTAGAATTTTGTTTTTGTCAAAACCAAAAATATTTTTTCAATATTGTTTTGTTTTCCAAATGTTAGGACATCGGGAACCCGATTTTATCAAAACTCAGTTTGTGCAATTTTGGCTAGTATTTGTTTTGCCTCTCTCGGTTCTTGTTCTCTGGATACATTGCTGCAAGGACTGAGTATGAAAAACATTTGTTATCATTGTTTCGAATATTTGGGAGAAAGTTGTTTCCCACTAGGGCAGCTGGTGTAGCAATATAACTGCTACCTCTGATGGGTTTAATTTTGTTAATGTTGATATCCAAATGGTCAATTTTCTGAACAACAAATCCATTTCCAACGGTTGAAAAAATCTGGATTGAGTTGTTCATTTGGTCAATCATTTCAAAACCTTCATCATCTGATAGTTCTGTTGTTAAAGTTTTCGACTTTGTGTTTGCATGACAGCCGATTTTGGTATCATCTGCTGGTTTGAATTTTCAAAGATCCAAGCTCTGCTATTTTGTTTCTCACGAAGAATTTAAGGTCTTTGAGATGCTCCGTAACAAAGGTGAACACATGAATTTGGTTGTACGATTGTATCCTGAACGATTTAAAAAACTTTCCGATAGCCTGTTTCTCTTGTAGCTCCAAACTGCATTCAATGTTCTCGGAAACTTCTGTGTGAGTACCATGAGCGTCTTCCTCATGTCTAGCACACGATGAAGTATCGCCATAATTTTGTGTACATTGCTTGCACTTCGCAAACGTCTGACATCTATGAACTGTTTTCAAATGCTGAATCAAGTTCCTTCTCCTATTACACTGTCCGCATTCATAGTCTGCTGTTTTTTCATATTTTACGTTATGCTGCTTCTCCATATGTTGCAATAGTTTCTGCTTCTTATTGTACTTGTTGTACCTGCTGTGTTAGTTTTCACTAATGGAACAACTTTTCTTGAAGAAATATTTCTCTACGACTTGTACTTTAAGAGGAAAAAAATGATGTACTATTGACCTTTGATGACTCATATATGTGTTATGTGAGCAAAATTGATGTTTTTTAAAGTAGTTTTGTGTTAGTTTTTACTAATGGAACAAATTTTCTTCAAGAACTCTTTCTCTAGGACCTGTCCCTTAAGAGGAAGAAAACGATGTACAATTGACCTTTGATGACTCATATATATGCAATGTGAGCAAAATTGATGTTTTTTAAAGTAGTTTTATGTTAGTTTTTACTGATGGAACAACTTTTCCTTAAAATATTTTTCTTTAGGACTTGTACATTTAGAGGGAAAAAATGATGTACAATTGACCTTTGATGACTCATATTTATGTTATGTGAGCAAAATTGATGTTTTTTAAAGTAGTTTTGTGTTAGTTTTCACAAAAGGAACAACTTTTCCTTGAGAAATGTTTCTTTGGGACTTGTATATTAAGAGGAAAAAATTGACGTACATTTGACCTTTGATGACTCATATATATGTTATATGAGCAAAATTGATGCTTTTTTAAAGTACTTTTGTGTTAGTTTTCACTAATGGAACAACTTTTGATGAAAAAATTTTTCTCCAGGACTTGTACATTAAGAGGAAAATCTGATGTACAATTGACCTTTGATGACTCATATATATGTTATGTAAGCAAAAATGATGTTTTTTAAAGTTGTTTTGAGTTAGTTCTCACAAATGGAACAACTTCTCCTTAAGAAATTTTTCTGTAGGACTTGTACATTAAGAGAAAAAAATTGATGTCCATTTGACCTTTGATGACTCATATATATGTTATGTGAGCAATATTGATGTTTTTTAAAATAGTTTTGTGTTAGTTTTTACTAATGGAACAACTTTTCCTTAAAACATTTTTCTCTAGGACTTGTACATTATGAGGAAAAGAATGATGTACAATTGACCTTTGATGACTCATATATATGTTATTTGAGAAAAATTGATGTTTTTTAAAATAGTTTTATGTTAGTTTTTAATAATGGAACAATTTTTCCTTAAACATTTTTCTCTAGGACTTGTACTTTAAGAGGAAAAGAATGATGTACAATTGACCTTTGATGACTCATATATATGTTATGTGAGCAAAAATGATGTTTTTTAAAGTAGTTTTATGTTAGTATTTACTAATGGAACAACTTTTCCTTGAAACTTTTTTCTCTAGGACTTGTACATTTATAGGGAAAAAATGATGTACAATTGACCTTTGACGACTCATATTTATGTTATGTGAGCAAAATTGATGTTTTTTAAAGTAGTTTTATGTTAGTTCTTACTAATGGAACAACTTTTCCTTAAAACATTTTTCTCTAGGACTTGTACAATTAGAGGGAAAAAGTGATGTACAATTGACCTTTGACGACTCATATATATGCTATGTGAGCAAAATTGATGTTTTTGAAAGTAGTTTTATGTTAGTTTTTACTAATGGAACAATTTTTCCTTAAAATATTTTTCTTTAGGACTTGTACATTTAGAGGGAAAAAATGATGTACAATTGACCTTTGATGACTCATATTTATGTTATGTGAGCAAAATTGACGTTTTTTATAGTAGTTTTGTGTTAGTTTTCACAAAAGGAACAACTTTTCCTTAAGAAATGTTTCTTTAGGACTTGTATATTAAGAGGAAAAAATTGATGCACATTTGACCTTTGATGACTCATATATATGTTATGTGAGCAATATTGATGTTTTTTAAAATAGTTTTGTGTTAGTTTTTACTGATGGAACAACTTTTCCTTAAAACATTTTTCTCTAGGACTTGTACATTACGGGGAAAAGAATGATGTACAATTGACCTTTGATGACTCATATATATGTTATGTGAGCAATATTGATGTTTTTTAAAATAGTTTTGTGTTAGTTTTTAATAATGGAACAATTTTTCCTTAAACATTTTTCTCTAGGACTTGTACATTAAGAGGAAAAGAATGATGTACAATTGACCTTTGATGACTCATATATATGTTATGTGAGCAAAAATGATGTTTTTTAAAGTACTTTTGTGTTAGTTTTCACAAATGGAACAACTTTTTCTGAGGAAATGTTTCTCCAGGACTTGTACATTAAGAGGAAAAAATGTTGTACAATTGACATTTGATGACTCATATATATGTTGTGTAAGCAAAAATGATGTTTTCAAAAGTAGCTTCGAGTTATTTCTCACAAAAGGAACAACTTCTCCTTAAGAAATTTTTCTCTAGGACTTGTACTTTAAGAGGAAAAAATTGATGTACAATTGACCTTTGATGGTTCATTTTTATGTTATGTGAGCAATATTGATGTTTTTTAAAATAGTTTTGTGTTGCTTTTTACTAATGGAACAACTTTTCCCTATAACATTCTTCTCTAGGACTTGTTTATTTTAGGGAAAAAATGATGTACAATTGACCTCTGACGACTCATATATATGCTATGTGAGCAAAATTGATGTTTTTTAAAGTAGTTTTATGTTAGTTTTTACTAATGGAACAATTTTTCCTTAAAATATTTTTCTTTAGGACTTGTACATTTAGAGGGAAAATATGATGTACAATTGACCTTTGATGACTCATATTTATGTTATGTGAGCAAAATTGATGTTTTTTAAAGTAGTTTTGTGTTAGTTTTCACAAAAGGAACAACTTTTCCTTAAGAAATGTTTCTTTAGGACTTGTATATTAAGAGGAAAAAATTGATGTACAATTGACCTTTGATGACTCATATATATGTTATATGAGCAAAATTGATGCTTTTTTAAAGTCGTTTTGTGTTAGTTTTCACTAATGGGACAACTTTTGATGAAAAAATTTTTCTCTAAGACTTATACATTAAGAGGAAAATATGATGTACAATTGACCTTTGATGACTCATATATATGTTATGTAAGCAAAAATGATGTTTTTTAAAGTTTTTTTGAGTTAGTTCTCACAAATGGAACAACTTCTCCTTAAGAAATTTTTCTGTAGGACTTGTACATTAAGAGAAAAAAATTGATGTACAATTGACCTTTGATGACTCATATATATGTTATGTGAGCAATATTGATGTTTTTAAAATAGTTTTGTGTTAGTTTTTACTAATGGAACAATTTTTCCTTAAAACAATTTTCTCTAGGACTTGTACATTATGAGGAAAAGAACGATGTACAATTGACCTTTGATGACTCATATATATGTTATGTGAGCAATATTGATGTTTTTAAAATAGTTTTGTGTTAGTTTTTAACAATGGAACAATTTTTCCTTAAACATTTTTCTCTAGGACTTGTACATTAAGAGGAAAAGAATGATGTACAATTGACCTTTGATGACTCATATATATGTTATGTGAGCAAAATGATGTTTTTCAAAGTAGTTTTATGTTAGTATTTACTAATGGAACAACTTTTCCTTGAAACTTTTTTCTCTAGGACTTGTACATTTATAGGGAAAAAATGATGTACAATTGACCTTTGGCGACTCATATTTATGTTATGTGAGCAAAATTGATGTTTTTTGTTTTGTTTTAGTTTTCACAAATGGAACAACTTTTTCTTAGGAAATGTTTCTCTAGGACTTGTACATTAAGAGGAAAAAATGTTGTACAATTGACATTTAATGACTCATATATATGTTGTGTAAGCAAAATTGATGTTTTCCAAAGTAGCTTCGAGTTATTTCTCACAAAAGGAACAACTTCTCCTTATGAAATTTTTCTCTAGGACTTGTATATTAAGAGGAAAAAATTGATATACAATTGACCTTTGATGACTCATACATATGTTATATGAGCAAAATTGATGCTTTTTTAAAGTACTTTTGAGTTAGTTTTCACTAATGGAACAACTTGTCATGAAGAAATTTTTCTCCAGGACTTGTACATTAAGAGGAAGAAAATGATGTACAATTGACCTTTGATGACTCATATATATGCTATGTGAGCAAAATTGATGTTTTTAAAGTAGTTTTATGTTAGTTTTTACTAATGGAACAACTTTTCCTTAAAACATTTTTCTTTAGGACTTGTAAATTTAGAGGGAAAAAATGATGTACAATTGACCTTTGATGACTCATTTTCATGTTATGTGAGCAAAATTGATGTTTTTTAAAGTAGTTTTGTGTTAGTTTTCACAAAAGGAACAACTTCTCCTTAAGAAATTTTTCTGTAGGACTTGTACATTAAGAGAAAAAAATTGATCTACAATTGACCTTTGATGAATCATATATATGTTATGTGAGCAATATTGATGTTTTTTAAAATATTTTCGTGTTAGTTTTTACTAATGGAACAACTTCTCCTTAAAACATTTTTCTCTAGGACTTGTACCTTATGAGGAAAAGAATGATGTACAATTGACCTTTGATGACTCATATATATGTTATGTGAGCAATATTGATGTTTTTTAAAATGGTTTTGTGTTAGTTTTTAATAATGGAACAATTTTTCCATAAACATTTTTCTCTAGGACTTGTACATTAAGAGGAAAAGAATGATGTACAATTGACCTTTGATGACTCATATATATGTTATGTGAGCAAAAGTGATGTTTTGTAAAGTAGTTTTATGTTAGTATTTACTAATGGAACAACTTTTCCCTGAAACTTTTTTCTCTAGGACTTGTACATTTATAGGGAAAAAATGATGTACAATTGACCTTTGACAACTCATATTTATGTTATGTGAGCAAAATTGATGTTTTTTAAAGTTGTTTTGTGTTAGTTTTCACAAATGGAACAACTTTTTCTTAGGAAATGTTTCTCTAGGACTTGTACATTAAGAGGAAAAAATGTTGTACAATTGACATTTGATGACTCATATATATGTTGTGTAAGCAAAAATGATGTTTTCCAAAGTAGTTTCGAGTTATTTCTCACAAAAGGAACAACTTCTCCTTAAGAAATTTTTCTCTAGGACTTGTACATTAAGAGGAAAAAATTGATGTACAATTGACCTTTGATGGTTCATATTTATGTTATGTGAGCAATATTGATGTTTTTTAAAATAGTTTTGTGTTACTTTTTACTAATGGAACAACTTTTCCCTATAACATTTTTCTCTAGGACTTGTTTATTTAGAGGGAAAAAAATGATGTACAGTTGACCTTTGATGACTCATATATATGTTATGTGAGCAAAATTGATGTTTTTTAAATTTGTTTTGTGTTAATTTTTACTAATGGAACAACTTTTCCTTAAGAAGCTTTTCTCTAGGACTTGTATATAAAGAGGAAAAAATTGATGTACAATTGACCTTTGATGACTCATACATATGTTATATGAGCAAAATTGATGCTTTTTTAAAGTACTTTTGAGTTAGTTTTCACTAATGGAACAACTTTTCATGAAGAAATTTTTCTCTAGGACTTGCACATTAAGAGGAAGAAAATGATGTACAATTGACCTTTGATGACTCATATACATGCTATGTGAGCAAAATTGATGTTTTTAAATTAGTTTTATGTTAGTTTTTACTAATGGAACAACTTTTTCTTAAAACACTTTCTTTAGGACTTGTACATTTAGAGGAAAAAAATGATGTACAATTGACCTTTGATGACTCATATTTTTGTTATGTCAGCAAAAATGATGTTTTTTAAAGTAGTTTTGTGTTAATTTTCACAAAAGGAACAACTTTTCCTTAAGAAATGTTTCTCTAGGACTTGTATATTAAGAGGAAAAAATTGATGTACAATTGACCTTTGATGACTCATACATATGTTATATGAGCAAAATTGATGCTTTTTTAAAGTACTTTTGAGTTAGTTTTCACTAACGGAACAACTTGTCATGAAGAAATTTTTCTCTAGGACTTGTACATTAAGAGGAAGAAAATGATGTACAATTGACCTTTGATGACTCATATATATGCTATGTGAGCAAAATTGATATTTTTAAAGTAGTTTTATGTTAGTTTTTACTAATGGAACAACTTTTCCCTGTAACTTTTTTCTCTAGGACTTGTACATTTATAGGGAAAAAACGATGTACAATTGACCTTTGACGACTCAAATTTATGTTATGTGAGCAAAACTGATGTTTTTTAAAGTTGTTTTGTGTTAGTTTTCACAAATGGAACAACTTTTTCTTAGGAAATGTTTCTCTAGGACTTGTACATTAAGAGGAAAAAATGTTGTACAATTGACATTTGATGACTCATATATATGTTGTGTAAGCAAAAATGATGTTTTCCAAAGTAGCTTCGAGTTATTTCTCACAAAAGGAACAACTTCTCCCTGAGAAATTTTTCTCTAGGACTTGTACATTAAGAGGAAAAAATTGATGTACAATTGACCTTTGATGGTTCATATTTATGTTATGTGAGCAAAATTGAAGTTTTTTAAAGTAGTTTTGTGTTAGTTTTCACAAAAGGAACAACTTTTCCTTAAGAAATCTTTCTTTAGGACTTGTATATTAAGAGGAAAAAATTGATGTACAATTGACCTTTGATGGTTCATTTTTATGTTATGTGAGCAAAATTGAAGTTTTTTAAAAAAGTTTTGTGTTAGATTTTACTAATGGAACAACTTTTCCCTCAAACTTTTTTCTCTAGGACTTGTTTATTTAGAGGGAAAAAATGATGTACAATTGACCTTTGATGACTCATATATATGTTATGTGAGCAAAATTGATGTTTTTTAAATTAGTTTTGTGTTAGTTTTTACTAATGGAACAACTTCTCCTTAAGAAGCTTTTCTCTAGGACTTGTATATTAAGAGGAAAAAATTGATGTACAATTGACCTTTGATGACTCATACATATGTTATATGAGCAAAATTGATGCTTTTTTAAAG
>NC_134470.1:83788707-83841207 GCF_964194025.1 Convolutriloba macropyga | reverse complement strand
TGTTAGTTTTCACAAATGGAACAACTTTTTCTTAGGAAAGGTTTCACTAGGACTTGTACATTAAGAGGAAAAAATGATGTACAATTTGAAATTTGATGACTCATATATATGTTGTGTAAGCAAAAATGATGTTTTTTAAAAGTAGCTTTGAGTTAGTTCTCACAAAAGGAACAGCTTCTCCTTAAGAATTTTTTCTCTTGGACTTGTACATTAAGAGGAAAAAATTGATGTTCAATTGAACTTTGATGACTCATATATATGTTATGTGAGCAAAATTGAATATTTTTTAAAATAGTTTTATGTTAGGTATGTACTAATGGAACAACTTTTCCTTGAAACAATTTTCTCTAGGACTTGTACATTTATAGGGAAAAAATGATGTACAATTGACCTTTGACGACTCATATTTATGTTATGTGAGCTAAATTGATGTTTTTTAAAGTAGTTTTGTGTTAGTTTTCACAAATGGAACAACTTTTTCTTAGGAAAGTTTTCACTAGGACTTGTACATTAAGAGGAAATATTGATGTTCAAATTGAACTTTGATGACTCATATATATGTTATGTGAGCAAAATTAATGTTTTTAAAATAGTTTTGTGTTAGTTTTTACTAATGGAACAACCTTTTCCTTAAAACAATTTTCTCTAGGACTTGTACATTTAGAGGGTAAAAATGATGTAGAATTGAACTTTGATGACTCATATATCTGTTAGTGAGCAAAATTGATATTTTTTAAATAGTTTTGTGTTAGTTTTTACTAATGAAACAACTTTTCCTTAAGAAACTTTTCTCTAGGACTTGTACATTAAGAGGAAAAAAATGGTGTACAATTGACCTTGATGACTCATCCATATGATATAAGCAAAAATTGATGTTTTTTAAAGTAGTTTTATGTTAGTTCTTACTAATGGAACAACTTTTCCTTAAAACATTTTTCTCTAGGACTTGTACAATTAGAGGGAAAAGTGATGTACAATTGACCTTTGATGACTCATATTTATTTTATGTGAGCAAAATTGATGTTTTTTAAAGTAGTTTTATGTTAGTTTTTACTAATGGAACAACTTTTCCTATAAACTTTTTTCTCTAGGGCTTGTACATTTAGAGGAAAAAATGATGTACAATTGACCTTCGATGACTCATATATATGTTGTGCAAGCAAAAAATGATGTTTTTTAAAGTAGTTTTGAGTTAGTTCTCAAAAAGGAACAACTTCCTTCTTAAGAAATTTTTCTCTAGGACTTGTACATTAAGAGGAAAAAATTGATGTTCAATTGATCTTTGATGACTCATATATATGTTATGTGAGCAATATCGATGTTTTTTAAAAAAGTTTTGTGTGAGTTTTTACTAATGGAACAACTTTTCCCTAAGAAACTTTTCTCTGGGACTTGTACATTAAGAAGAAAAGAATGATGTACAATTGACTTTTGATGACCTTCATATATATGTTATGTGAGCAATATCGATGTTTTTTAAAAAAGTTTTGTGTGAGTTTTACTAATGGAACAACTTTTCCTAAGAAACTTTTCTCTAGGAGTTGTACATTAAGAGGAAAAAAATGATGTACAATTGACCTTTGATGACTCATATATATGTTGTGTAAGCAAAATGATGTTTTTAAAGTAGCTTTGAGTTCGTTCTCACAAAAGGAACAACTTCTCCTTAAGAATTTTTTCTCTAGGACTTGTACATTAAGAGGAAAAAATTGATGTTCAATTGAACTTTGATGACTCATATATATGTTATGTGAGCAAAATTGATGTTTTTAAAATAGTTTTGTGTTAGTTTTTACTAATGGAACAACTTTTCCTTAAAACAATTTTCTCTAGGACTTGTACATTTCGAGGGTAAAAATGATGTAGAATTGAAATTTGATGACTCATATATCTGTTATGTGAGCAATATCGATGTTTTTTAAAATAGTTTTGTGTTAGTTTTTACTAATGGAACAACTTTTTCTTAAAACAATTTTCTCTAGGACTTGTACATTAAGAGGAAAAATTTGATGTTCAATTGATCTTTGATGACTCATATATATGTTATGTGAGCAAAATTGATGTTTTTTAAAATAGTTTTGTGTTAGTTTTTACTAATGGAACAACTTTTCCTTAAAACAATTTTCTCTAGGACTTGTACATTTAGAGGGTAAAAATGATGTACAATTGACCTTTGATGACTCATATATATGCTATGTGAGCAAAATTGATGTTTTTAAAGCAGATTTATGTTAGTTTTTATTAATGGAACAGCTTTTCCTTAAAACATTTTTCTTTAGGACTTGTAAATTTAGAGGAAAAAAATGATGTACAATTGAACTTTGATGACTCATATTCATGTTATATGAGCAAAATTGATGTTTTTTAAAGTCGTTTTGTGTTAGTTTTCACAAGAGGAACAACTTTTCCTTAAGAAATGTTTCTCTAGGACTTGTATATTAAGAGGAAAAATGATGTACAATTGACCTTTGATTACTCTTATATATAAATATATATATATATATATATATATATATATATATATATATATATATATGTTATGTAAGCAAAAATGATGTTTTTTAACGTATTTTTGTGTTAGTTTTCACTAATGGAACAACTTTTCTTGAAGAACTTTTTCTCTAGGACTTGTCCATTAAGAGGAAGAAAATGATGTGCAATTGACCTTTGATGACTCATATATATGCTATGTGAGCAAAATTGATGTTTTTAAAGTAGTTTTATGTTAGTTTTTACTAAGGGAACAACTTTTCCTTAAAACATTTTTCTTTAGGACTTGTACATTTAGAGGAAAAAAAATGATGTACAATTGACCTTTGATGACTCATATTTGTGTTATGTGAGCAAAATTGATGTTTTTAAAGTAGTTTTGTGTTAGTTTTCACAAAAGGAACAACTTTTCCTAAAGAAATATTTCTCTAGGACTTGTATATTAAGAGGAAAAAATTGATGTACAATTGGCCTTTGATGACTCATACATATGTTATATGAGCAAAATTGATGTTTTTTAAAGTAGTTTTGTGTTAGTTCTCACTAAAGGAACAACGTTTCTTGTAGAAATTTTTCTCTAGCACTTGTACTTTAAGAGGAAAAAAATGATGTACAATTGACCTTTGATGACTCATATATATGTTATATGAGCAAAATTGATGTTTTTAAAAGTACTTTTGAGTTAGTTTTCACTAATCGAACAACTTTTCATGAAGAAACTTTTCTCTAGGACTTGTACATTAAGAGGAAAATATGATGTACAATTGTCCTTTGATGACTCATATATATGTTGTGTAAGCAAAAAGTGGTGTTTTTTAAAGTTGTTTTTGAGTTAGTTCTCACAAATGGAACAACTTCTCCTTAAGCAGTTTTTCTCTAGGACTTGTACATTAAGAGAAAAAAATTGATGTAAAATTGACCTTTGATGACTCATTTATATGTTATGTGAGCAAAACTGATGTTTTTTAAAGTAGTTTTGTGTTAGTTCTCACTAAAGGAACAAAGTTTCTTGTAGAAATTTTTCTCTAGCACTTGTACTTTAAGAGGAAAAAAATGATGTACAATTGACCTTTGATGACTCATATATATGTTATGTGAGCAATATTGATGTTTTTTAAAATAGTTTTGTGTGAGTTTTTACTAATGGAACAACTTTTCCCTAAGAAACTTTTCTCTAGGACTTGTACATTAAGAGGAAAATAATGATGTACAATTGACCTTTGATTACTCATTTATATGTTGTGTGAGCATAATTGATGTTTTTTAAAGTAGTTTTATGTTAGTATGTACTAATGGAACAACTTTTCCTTGAAACATTTTTCTCTAGGACTTGTACATTTATAGGGAAAAAATGATGTACAATTGACCTTTGACGACTCATATTTATGTTATGTGAGCTAAATTGATGTTTTTTAAAGTAGTTTTGTGTTAGTTTTCACAAATGGAACAACTTTTTCTTAGGAAAGGTTTCACTAGGACTTGTACATTAAGAGGAAAAAATGATGTACAATTGAAATTTGATGACTCATATATATGTTGTGTAAGCAAAAATGATGTTTTTTGAAGTAGCTTTGAGTTCGTTCTCACAAAAGGAACAACTTCTCCTTAAGAATTTTTTCTCTAGGACTTGTACATTAAGAGGAAAAAATTGATGTTCAATTGAACTTTGATGACTCATATATATGTTATGTGAGCAAAATTGATGTTTTTAAAATAGTTTTGTGTTAGTTTTTACTAATGGAACAACTTTTCCTTAAAACAATTTTCTCTAGGACTTGTACATTTCGAGGGTAAAAATGATGTAGAATTGAAATTTGATGACTCATATATCTGTTATGTGAGCAAAATTGATGTTTTTTAAAATAGTTTTGTGTTAGTTTTTACTAATGAAACAACTTTTCCTTAAGAAACTTTTCTCTAGGACTTGTATATTAAGAGGAAAAAATGGTGTACAATTGACCTTTGATGACTCATCCATATGTTATATAAGCAAAATTGATGTTTTTTAAAGTAGTTTTATGTTAGTTCTTACTAATGGAACAACTTTTCCTTAAAACATTTTTCTCTAGGACTTGTACAGTTAGAGGGAAAAAGTGATGTACAATTGACCTTTGATGACTCATATTTATTTTATGTGAGCAAAATTGATGTTTTTTAAAGTAGTTTTATGTTAGTTTTTACTAATGGAACAACTTTTCCTATAAACTTTTTTCTCTAGGGCTTGTACATTTAGAGGAAAAAAATGATGTACAATTGACCTTCGATGACTCATATATATGTTGTGCAAGCAAAAATGATGTTTTTTAAAGTAGTTTTGAGTTAGTTCTCACAAATGGAACAACTTCTCCTTAAGAAAATTTTCTCTAGGACTTGTACATTAAGAGGAAAAAAATTGATGCACCATTGACCTGTGATGACTCATATATATATATATATATATATATATATATATATATATATATATATATATATATGTTATGTGAGCAAAATTGACGTTTTTTCAAGTAATTTTGTGTTAGTTTTTACTAATGGAGCCACTTTTCCTTAAGAATTTTTTCTCTAGGCATTGTACATTAAAAGGAAGAAAATGACGTACAATTGACCTTTGATGACTCATTTATATTTTATGTCAGCAAAATTGATGTTTTTTAATGTAGTTTTGTGTTAGTTTTTAGTAATGGAACAACTTTTCCTTGAGAAACTTTTCTCTAGGACTTGTGCTTTAAGAGAAAAAAAACGATGTACAATTGACCTTTGATTACTCATATATATGTTATTTGAGCAAAATTGATTTTTTTAAAGTCGTTTTGTGTTAGTTTTCACTAATGGAACAACTTCTCCTTAAGAAACTTTTCTCCAGGACTTGTACATTTAGAGGAAAAAAATGATGTACAATTGACTTTTGATGACTCATGTAAATGTTGTGTTAGCAAAAATGATGTTTTTTAAAGGTATTTTGAGTTAGTTCTCACAAATGGAACAACTTCCCCCTAAGAAAATTTTCTCTAGGACTTGTACATTCAGAGGAAAAAAGTGATATACAATTGACCTTTGATGACTCATATATATATATTATGTGCGCAAAATTGATGTTTTTTAAAGTAGATTATGTTAGTTTTTACTAATGGAACAACTTTTCCTTAAAACATTTTTCTCTGGGACTTGTACTTTTAGAGGGAAAAAACGATGTACAATTGACCTTTGATGACTCAAATTTATGTTATATGAGCAAAATTGATGTTTTTTAAAGTAGTTTTGTGTTAGTTTTTACTAATGGAACAACTTTTCCTTAAAACATTTTTCTCTGGGACTTGTACATTTAGAGGAAAAAAATCATGTACAATTGACCTTTGATGACTCATATATATGTTGTGTGAGCAGAACTGATGTTTTAAAAAGTAGTTTTGTGCTTGTTTTTTAAAGTAGTTTCACATTTCACCTGTGACAGGTCACAAATTTTATGTGATGCAATGTTAACAAATAAATGTGTCTTATTTATTTGCTAATTGACTAATATCAGCTCCTCGCCTTTAAAACATAGAGAAAAAATGCCTGCTGATGATTAAGGGATGCTAATTTTTAACTATTTTTATGTTCCGACTACCTTGTTCTGATCCGTGGATGAGCTATATAGGTTGAACTGACGGAAGAGCTAAATGGAGATAAAAGGATTTTTTTAACTTACTTTCCACCAGTTTTCTTTTTTGAACCACTCCACTTGCCTAGGGATTATTGATGCGATCTGATGAAAGATAAACAAAATGCTGTTCCTCTGGTTTCCAGATGTTCTTCTTTTTCTTTTTTTTTCTTCCTGATGCCAATTTGTTTTTGAAGCGCTCGGAATTCAAACAAGATGTTTTTTTCCGTTTTTTCTGTCGTTTTGCTCTCTGCAACCAAAGTGACAAGATGTTGTTCCACCCAACTGTTTTTCTTGACACCACTCGTTTTTCCGATACATCCTTCAAAACTTAAAAAAAAAGATGTTTCTATACTTTTCGGACTCCTCAAGGACTTTCT
Source organism: Convolutriloba macropyga (assembly GCF_964194025.1). Lineage (NCBI taxonomy): Eukaryota > Metazoa > Xenacoelomorpha > Acoela > Convolutidae > Convolutriloba > Convolutriloba macropyga. Next base: position 83,834,700 of record NC_134470.1, on the reverse strand, counting down.
TTTGACTTCTTAGTATCACTTCAAACGATAATCTTTTCAAAAGATGAATTAACCTGATTTAAATTGCGGGGGTAGAAGTTACTCTCAACTTGTGTTCTTTCTTTCGACGATTGTCTTCCCTGTCAAAAACCACTGATCTTTGCTGGACAAAATAAGAATTTATGAGTTCAAAGTTTCAGTAGATTGTTACCTTTCAGGATGCTTGTTTGTTCCTTTTTTACATCAACTCTATTACAGAATCATTAACTTCCTTTTATTGTGTTCAAAATTGTTGTTTTCGGATAAGAATTTCATCAAAACCTAATACGTCTGATTCACATGGCTTCTTGTGTAATAAATGAAAGGGAAGTCTATTAACAGTCTGAACGAGAAGAGTCCGAGTTTGAGTTTGAGTTTGTGTTCTAAAAATAGCCCTTAGGTTATATCTTCATTAGAATGCCGAACGCTTCCAACCCAGACGTTTCACATGTAGTTAAAAAATGTTATCTTCAAAGTGAGTCTGCATATGCAATACCAATATATAGTTTATTCGCATTAGACGCCCAGATTTCTGGTAATGCGCAAAAGTTTTCACTGGATTTATAGCCCTCAGATATTTGTATACAAACAATATTCGCTACAGTGTAAAATTGCGTAAGCAGGAATTAGGCCTGCATTCTCAATACCAATATATAGTTTATTCACATTAGACGCCCAGATTTTTGCGCAAAAGTGTTCATGACAAATATAGACTGGATTTATAGCCCTTAGGCGTTTGTCGGATATACAAACAGTATTCTCCACAGTGTGTTATTTTTCTGTATAAACTTATAATCCTTTGTGCTTCAAAATGGAGTTAAGGTAAGTCTTTTACATACTCAGGCAACAATCCTAACATACAGGGAAAGATTGCCAAGAACTTTTCTTCCGCGCGCTTGATCGAACATGTTTGCGTAAAATCAGCCAAAAAGTGAGTCAGGGTGTACTGGTTTCTTACTACTTGCATGGCTGAAATACGCTTTAAAATCGCAAGGTCTGATAAGTTCAAAACAAAGAGGAAATTTTAAGAGGTGGCAAAAACAAAAGGAAGCACTACTGCATCTCAGTATAAAATGCATTTTCACTGCAACAATTAACATTACCTTAAAACTGCACTGATGCCAGAGAAAGATTGTGGCACAGCGTTTCCAAAATAGCGAAAAAAGTCCTATTAAAGTTTTATGCTCTTCATCTTCCAAAATCACGCATGAACTAGGGTCATCACAATGTGTAGTCAGGTCAGAGACGATGACTGTGCTTGCACAAAATGCACAGAACGAGTTATTTCCCTCCATAAATAGGTGGTGGTCTGTCCTGTCTAAAGATAACAAGCTTTTATGTCATGGCAGATCGTGCTCAAATGCAGAGGTGTCCCCGTCATCAAACAGGCAAATTAAGCGAAACGGTATCTCAAATTTGCAAATTTATGGTCGCAAAATAATATAGTGTTAGAACGGCAGCTGACGTTCAATTATCCTGAAGATGTCGGTTAAAGTGGGAAAATGTCAGTTTTTCGTGTTTTGGAAACATCGGGCAAGGGAAAAATACCTGAAAACATTCATCGGGCAAGGGAAAAATACCTGAAAATATTTATTTATATGATTACTCCGAAGAGATTGTTATTAGTTTTTTTTTAATTGCCTATTTTTTTTAATGTTGGATGCGAAACGGTATTAAGCGAAACGGTATCTCAAATTTGCAAATTTATGGTCGCAAAATAATATAGTGTTAGAACGGCAGCTGACGTTCAATTATCCTGAAGATGTCGGTTAAAGTGGGAAAATGTCAGTTTTTCGTGTTTTGGAAACGTCGGGCAAGGGAAAAATACCTGAAAACATTCATCGGGCAAGGGAAAAATACCGGAAAATATTTATTTATATGATTACTCCGAAGAGATTGTTATTAGTTTTTTTTTAATTGCCTATTTTTTTTAATGTTGGATGCGGGAGGAAAGGTCAAAGGTAGCAGAAGTGTAAAAGTGTTATTTTTCTCCAGACTGTTGAGTCGACTAATTTTGGAGAACATGAATCCCTCTGAGAGCTACAACATGACATTGACTCTAAAGGGAGAAGGAGTCAACTACAAAAGGAGGGTAAAGACATTTCAAGCACACCTCTACCCTTCAGACGTTGTCGTCTCAAACATTCAAGCCCAAACGCTTCAATTGAAAATGTTTTACGAGACACAAGGACTCTTCTCTGTTAGTATTAATCATATGGGCCAAAAGTCTACAATGTATAGATGGGACAAGTGTCATCGAAGGGATATAGCAATGATGCAATCTTCTAACAAAGATTTCCATTCGATAAAAATATATATCAAATTCATAATGGTACAAAGTCTTCTTACCTGGTGTATTAAAAGACCAATAGTGTCCAGTTGTAGTTGTAACAAAAATAGAGTATAGTGGCCTCCATGACTTTGCATCTCTCCTAAGTATTATGACGAAGTATAGATCTCCCATCTTTATATATAGGGTATAGCCAATCTCATGTAAAAGGAAAAAGTTTAGCCGTTTTAATCTATTAAGATTAGGTGTAGCCACTGCAATGTATTAAGATTTGTTATAGCCACTGCAATGTATCAAGATTAGCGTAGCAACTGCAATGTATTAAGTTTAGGTATAGCCTCTGCAAGGTATTAAAATTAGTGTAGCCACTGCAATGTATTAAGATTTGTTATAGCCACTGCAATGTATCAAGATTAGCGTAGCAACTGCAATGTATTATAGTTAGGTATAGTTTCTGCAAGGTATTAAAATTAGTGTAGCCACTGCAATGTATTAAGATTTGTTATAGCCACTGCATTGTATCAAGGTTAGCGTAGCAACTGCAATGTATTAAGTTTAGGTATAGCCTCTGCGAAGTATTAAAATTAGTGTAGCCACTGCAATGTATTAAGATTTGTTATAGCCACTGCAATGTATCAAGGTTACCGTAGCAACTGCAATGTATGACGATTAGTTATAGCCACCGCAATGTAATAAGAGTAGTTATCGCCACTGCAATATATCAAGATTAGCGTAGTCACTGAAATGTATTAATATTAGCTACAGCCTCCGCAATGTATCAAAATTAGGTATAGCGTATAGCCACTGCAATGTATCAAGATTAGTGTACCCACTGGGATGTATTAAGATTAGGTATAGTGTATAGCCACTGCAATGTATCAAGATTCGTTTAGCCTCTGCAATGTATTAAGACTAGGTTGAGCCCCTGCGATGTATTAAGAATAGTTAGAGCCGACAGTAAGTATAAAGATCAGGTATCGCTAACTCCTGTTGGTATGACTAATAAAAGATGTGATATATTGTAAGTTCATGTTAGTTTTTGAAATTCTTGCAAAATTCAGAAGTTTGTTTGGACAGTTCTACATTCTTTATTGCTTTCTTCAAGCTTTTTTGGGTAACAATTGATGACCATCTAGTTATTGACAGGATCAATCTAGGGTTTTTCTGAGCATTTTGCATTGTTTTGTTTAAAAAAGCACATGATTTTGCCAAATTTTTTTGAACTTTGTGACAAATTAAGGAAAGCTAAGTAAGTTTTTTGATGGAAAATATATGTTGAAGAAAGAAATGTTCCTTTTTTTACTAAGAAATTCTTTTTAAGTTTAGTTAGACACGCTACAGACAACTCTTACTGGTTTAAACTTACAACAGTTCGCTACTTTGAGCTTTTTTAATGCAAAATTATTCAATGTTTTTAAAAGTTTTTCTTTCATTTCTCTAAAATTTAGAGGCCTTCAATTCTGATTGCTTCGAATTGATAATTTAATGTTTAAAAAATGAGTTACAAAAGTACAAAATTCAAACACATAACAAAATAGGCAAATTATCTAGTCAGAACGCGAATGTTTCTGATGTAACTAATGTAGCCAGTGTTTCAGTTCATGGAAATATCAGTTTCACCTGCAGGAAAAATTGCCCATGTGAAACAACCAACAAGAGGCATTGGGGCACTCTTACCACTACAATCATTCCAGGCAGTGAGTGTCCGTGTAAAGTCCTCTATGAGGATTCAAATGGGTTCATTGTAATTGGTCATCCAGATTCCCATCCACTGACAGCTGGTGAAGAGTATTTTGTCACAATTCGAACCTCCAGTTTCCACGGCCTTCAAAGCAGTCCAACATTCATTGTGAAATCTTTGCCCACGGATCGCGTGATAAGAACTTACAACAGGATGGAGGGCAACTGGGCTCGATTTGAGATGGAATTTGAGAGTGGTCTTGGCAGCTATATACGATTGATAGCAAAAGACTCTGGCTCCGCAAGTGAGAGCTCTGTCACGGTTGACCAAGTTGACGTACAGTTCAGGTACCCACTTTCTCATAGCATTCTCTTGCCTCTTCTTAATATATCATCCTAAATAATAACAGAAAAAATCTTTGATTTCTCTGCGTATTTTAATCATCTGTAAATACTATTTATCACATAATATATCAGATCTAAGGGAGAGAGCTACACAACACTCTTCTAGAATTCACTGGACCAATATAACGATGAAAGCGATGGGCAACAAGGAGCGTTAAAGCTGAGTTTGCGTAGGAGGAGAAAAAGAAACAGAGGTCATGGAATGAAAAACAAAGAGCAAGGCTAAAATTGGGGTGGACCAAAAAGTTGAAATATGTATTTTATCGTATCAGATTTTACTTGACTCTGTCTACATAACTAACAGCAGCCAATCAACTGCAGCTCCATTTACATTAAACAAGCAATAAATCAGCCAGATGACAGAAATTGAATGTAACAAATTGAGCATAGACAGTTTCAAAACCGCTCAACAAGCTGGGCGCTGACAAGTTTTCCTTGACGGAGGTGGGAGTGCAGATTTCGTGCAGAATCTAACAACACGACTGTAGCATAGAAACAGCTGTTCAATCTGTGAAGTCCAACAGATGCTTATTGGAATTCAAAATACATGCAACAACAAAGCAAATAAGACGAATAAAAAAACCGCAACTCATCAAACAAATGAGGAAGAAAGTGACGTGAACTACATAACAGAATCTCGTTGACTCAATACGTACAAAGACACGATCCAGATACAAAAGATTTTTAGGAAACTTCTTCAAACAAGGGTTACGGAACAATAAAACTGAAGTGACTTTGAGCTTGAATCTATAAGCTTGGACTTAAAGGAGCAGGCGGGTTTAATATCAGGCGAGCAGATAGGAATTGGAGCTAGAGGTACAGATGAACGAACTAGAAATGCATCGACAACTTCGGAAGAAGACCAGTATAAACAGTGAAAAATGAAGTCAACAACATAGAGGTATTGCGATCTACATTCGCTATCAGTCAGCGCTTCCGGCAACTCGGATTGGTCCAAAAGATCTAAAAAACAAATACTGTTTCTGTAAGAAACGGCTTGGACGTCAGCGCTGAAAGGAATGAACAAAGTCATTATTCATGGTAAATTCTCCGATCTTTCATCTTTTCTTGCTATTCAAGATAATGTTTGGGAAGTTAACATAGATTGAAACAGCACACACTCAGGAGATAACATTTTACAAACATTGTTTGTCAGCAATATTTACTGTAACCTGGCAGAGTGATCGTTCTTTTTCATCATGAAAAAATTAAGCTTTTTAATATTACCCTTAACGACAAAGGCAAATTTCCGATGGAGCAATTTGTTTTTCGGAACTATATTTCTGGACAATTTCAACGTGCTGCCGAAATCTTACCAAAAAAGACCCAAATTTTAGATCCAAATAACTACAAATGTCAATTCAATTAAAACCTCACGGATCAGCCAGTTTGATAGTTATTTTCTGTCCTTGTATCTATTTTGTGAACCTGTTCAGAGACAGCGCACTTAATTACTATCTGCAAATGAGGCAACGTTTTCTACGACATTTACTTAGTTTTCTAAAACTCTGAAGAAGAAAAAAATTGGCTTCATGTTAATGATAGGGCCGAAAGTGAACCATGTTTAATCATGTCTGAGGAATAGCTAGAGGGAAACATTTATGTGCATTGATTATTTTGAGCATTCAAATGGAAGTGCAAGAAGAAAGAGAGACGAGAAAAAGAGAAAATTTTGTCGGAAGCAAAAAAATTCAGGCTGAGATCCAAATGCTCTAAAAACAAAACAAATAAAAATCGATCATTATTCTTTTTACAAGATTGAGAGCGTTATTGACCTGTACAGAGTGGTACGAAAGAAGTGCATATGTTTGAGCTGTCTTGGAAAGCAAAATGGATATGGACAATCACAAACAAAATATCTAAAATTTCCTTTAATAAGGGGAATGCTTTAAATGGTTTACTTGAATGAAGTGCACCAAATTGTGACCAAATTATGACGACAGCTTTTTGAAGTTTCATCCAATTGTATTTACGTATATAACCTTTTTGTTAAACAGAAGCTTTTTTGTTAGAAGTTGGCAACAACTTGTGTTAAGTTGATAAAAACTGGAATAAAAAATATGAGCAATTTTTTAGCTTGCGACTTTTTTATAATTGAATGTTCTATGCTAACTTAAAGTCCTCTCTGGAGGGTAATTCGTTGATTCTAGATAAACCTTGGGCTGTTTTAACGTAAAAAAGTTTTCTGGTCAGTTGAGTCGCCAAATATTTTGGAGTTCCCCTCCACAGAGGACGTTAAGTTAGCATAACATAGAAATTAGCATAGAACATTAATTTATTACCAGACACCCTTTTAGTCGGGAACAAACCGTCTGATCATAGTCGCGCAGCTTCTAGGGGTCGCTCTTTGGAGTCATAGCGACAACGCTCTTTGCACAGTCCCGAAAAAGAAAGTATCGAAATATAAACGGCGTTAATGTCGGATTAATTCGAGCTAATTCGAATCATGGCCAGTTTTTGTCGAGATAGAACGATTTTTAGTTTCAACGCCTCAACCCGGTGCGGCCGAATGGAACAGACGACAAACCCACAGTAGCCAAATCATCAATTAGACTGCAGGAAGCAAACTATGTTCTCGCTTATTTACGTCCAAATGGTCCCTTATTCATACTTAACTCCATGGAAACCAAATGAAAAAGATGAACCAAATGTACCCGGGTAAAAAAATCTGAAAACTATGTAAGATAAGCGGTGAAAAGTTAGTCTTTTCACCCCAAATATTGTACATAATTTTGCGGTGAAATCCGGTGAAATTATGTAATTCCACAGCTATAGTAAGCAGTGAACTTACGAAGGTCTCCACTTTCCACCGCCCTTAAACGGGTTTGAACCTCTCACTGCCTGATGTCTTCCACTTCTTCTTCAACTAAGTCACCTGTCACTACACTAAGTTTAGCTGTGAATTTATGGAATTTCACCGCATTCACTGCTGTTATAACACAATTTTAACACTTTTCTCCAAGCGGTGAGTTTACGTAATTTCACCACTAAAATAAGCGGTGAGTTTATGTAATTTCTTTGCTTTTACTGCTGTCCTCACACAATCTTACCCTTTTTTCTAAGAGGTAAATTTAATTTTTTGCATAGAGATTTTTGCAGCAGTAAACATTCGTAGCTTTTGCATGGGCATTTTTAGCTTCTTTGAAGACTACAGCCGTTGCATTGCTGTGCTCCATAAAGAGAGCATCTGAACGAGCCGCCAAAAAAACAAAGACCCTAAATAGATAGAACTAATGCGGAAGGTGTCAAAAACAAGGTCAGGGGGTTATCGCGCTGCGCGATGGGGTCACAAACAAGGGCGGGGATTATAGCGCTGAAGAAACAAACAGTCAAAGTAAAGTTAAGCGGTTCTCTCAAAATTTTTAACACTTTTCTCTCAGCGGTGACTTTATCTTATTTCACCACGAAGTTAAGCTGTGAATCTATGTAATTTCGCCGCATTCACGGCTGTTATCACATATTTCTAACACTTTTCTCCAAGCGGTGAGTTAACGTAATTTCACCACTAAAATAGGCGTTGAGTTTAAGTAACTTCATTGCTTTTACTGCTGTTCTCACACAATCTTACCCTTCTTTCTAAGAGGTAAATTTTATTTTTTGCATACAGATTTTTGCAGTAGTAAATAGTCGTAGCTTTTGCATGGGCATTTTTAGCTTCTTTGAAGACTAGAGCCGTTGCATTGCTGTGCTCCATAAAGAGAGCATCTGACCGAGCCGCCAATAAAAAAACAACGACCCTAAATAGATAGAACTAATGCGGAAGGTGTCAAAAACAAGGTCGGAGGGTTATTGCGCTGCGCGATGGGGTCACAAACAAGGGCGGGGGGTTATCGCGCTGAAGAAACAAACAGTCAAAGTAAAGTTAAGCGGTTCTCACAAAATTTTAACACTTTTCTCTCAGCGGTGACTTTATCTTATTTCACCACTAAGTTAAGCTGTGAATTTATGTAATTTCGCCGCATTCACTGCTGTTATAACACAATTTTAACACTTTTCTCCAAGCGGTGAGTTTACGTAATTTCACCACTAAAATAAGCGGTGAGTTTATGTAATTTTATTGCTTTCACTGCTGTTCTCACACAATCTTACCACTTTTTTCTAAGAGGTAATTTTATGTAAGTTCAACACTACCCTAAGCAGTGAGTTTATGTAATTTTACAACATTCACTGCTGTTCTCACAAGATTTTAACACTTTTCGTCTAAACGGTGAAATTATGTAAGTTCACCCATAAGTTAAACGATGAGTTTATGTCATTTCACCTAATTCACCCACCGCTTATCTTACAAAATTTAGACACTTTTTTTCAAAGCGGTGAATTTTAGTTTCACCGCTACCAGGCGTTTAAGGTTTTTTCAACGCATTCACCGCCTGATTTATGTAATTTCACCGCACTCGCCGCTTATCTTACAAAATTTTCCGCATTCACCGCTGATCTTGCATAATTTTGCGTTGAATGGCGTTGACACCTCGACCCTGGTACGCTTTATATTGACAAAATCATTTTGTTGCCGAAATACGTTTTTTAACACAAGTTAGTTTGAATACAAAAAATTCTTTAAATTTGAGTTGTCGTTTTTAGCATCATCGTGAGGAAAGACGTGCCAATTAGCAGAGGAATGTGTGTTCACTTGGAAGTCCATGTCTACAGCAGGGGTTCTAACCCAGTTGAAAGCCGCGCCGATCAACCCTCACTGATGCTAGACCCAATAGCACCATCACCCCACACAGGAGTGTCATTGGAAAAGAGAATGTGGGATGAAAGACAGGAGGGAGGCGCCACAGTAAAAGTAAGTTGTTGCAATTTTCAAGAGGGTGATGTCGAGAAAGGTTTACTGATAGTGTTCTTATATGATTGTCCCTTATGCAGGGGAACGGTATGGACATGTTTGTCCAAGGTAACCGCCCAGGATAAGGTCCGCGAACGCAGACAGGTATTGTGCAGACCGCAATGGGTCGCGGACAAAAGAGTACGGTGCCACCCGTAAGCTCTGGGGAAAATTTTGGTCGCGCCAACTGTCTGGATAGTAGTGATTTCTTGTCTTTGAGTCTGGCCAACACCCACTCCTCGTTTTCATCGTTCAGGCAAACTCCCCATTTTTATATGTCGAGCGTCTGGACAATTGTCCTGCAATCAGATCTGTTCGGACTGGCCAAATTTCTGTTCAAAGTCCTTTTAGCCTGACCAATGGCGAATGGAGGTCTGTTTGGTCTGGCTAATGTTGATCACAGTCTTTTCGGTTTGGGCAATACCTGTTGTTAGGTATGGCTGCTCTGGAACCATCAGTTTGCAACCCCTAAATATCTCCCTAATACCTATCTCGGGTCGCGGACATCATCCTAGATTGTATTTGTCTTTGTTTGAAATCCCAGACCGAAAAAAACTATTGACAAGACCATTTTCGGGCGCATATTTCAGCATCGAAGAAGATGGTCTTGGAAAAAAATCCGGCGCACTAATGTCTGGAAAATGTTCTCAAGCCTTTCTGACAAGAGCATACGTTCGTCTTGGATGGAATGATCAACGTGACGTTGAGCATAATTTTGATTTGTCTTATTTCGGAAATTTAGTCATCCTGGCTCACAAATGCCAACTACTTAGACACGGGGGAAAATCCATCAGGCGAGTAGTTTGAATATATTAAAAGCCAGAGCTAATTTGTTGTTCGTCAAATGAATACAATTCGTTACGAACTTACACAACCCTAGTTGACCAGACCGAAGAAAAACGTGCGTTCACCAGACGTTCGGGCGTTCACCAGATTTTCGTGCGTTCATGTCCAGACTTTCGTGCGTTCACCAGACGTTCGTGCGTTCACCAGATTTTCGTGCGTTCATGTCCAGACTTTCGTGCGTTCATCAGACCTTTCGTGCGTTCAAGTCCAGACGTTCGTGCGTTCACCAGATTTTCGTGCGTTAATGTCCAGATTTTCGCGTGCGTTCATCAGACCTTTCGTGCGTTCAAGTCCAGACGTCCGTGCGTTCACCAGATTTTCGTGCGTTCACGTCCAGACTTTCGTGCGTTAATGTCCAGACTTTCGTGCGTTCACGTCAGACTTTCGTGCGTTCATGTCCAGACTTTCGTGTGTTCACGTCCAGACTTTCGTGCGTCCATGTCCAGACTTTCGTGCGTTCACGTCCAGACTTTCGTGCGTTCATGTCCACATTTTCGTGCGTTCACGTCCAGACTTTCGTGCGTTCATGTCCAGACTTTCGTGCGTTCACGTCCAGACTTTCGTGCGTTCATGTCCAGACTTTCGTGGGTTCACGTCCAGACTTTCTTGCGTTCATGTCCAGACTTTCGTGCGTTCACGTCCAGACTTTCGTGCGTTCACCAGACGTTCGTGCGTTCACCAGATTTTCGTGCGTTCATGTCCAGACTTTCGTGCGTTCATCAGACCTTTCGTGCGTTCAAGTCCAGACGTTCGTGCGTTCACCAGATTTTCGTGCGTTAATGTCCAGATTTTCGCGTGCGTTCATCAGACCTTTCGTGCGTTCAAGTCCAGACGTCCGTGCGTTCACCAGATTTTCGTGCGTTCACGTCCAGACTTTCGTGCGTTAATGTCCAGACTTTCGTGCGTTCACGTCAGACTTTCGTGCGTTCATGTCCAGACTTTCGTGTGTTCACGTCCAGACTTTCGTGCGTCCATGTCCAGACTTTCGTGCGTTCACGTCCAGACTTTCGTGCGTTCATGTCCACACTTTCGTGCGTTCACGTCCAGACTTTCGTGCGTTCATGTCCAGACTTTCGTGCGTTCACGTCCAGACTTTCGTGCGTTCATGTCCAGACTTTCGTGGGTTCACGTCCAGACTTTCTTGCGTTCATGTCCAGACTTTCGTGCGTTCACGTCCAGACTTTCGTGCGTTCATGTCCATACTTTCGTGCGTTCACCAGAAGTTCGGGCGTTGGCCAAATTTTTGTGCGTTCATGTCCACATTTTCGTGCGTTCATGTCCAGACTTTCGTGCGTTCATGTCCAGACTTTCGTGCGTTCATGTCCAGACTTTCGTGCGTTCACGTCCAGACTTTTGTGCGTTCATGTCCAGACTTTCGTGGGTTCACGTCCACACTTTCGTGCGTTCATGTCCAGACTTTCGTGCGTTCACGTCCAGACTTTCGTGCGTTCATGTCCATACTTTCGTGCGTTCACCAGAAGTTCGGGCATTCGCCAAAGTTTTGTGCGTTCATGTCCAGATTTTCCTGCGTTCATGTCCAGACTTTCGTGCGTTCATGTCCAGACTTTCGTGCGTTCATGTCCAGACTTTCGTGCGTTCACGTCCAGACTTTCGTGCGTTCATGTCCAGACTTTCGTGGGTTCACGTCCAGACTTTCGTGCGTTCATGTCCAGACTTTCGTGCGTTCACGTCCAGACTTTCGTGCGTTCATGTCCATACTTTTGTGCTATCACCAGACGTTCGGGGGTTCGCCAAATTTTTGTGCGTTCATGTCCAGATTTTCTTGTGTTCATGTCCAGACTTTCGCGCGTTCACGTCCAGACTTTCGTGCGTTCATGTCCATACTTTTGTGCTATCACCAGACGTTCGGGGGTTCACCAGATTTTTGTGCGTTCATGTCCAGACTTTCGTGCGTTTATGTCCAGACTTTCGTGCGTTCACGTCCAGACTTTCGTGCGTTCAAGTCCAGACTTTCGTGCATTCACGTCCAGACTTTTCTGCGTTCATGTCTAGACTTTCGTGCGTTCACGTCCAGACTTTCGTGCGTTCAAGTCCATACTTTCGTGCGTTCACCAGACGTTCGGGCGTTCACCAGATTTTCGTGCGTTCATGTCCAGACTTTCGTGCGTTCATGTCCATACTTTCGTTCGTTCACCAGACGTTCGGGCGTTCACCAGACTTTCGTGCGTTCAAGTCCAGACTTTCGTGCGTTCATCAGATTTTTGTGCGTTCACGTCCAGACTTTCGTGCGTTCATGTCCAGACTTTCGTGCGTTCATCAGACCTTTCGTGCGTTCAAGTCCAGACGTTCGTGCGTTCAACAGATTTTCGTGCGTTAATGTCCAGATTTTCGCGTGCGTTCATCAGACCTTTCGTGCGTTCAAGTCCAGACGTCCGTGCGTTCACCAGATTTTCGTGCGTTCACGTCCAGACTTTCGTGCGTTAATGTCCAGACTTTTGTGCGTTCACGTCAGACTTTCGTGCGTTCATGTCCAGACTTTCGTGTGTTCACGTCCAGACTTTCGTGCGTCCATGTCCAGACTTTCGTGCGTTCACGTCCAGATTTTCGTGCGTTCATGTCCACACTTTCGTGCGTTCACGTCCAGACTTTCGTGCGTTCATGTCCAGACTTTCGTGCGTTCACGTCCAGACTTTCGTGCGTTCATGTCCAGAGTTTCGTGGGTTCACGTCCAGACTTTCTTGCGTTCATGTCCAGACTTTCGTGCGTTCACGTCCAGACTTTCGTGCCTTCATGTCCATACTTTCGTGCGTTCACCAGAAGTTCGGGCGTTGGCCAAATTTTTGTGCGTTCATGTCCAGATTTTCGTGCGTTCATGTCCAGACTTTCGTGCGTTCATGTCCAGACTTTCGTGCGTTCATGTCCAGACTTTCGTGCGTTCACGTCCAGACTTTCGTGCGTTCATGTCCAGACTTTCGTGGGTTCACGTCCAGACTTTCGTGCGTTCATGTCCAGACTTTCGTGCGTTCACGTCCAGACTTTCGTGCGTTCATGTCCATACTTTCGTGCGTTCACGAGAAGTTCGGGCATTCGCCAAAGTTTTGTGCGTTCATGTCCAGATTTTCCTGCGTTCATGTCCAGACTTTCGTGCGTTCATGTCCAGACTTTCGTGCGTTCATGTCCAGACTTTCGTGCGTTCACGTCCAGACTTTCGTGCGTTCAAGTCCAGACTTTCGTGGGTTCACGTCCAGACTTTCGTGCGTTCATGTCCAGACTTTCGTGCGTTCACGTCCAGACTTTTGTGCGTTCATGTCCATACTTTCGTGCGTTCACCAGAAGTTCGGGCGTTCGCCAAATTTTTGTGCGTTCATGTCCAGATTTTCTTGTGTTCATGTCCAGACTTTCGCGCGTTCACGTCCAGACTTTCGTGCGTTCATGTCCATACTTTTGTGCGTTCATATCCATACTTTCGTGCTATCACCAGACGTTCGGGGGTTCACCAGATTTTTGTGCGTTCATGTCCAGACTTTCGTGCGTTTATGTCCAGACTTTCGTGCGTTCACGTCCAGACTTTCGTGCGTTCAAGTCCAGACTTTCGTGCATTCACGTCCAGACTTTTCTGCGTTCATGTCTAGACTTTCGTGCGTTCACGTCCAGACTTTTGTGCGTTCAAGTCCATACTTTCGTGAGTTCACCAGACGTTCGGGCGTTCACCAGATTTTCGTGCGTTCATGTCCAGACTTTCGTGCGTTCATGTCCATACTTTCGTTCGTTCACCAGACGTTCGGGCGTTCACCAGACTTTCGTGCGTTCAAGTCCAGACTTTCGTGCGTTCATCAGATTTTCGTGCGTTCACGTCCAGACTTTCGTGCGTTCATGTCCAGACTTTCGTGCGTTCACGTCAAGACTTTCGTGCGTTCATGTCCAGACTTTCGTGTGTTCACGTCCAGACTTTCGTGCGTCCATGTCCAGACTTTCGTGCGTTCACGTCCAGACTTTCGTGCGTTTATGTCCAGACTTTCGTGCGTTCACGTCCAGACTTTCGTGCGTTCATGTCCAGACTTTCGTGCATTCACGTCCAGAATTTTCTGCGTTCATGTCTAGGCTTTCGTGCGTTCACCTCCAGACTTTCGTGCGTTCAAGTCCATACTTTCGTGCGTTCACCAGACGTTCGGGCGTTCACCAGATTTTCGTGCGTTCACGTCCAGACTTTCGTGAGTTCATGTCCATACTTTCGTTCGTTCACCAGACGTTTGGGCGTTCACCAGACTTTCGTGCGTTCAAGTCCAGACTTTCGTGCGTTAATCAGATTTTCGTGCGTTCACGTCCAGACTTTCGTGCGTTCATGTCCAGACTTTCGTGCGTTCACGTCAAGATTTTCGTGCGTTCATGTCCAGACTTTCGTGCGTTTATGTCCAGACTTTCGTGCGTTCACGTCCAGACTTTCGTGCGTTCATGTCCAGACTTTCGTGCATTCACGTCCAGAATTTTCTGCGTTCATGTCTAGGCTTTCGTGCGTTCACGTCCAGACTTTCGTGCGTTCAAGTCCATACTTTCGTGCGTTCACCAGACGTTCGGGCGTTCACCAGATTTTCGTGCGTTCACGTCCAGACTTTCGTGAGTTCATGTCCATACTTTCGTTCGTTCACCAGACGTTCGGGCGTTCACCAGACTTTCGTGCGTTCAAGTCCAGACTTTCGTGCGTTAATCAGATTTTCGTGCGTTCACGTCCAGACTTTCGTGCGTTCATGTCCAGACTTTCGTGCGTTCACGTCAAGATTTTCGTGCGTTCATGTCCAGACTTTCGTGCGTTCACGTCCAGACTTTCGTGCGTTCATGTCCACACTTTCGTGCGTTCACGTCCAGACTTTGTGCGTTCATTTCCAGACTTTCGTGCGTTCACGTCCAGACTTTCGTGCGTTCATATCCATACTTTCGTGCGTTCAAGTCCATACTTTCGTGCGTTCACCAGACGTTCGGGCATTCACCAGATTTTCGTGCGTTCAAGTCCACACTTTCGTGCGTTTATGTCCAGACTTTCGTGCGTTCACGTCCAGACTTTCGTGCGTTCATGTCCAGACTTTCGTGCATTCACGTCCAGAATTTTCTGCGTTCATGTCTAGGCTTTCGTGCGTTCACGTCCAGACTTTCGTGCGTTCAAGTCCATACTTTCGTGCGTTCACCAGACGTTCGGGCGTTCACCAGATTTTCGTGCGTTCACGTCCAGACTTTCGTGAGTTCATGTCCATACTTTCGTTCGTTCACCAGACGTTCGGGCGTTCACCAGACTTTCGTGCGTTCAAGTCCAGACTTTCGTGCGTTAATCAGATTTTCGTGCGTTCACGTCCAGACTTTCGTGCGTTCACGTCAAGACTTTCGTGCGTTCATGTCCAGACTTTCGTGTGTTCACGTCCAGACTTTCGTGCGTCCATGTCCAGACTTTCGTGCGTTCACGTCCAGACTTTCGTGCGTTTATGTCCAGACTTTCGTGCGTTCACGTCCAGACTTTCGTGCGTTCATGTCCAGACTTTCGTGCATTCACGTCCAGAATTTTCTGCGTTCATGTCTAGGCTTTCGTGCGTTCACGTCCAGACTTTCGTGCGTTCAAGTCCATACTTTCGTGCGTTCACCAGACGTTCGGGCGTTCACCAGATTTTCGTGCGTTCACGTCCAGACTTTCGTGAGTTCATGTCCATACTTTCGTTCGTTCACCAGACGTTCGGGCGTTCACCAGACTTTCGTGCGTTCAAGTCCAGACTTTCGTGCGTTAATCAGATTTTCGTGCGTTCACGTACAGACTTTCGTGCGTTCATGTCCAGACTTTCGTGCGTTCACGTCAAGATTTTCGTGCGTTCATGTCCAGACTTTCGTGCGTTTATGTCCAGACTTTCGTGCGTTCACGTCCAGACTTTCGTGCGTTCATGTCCAGACTTTCGTGCATTCACGTCCAGAATTTTCTGCGTTCATGTCTAGGCTTTCGTGCGTTCACGTCCAGACTTTCGTGCGTTCAAGTCCATACTTTCGTGCGTTCACCAGACGTTCGGGCGTTCACCAGATTTTCGTGCGTTCACGTCCAGACTTTCGTGAGTTCATGTCCATACTTTCGTTCGTTCACCAGACGTTCGGGCGTTCACCAGACTTTCGTGCGTTCAAGTCCAGACTTTCGTGCGTTAATCAGATTTTCGTGCGTTCACGTCCAGACTTTCGTGCGTTCATGTCCAGACTTTCGTGCGTTCACGTCAAGATTTTCGTGCGTTCATGTCCAGACTTTCGTGCGTTCACGTCCAGACTTTCGTGCGTTCATGTCCACACTTTCGTGCGTTCACGTCCAGACTTTGTGCGTTCATTTCCAGACTTTCGTGCGTTCACGTCCAGACTTTCGTGCGTTCATATCCATACTTTCGTGCGTTCAAGTCCATACTTTCGTGCGTTCACCAGACGTTCGGGCATTCACCAGATTTTCGTGCGTTCAAGTCCACACTTTCGTGCGTTCATGTCCAGACTTTCGTGCGTTCATGTCCAGACTTTCGTGCGTTCATGTCCAGACTTTCGTGCGTTCACGTCAAGATTTTCGTGCGTTCATGTCCAGACTTTCGTGCGTTTATGTCCAGACTTTCGTGCGTTCACGTCCAGACTTTCGTGCGTTCATGTCCAGACTTTCGTGCATTCACGTCCAGAATTTTCTGCGTTCATGTCTAGGCTTTCGTGCGTTCACGTCCAGACTTTCGTGCGTTCAAGTCCATACTTTCGTGCGTTCACCAGACGTTCGGGCGTTCACCAGATTTTCGTGCGTTCACGTCCAGACTTTCGTGAGTTCAAGTCCATACTTTCGTTCGTTCACCAGACGTTCGGGCGTTCACCAGACTTTCGTGCGTTCAAGTCCAGACTTTCGTGCGTTAATCAGATTTTCGTGCGTTCACGTCCAGACTTTCGTGCGTTCATGTCCAGACTTTCGTGCGTTCACGTCAAGATTTTCGTGCGTTCATGTCCAGACTTTCGTGTGTTCACGTCCAGACTTTCGTGCGTTCATGTCCACACTTTCGTGCGTTCACGTCCAGACTTTGTGCGTTCATTTCCAGACTTTCGTGCGTTCACGTCCAGACTTTCGTGCGTTCATATCCATACTTTCGTGCGTTCAATTCCATACTTTCGTGCGTTCACCAGACGTTCGGGCATTCACCAGATTTTCGTGCGTTCAAGTCCACACTTTCGTGCGTTCATGTCCAGACTTTCGTGCGTTCATGTCCAGACTTTCGTGCGTTCATGTCCAGACTTTCGTGCGTTCTTGTCCAGACTTTCGTGCTTTCATGTCCAGACTTTCGTGGGTTCACGTCCAGACTTTCGTGCGTTCATGTCCAGACTTTCGTGCGTTCACGTCCAGACTTTCGTGCGTTCATGTCCATACTTTCGTGCGTTCATGTCCATACTTTCATGCGTTCACCAGAAGTTCGGGCGTTCGCCAAATTTTTGTGCGCTCATGTCCAGATTTTCTTGCGTTCATGTCCAGAATTTCGCGCGTTCACGTTCAGACTTTCGTGCGTTCATGTCCATACTTTCGTGCGTTCATGTCCACACTTTCGTGCGTTCACCAGACGTTCGGGGGTTCCCCAGATTTTCGTGCGTTCATGTCCAGACTATCGTGCGTTCATGTCCAGACTTTCGTGCGTTTATGTCCAGACTTTCGTGTGTTCACGTCCAGACTTTCGTGCGTTCATGTCCAGACTTTCGTGCGTTCACGTCCAGATTTTTGTGCGTTCATGTCCAGACTTTCGTGCGTTCACGTCCAGACTTTCGTGCGTTCAAGTCCATACTTTCGTGCGTTCACCAGACGTTCGGGCTTTCACCAGATTTTCGTGCGTTCATGTCCAGACTTTCGTGCGTTCATGTCCATACTTTCGTTCGTTCACCAGACGTTCGGGCGTTCACCAGACTTTCGTGCGTTCAAGTCCAGACTTTCGTGCGTTCTTCAGACTTTCGTGCGTTAACCAGACTTTCGTGCGTTCACGTCCAGACTTCCGTGCGTTCACCAGACTTTTCGTGCGTTCATCTCCAGACTATCATGCGTTTCTCCTGGTTTACCGACCATGAAAATTTGAACGCACGACACCCCCGTCGTGCGTTCATCTGGGTCTGGACCTATCGACTTTCCGGCCTGGGTGTAAACTTGTTTTCATGGTACCTGAACTGTTTTCATCTTTCAATGTGACTCGGGTCAGTGAAAAGACTTATTTCTTGAGAGAAAAATCGTATAAAACAATAAGTTTACTAACATGAATGAAATTTGAAATAGATAAAACATTTGTTGATAAACTTGCGAGTCACAACGGCGACTTTAAAAACCTTCTTTTCGCTGTTGTCTAAAAAAATGGCAGGGATAAAATTTTAATAAAAGTAGTTCCTTTTTGGTTTTTCAGAGGTCAGTCACGTTCAGCAGTTTCATTGACGAGGGTGGATTTGAGAAGTTCTTCATATCTTTTTCATTCGATGGGGGAGTCACTTTTGTCGTCGATGAGAACAGCCCTGAATCGCTCAAAAATTGGGGCTCCTATGAATATTATAATGGCATTTACAAACTCAATGGGAGGAACGGTGATCTACCCGATATAGGAGAACAAGTTCCAGGAGAAATGTACACTGAACTCTGCGGAAAGAGAAGCCCTTCCTTCTACTTTTCTGAACAAGTTATACAGTTCTCTTAAACTTATTCCCGTGGAACTGTACAATTTTCCCTATATATTTGTGCTTTCTGCTCTTTCCCTTTATAGCAACCCCAAAAATGTGTCATTACAGTAACGACGGGGGTACGGGTCACTCTTGGTTACTCTAGAGTAATTGATATTTCCGTGTATATTTTTGTCAGGTAAGAGATTCGGTAAGAGATAGTCGGTAAGAGATTCTCGGGGTGTTTTTGTATGTGTGTATGTGTGTGGGTGTGTGTGTGCATCTAGGTGGGTGGGTATATGTGTGAGTGCGTATTTGATTATTTGCTGTTTGTGTGTGTGTTTGTTTGTTTGTGTGTCCGTGTCTGTGTAGCCAGGCCGAGGCGTGAGCGCTAGAAAACGCAAAATTCTGTAAGATTGACGGTGAAGGCGTTGATTTTTTGTACGATCTACGTTTGAGATCTTACCTAATTATGCGTTTTTAAGCGTAGTTCTTACATAATTTTACCGTGAATTTAGCGTTGCTTTTAAATAATTTTGCAGTTTTCAACGTACATTTTACATGTTTTAGTGGTTTTTCTAACGACAATCTGACATAATTTTGCTATGAGCTTAGCACTGAACCTACATAACTATTTACCGCCAAATTTACCGTAGATGTTACATAATTTTGCGTTGATTTTACCGTTGATCTTGCTCTTTTGTTGTTCAATTTAGCGTTGATTCCAGATAGCTGACAAAGAATATGATTCTTAAGATCAATCGCATACGTTAGCACAGCGGTAGAAGAGGCGACAAGAATGAAGGACGTCTGTGGTTCGAGTGACGCGAACAGAGCTCAGAAATGCACTTTTGAAAGCTTTAGCAGCAAATTAATGTTTGATTTTTTCAGACTTGTCAATGTTATTTACAAGTTAGCGTTGATATGAATTAATTTTTGTTGATATGCATAGATCCTATACAGTTTTCCGATGAATTTAGCGTAGATCTTAGATATATTTGCGCTGAATTTAGCGTTGACCTAACCTAAATTCAACGCGGCCACCTCCATTCTGAAACACATTTAATCGTTCTTATTAGCGCTGAACTAACATAATTTTTGGGTTTGTTAGCGCAGTCTATAGATATTTTTAGATTTTTATCGGTAGATTTTAGATAAATTTTAGTTGAATTTGTGTTGATCTTAACATAAATTCAATGTATTCAACACCAATCTGACATACTTTAGTGTTTATTCCCAGGTTGCCCACCTTAGACGAAACTTTGAAAACTTACTTATACGCTGCCGCAGAAAACCTACAATATTGTACGGCACCGCATCAGGCCGTAGTAAGTTTTCTACGGCACCGAATCAAATGATTTAATTACTAATTTCTAAACTCTTACTTCCTAAAACCGGTTTTAAAAACAACGCTTATCTCATACAAGTCATTTGTTCTTTAGTTTTTGGCACATTTCACATCTCGGAAAAATTACAAAATTTAGTACGGCGCCGGATAAGGCCGTACCAAGTTTTGTGATTTTCACAAGGTATTGTTCTCAAACATTAACTGCAGGTAGGCCTTACAGTCAAAATTTTTACCTTGAAACATTTTGAAATAGCAAAAATCTGTTAGGCCCCTTGTAAGGCCGTACCAAACTCTGGAGTCTAATGATAACTTTTGCAATTCCTGTCATTAATCAAGCAGAAAAACGTTCAACTCCGGAAATCCATCAAAAGCTTCAAAACAGAGATTTTGTTCAGAAGTAGACCAATGCTTAAGTATTGTGTTTCATAAAGTTCATAGCTGTGAACTGAAGTTCGGAAGGACCTAAAGGTTTGCGGTTTAAGTGGAGCAAATAAAATTTGCACCGTTTTACACATTAAGCTGTCAGCCGCACCCACACACAGCTGGTGACTAGATCGCAAACTGCAGGCCCACAGTTTTTATAAATTAAAGAAAAGTTATTTTTAATTGTTTAAGGTCGGTTCATTAAGTGTGCTCTAGTTTCTGTAAAAAAATACAAAATTTTCGGCGTACATAAGATTTCATCAAAGATTTTGGTGCCATTTCCCCTTGTCTGTGTCTGATCTATCTTGTATCAGCAGTTGAATACTTTTGAGTTGAGTTTCAATTCGTTCCTAAAGTAGTGATAGTAATACACTTAAGTTTCATAAAGTTTTGGTCAACTGAAACTCTCACTAATGTCTTTGTAGTTAATTTCAACAATCAAACAGAAAAACGTTCAACTCCAAAAATCCATCAAAAATGTCCAAGCTGAAAATTTATGTTCTAAACAAAACCAATGCTTACCTGCTATGTCTCAAAAAGAGGTTAGCTGTAAAATGAAGTACGAAAAAATTAACAGCGGGGAAACTGTCCGCGTCAAAAATGTGACCATCAAGTCAGAGAAACATGAGTTGATGACTCTGGAACAAAATAAAGTTCTGATTTCGGCCTAATGTGACAAGCGGTTTTTTACTTTGACCCAAAAAATTCCCATCCATATTAGAGAACTTGCATTTCACAATGTTACATTGAATGATTTGGATTGAGAGTCAAGAAACGAAAGCGACTTGGATTCAGTTTCACAACCAATCCGGGGAAAAGGTGATATCTGAAAACAATGGTTTTTCTCCCCTGATCCAGGAGTCAATCAGCCAGATTATTCAGAAAGTGAGCTTGATCAAGATATTGTTTTTTGGGATGAACCCTATGCAATTTCCCAGCCAGCCCTTAACAATTCTTTTCTAGAAATGGAAGCAGTTGAAAGCGAAGCAAGCAATAATAGTGATATGTCTGATTTATCTCGTTGTAATAGTCTTATAATAGAACCAACACCAAAACGCTGACGTCTAGTATTATACATCTCAAGCAGTGAAGATAACTTATAACTTACATTTAGTTGTAGTTGAAGTGCATGGATAAATTATAAAAAGCATTCATATAAACTAATTACAAATTAATGTAAAAATTAACATTTTATTATAAAAAGAAGACAGATAAAAGGTTTCTCTAACGTCGTTTTTTCGGGATTCCACGACGATTAATATTTATATCCATGGGGGGATGGCTTTTAACATGATTAGTTAAAAGATTTTGCTGGATAAAAATTTTAAAGCAAATTTTTACCTTAAAGCAGGGTTTTGGGTAACAAAAGGGGACGCAATAATTGCTGAATTTTCACACTGGTGGTATCGTGTGTCAACTAAACACCATAATTTCCTATTGCAGGTTTCACATTGATATTTAAAATTTTTAGGGTGAATTTTTTTCAAAATGAGCAAAAAGATCTTCAGAATTGAAAAATATGGAGTGACACAGAAAGCAGTCCATCAAGGACCGTTTTTGCCTTGGTGGCATTTGGAATTCGTATCCTTGTATTGGGTGTGTAGGTTCTTTATAACTGTGGGTAAAATGTTGAAATGGGCCCAGACCAAAACAAGATTAAAGTACACTGGCGCAGACATATGACGATTTAACTTTTCGCAAAAGCGGTGGTATTTAAAATGGCTTCAAGCCGAAAGCGGCAAACCAGTCACGCAAGTGGAGGGAAAATGGTGTCCTAAGCATAGTTTCTTGCATGGAAGGGGGCAATAAGGAGAACGAATTTCAAGTGTCCCACCCTGTAGTGTGCCCAGGAAGACACTTGTGTCCCCCGTAGTGTCCACGGGAAGACACTTATGTCCCCCCGTAGTTTGCCCAGGAAGACGCATCACTACTCGCCTTCGTTTTGGACATATGCAGGCGACTTTAATTGCAAAATTGCGGACATACGCATCTTTTATCGCAAGATTATGAACATATGCGACTTTCTTCGCACGATTTCATGAAAACCAAATTTCATGCGCACGATTGATTGTGGACACAGGCAACCTTTATCGCACAATTGTAAACGAAGACAACGTTCGTCAAAACGAACTTGCCATAGGCCACTTTCATTGCTGAATGTGGACAAACACCTATTTTTAGACAGAGGCAGTCAACTTTCATTACACGAATGTGGATATATGACCCTTTCATGGACATAAGCAACTCTCAATGCACGATTGTGGACATGGGACTATTTTCATTTTGGCGATTGGACGATTTTGGCTATAGGTGACTTTCAATGCATGATTGAGGACATATGACAAATTGTAGACATAATCCACTTTCATAGCAACATAGAAGACAGAGTACTACTTTGGTTTTTCTTTGTAATATTTTGAACGTATGCAAGCAATTTTCATCTCACGGTTGTGGACGTTGCGAACTTTCATCGAACGATTATGGACTCAGGAAACTTTTATAGCACGCTTGTAAAAATTTTTGACTTTTTAACCACTATTGGTTGCATAGGCCACTTTCATCCCTAAATAGAGACATATGCAGTTTTCATATGCATAGGTTGTGAATATATGCATCTTTTTTGGCACGGCTGAATACGTAGGACGAATTCTTTGCACGATTATTAATTCAGACCACTTCGTCGCACTATCTTAGTTATAGACAACCTTCATCAAAAATTTTTAGACAGAGGTAAATTTCAAAGCAGGATTTTGGACATATGTGAATTCTTTGATTGATTGTGGACATAGGCCAATTTCATCGCAGGATTTGGTCATAAGATAAAACCTATCTTTTTAAGCATTATTGTGGTCATAGGCCTCATACATCACACAATAGAGACATACGCAATTTTCATCGTAAGATTGTAGACTGAGGCGACTTTCATTGTCCTATATTAGACAAAGGCAGGCAACTTTCATGCCACTACTGACAACTTTTATTGCAACATCGTCGGCTTATAAAATTCGCACTGTTGCAGACATAGGCAGTTTTTTTACACAACTATAGACATAAACAACTTTCATCGCAAGATTGTGGCCAAAGGCATATCTCATCGCGCGAAAATATGCAATCTTATTTGTGCAATTTTGATCGGATGCAACTTTCATTGCAAGATAAAGGTGTCCAAAAATTTTTTGACAAGTTTTTAGACAGAGTCAACGTTCGGGGTTGTGAGCATGGGCAGGTTCGATCGCATGATCCCTAAAGTTTGACAATTTTCATCACACGTTTTTGGATATGAATCACGGGATTGTAGACATAGTCTAATTCCATCTCACCATTTTGGAAATAGGCCGGAAATTTTTATCGCGCAGTTGCGGAGAGACAAAATACTCGTCGCACAATTGTGGATATTTGACAAATTTATTGAACTGCTGCCGATATAGGCGTTATTCAAGGCACATTCGTGGCCATAGGAAACTTTCAACGCTAAATTAAGACATACCCGACTGTTTTAAAACACAGGTAGGCAACTTTTATTGCACAACTGTGGATAATTGAAACTCTTGTCGTTATATCGACTTAACCAACTCTCATTGCATTATTGTGGACATAAGACAGCTTTCATTTCACAATTATAGACCTAGGTGACTCTCAGCTCAAGACTGTAGACAGATTCAACATTCAAAGAAAAATTTTGTAAATAGGCAATGTCCATCAGACGGTTGTCAGACAGGCAATTTCTGTAGCAAAATTGTGGACATAAAAACTTTCATCTCACGGTTGTGAATCTGGACGAATTCATTGCACGATTATATGCATATGCAACCTTCTTGGTACAATTTTGGACACTAACCACATTTATCGCACCGTTTTGGACATAGATAATTTCCATCAAATAATTTTAAACGAAGGCCATTGTCGACAGAGACTAATTCCATTGCCCCATTTTGGCAGGCAAATTTCATCGCACGGTTGGGGACAGCGACACTTTCCATCAAACGATTGTGAATATATTACAATTTTAATGAACTGTTGCGGACAAAGGCATTGTTCATGTCACAATTGTGGAAATAGGAAGTACAGTATAAACGCTCAGTATAGACATACGCAACTGTTTTAAATCACAAGCAGGCAACTTTTATCGCACGACCGTCGATTTTTAAAACTTTTGTCGTAATATTGACATAAGTAATTCTCAATGCACGAATGTGGGTATAGGACAACTTTCATTGCTCGATTGTAGAACTACGTGACTCTCATCGCACGATTTTAGACAGAGTTAACCTTCAAAGCACGGATTTGGACCGATTCATTTTTCATCGCACGAGTGTGGACATGGGCAATATTTGCTGCACTGTTGTAAACAAAAGCAGTTTTATAGCAAAATTGTGAACATAGGAAACTTTCATTTCTCGGTTGTGAATACCGACTAACTTATTGCACGATTAAAGACGTATGCAAACTTCTTGTTACGATTTTGGGAATTGAAATATTTTATCGCATCGTTGAGGAAATGGATTTTTTAATCAAACGGTTGTAAACAAAGAAGAGTGTCATCTCACTCTTGTTTGCATAGTCGACTTTCATTGCGCGATAAAGATGGGCAATTTTCAGGGCAACTTTGCGGACAGAGTCAACTTCTGCTGCAGGGTTGTGAACATATGCAACTTTTGTGGCTCGGCTGTATACACAGGACACATCCATTGCACGATCTTAGATATAGACAACCTTCATCGAAAATTTTTAGACAGAGATAAATTTCAAAGCGCGAATGTGGACATCTCTGATTGATTGTGGAAAAAGGCCAATTTTATCTCACAATAGAGACATACGCAATTTTCATCGTAAGATTGTAGATTGAGGCGACTTTCATTCAACTATTTCAAACAAAGGCAGGCAACCTTCATGGCACTATTGCCAACACAGACAATTTTTATTGCAACATCGTCGGCTTATAAAATTTTTATCGCACTGTTGCAGACATAGGCAAGTTTCTTTACAAAATTATAGACATAAATAACTTTCATCGCAAGATTGTGGACAGATGCACTTTTTACAGTTTTGGTCACAAGCAGGCAACACATATTGAACGGATTTGGTTATAAACATTTTTTATCGCACGACTATGAATATATGAAGCTCTTATTGTAATATTGACTTAACCAACTCTCATTGCGTTATTGAGGACATAACAACAATTTCATTTTTCGAATGTAGACCTCGTTGACTCTCCTCGCAAGATTGTAGAGAGAGTTAACCTTCAACGCAGGGTTTTGGACCTAACTTATTTCTATTGCACGATTGTGGACATTTGAAATTTCTTCGCACGAGTGTAGACATGTGCAATATTCGTTGCACTGTGGTAAACAAAAGCAATTTTATAGCAAAATTGTGAACATAAGGAATTTTCATTTCTCGGTTGCAAATATGAATGTCGACAAATTTGTTGCAAGATTTAAGACGTATGCAACCTCCTTCTTACGAATCTGAGCATTGAACACTTTTATCGCACTGTTGGAGAAATTTGTTTTTGTTTCATCAAACGATTCTAAACAAAAGCTAGTGTCATTACACTCTATTGGAGATAGTAGACTTTCATTGCGCGATGAAGATGAGCAATTTTTTTGGCAAGATTGCGGACAGAGTCAATTTCTGCTTCACGGTTGTGAACATATGCAACTTTTTTGGCACGGCTGTATACGTAGGGCACATCCATTGCACGATCATAGATTCAGACAACTTTGCCGCACTATCTTAGATATAGACAACCTTCATCTAAAATTTTTAGATAGAGATAAAACTCAAAGCACGATTTTGTACATATGTGAATTCTGTGATCGATTGTGGGGAATAGGCCAATTTCATCGCATGGTTGGGTCAAAACACAAAACCTATCTTATTAAGTTTTTCGTGGGCACAGGCCGCATTCATTGCACCCAGACATTTTTTATTGCGACGTCGTTGGCTTTGGACATAAGCAGGCAACTTCCAGCGCACGGTTTGCTGACAGAGACATTTTCATATTGTAGATATATGACAATTCTATTGAACTGTTGAGGATTTAGGCATCATTCATCGCACATTTGGGGTCTTAGGCAAGCTTGAAACAGACATACACAACTTCTTTTTTTTACAAGTACGCAGCGTTTTTTCACGACTGTGGATTTCTGAATTTTTTTTGTAATATCGACATAGCCAACTCTCTTCGCACGGTTGTGGATATAAGACCAGTTCCGTTGCATGATTGAAGACCTGGGTGGCTCTCATCGCAAGATTTTAAACAGATTCAACATTCCTGAAAAGATTTTGTAGATAGACAATGTCCATCTCACGGTTGTCAGAAAGGCAGTTTCTGTAGCAAAATTGTGACAAAGAAAACTTTCATCTCACGGTTTGCTGACAGACATTTTTCATATTGTAGATATATGACAATTCTATTGAACTGTTGCGGATTTAGGCATCATTCATTGCACTTTTGTGGTCTTAGGCAAGCTTAAAACAGACATACACAATTTCTTTTAATTACAAGCAGGCAGCGTTTTTTTGACGACTGTGGATATCTGAATTTTTTTTTCGTAATATCGACATAGCCTACTCTCTTCGCACGGCTGTGGACATAAGACAAGTTTCGTTGCACGATTGTGGACCTGGGTGGTTCTCATCTTAATATTGTTGACAGAGTCAACCTTCATAGGTAGTCTCAAGGTTTGAAATATCAACAATATCATTGCACGATTATGGACATATGCAACCTTATGGGTAGGATTTTGGACATTGACCACTTTTTTTTACACGATTGCGCGATGTAAATATAGGAAATTTTTATGGGAAGAGTGTAGACCGAGTCAATTTTCGTTGCAGGGTTGTGATTGTATGCAAAACTCCTCGCACGGTTGTACATATAGAACCTTATTATTTGCACAATTTTGGATACAGGTCGCTTCCATCGCACCGCTTTGGAAATATATATTCTTCATCGCAAAATATTAGACAAAGATTGGGTCCATATGTGAAGTCGTTGCTAAATTGTAAATATTAACCACTTTCATCGCACTTTGGACACATCCAACTTTGATCGCACGACTGCAGACTAGCAAATTACAACGCACGATTGTCGGCAAAGGTAGGCAGTCTCTATCGCACGGTTGATGATATATGCGACTTTCACAATTTTAAAAGACGTATGCATTTTTATCGCACCGTTGCGGAATTAGTTAATTTTGCGGCGCAGAGTTGTTCGATTGTCGACAAATTTCAGTGTACTTATTATGACATGCAGTACTTCCATAGATTGATTTGCAACAATGCAGCTTTTTTCACACAATTGTGGACAAGGGACACTTTCATTTCACGATTGTAGATGTAGGCCAATTTCTATTCTGTAAATAGACAATTTTCCTTTACGATTATAGACCGAATTGATTTTTCAAGAAATTATCGATTATGCAATTTTTTCGCACGATTGCTGACATAGGACATTTTTCCTGCACGCTTTTGGACATAAATCTATCAACTTTGCTCGGCTTTGGTGATTTGCTACTTTCATCACAAAGTTGTGGACAAGTTGCATCAATTTTCATCTCGAACTTGTGGATAAACGAAAATTTCACTGCACGATTGTAGACCTAAGAAAGTTTATTCGCACGATTGCAGATATGGGCCCTTTTTGTTGCATGATTAGTGATATAGGCCACTTCCTCTGCAGTTATCTGGACATAGACAATTTTCATTGCAAGGCTTTGGACAGAGACAACTTTCAACAGTTGAGGACATATGCAATTTCTTCGCACGATTGTGCACATATGAAACCTTTTTGCTTGATTTAGACATACGCTACTTTCAACGAAAGTTTGTCGACAATGAAAATGGCCTAGATCTACAACCGTGCGCAGAATGTGTCCTATGTCCACAATTTCGGAAAAAAAGCTGCATTTGTCGACAACAGTTCGATGGAAGTAGCGTAGGTCTATCTCGGTCTACAACCTCGTTCTACGATTGTCGACAAATGCAGCCTTCTTTCCAAAATTCTGGACATACGACACATTTATTGCACGGTTGTAGATCTAGGATAATTTCATTGCACTATTAAGTAAATAGACAATTTTACTTGCACGATTATAGTCGCGGATGATATTTATAATACGAATATGCAATTTCTTCGCACGATTTCAGACATATTTCAATTTCACTGCACGGTTTTGGACATAAGACTATCATCTTTGCTCGGCTTTTGTCATTTGCTACTTTCATCACAAAGTTGTGGAGAAGTTGCAGAGGTAGGCAGTTTTCATTGCATGGTTTTTGATGTAGTTAACTTTCATCGCGAACTTGTGGATATATAAAAATTTTATTGCACGATTGCTGAAATAGGAAAATTTATTCGCATGATTGCAATTATGGGCCATTTTCGTTGCATCGTTGGTGATAGAGGCCACTTACACTGCAGTTATGTGTCGACATATGCAACTTTCATTGCAAGATTTTAGACCAAGACGACATTCATCGATAGTGGACATATGCATTTTCTTTGCAAGAATGTGAACATATGACATTTTTATTGCATGATTTAGACCTATGCAACTTTTTTCGAACGATTGTCCACAAATGCAGCCTTCTTTCCATGGTTCAAGATATGGGCCAATTTTATTGCACTATTTCGGAAACAGACAACTTGATTTTGCAAATATGACAATTTTCTTCGCATGGTTTTGGTGACATGCTATTCTCAGCAAAAGGTTCAAGACAAAGGCAGGCAATTTTTATCGTATGGTTGTGGACGCAGTTGTGGAAATTTGAAAGTTTTATTGCATGCTTGTTGACATATGCATTTTTTAAGCAAGATTGTGGAAATAGACCAAATTCCTTGGGGATTTAGGCCAGATTCACTGTATTATTGTTCCAATGGGCAATTTTCATCGGAAGATACTTGATGGAGACAACTTTCATCGCTTGATTGTGAACATATGTGTTTGCCTTGCACGATTGTGGACATGGGCCACCTCATCGACTAATTGTTGACACAGGCAACTTTTAACACACAATTTTAGTGCAAACATTTAATTTCTATAGCAAAATTGTGAACAAAGGAAAATTTCGTCTCACAATTTTGAATTGACAAATTTATTGCCTGAATATGGACAGAGGCAACCTTCTTGGTTAGATTTTGGACATTGACCAGTTTGATCGCACGGTTGTGGACATAGATTTTTCTCATCAAACAATTGTAAACAAAGGTCATTGTCATGTCACTATTGTGGACATAGTTCACTTTCAATGCGCGATGTAAATATAGGTATTTCTTATGGCAAGAGTCAATTTACAATGCACGGTTGTGAATGTAAGCAACTTTCATTGCGCGGTTATATACATAGGACACTTTCTTTGCTTCTTTGCCTGACTATGGATACAGGCCACTTCCACCGCACAATCATAAATATAGAAAAATTTTATGGCACAAAGTAGACTTACTAAACTTTTATTGCACGATTGTTGTCGCATGCGACATCTACGCATGATTATGGCCATAAGCAAAATTGATATACGATTGAGGATATAGGTCTCGCTCACCGCGCGACTCTGGACATTGTCATACGGGATGGATTATCCTCAAAATATCCATCGTCGTATTTTAGTTCATATTTGGCATTTGAAGGGCGGGTGCTTCAATTAAGTTAGCTAATTTTAGTTATCACAATTGTACCCAATTTAGAATCTGTTCATACTTTAGACAGGAAACTGTCTGTTCATACTGTAAACATTTTGTTAAGCATTTCCTGTTTCGTTATTGAGTCGTGAACTATTTTTTTCCTTTTTGATCTTAATTTGCAACCTTAATTTTCATTCCTCAATTTGCGTCGCTAGAATTCAGTTCCAATTTAACTTTAGTAAATCGCCTTTCAAATACGCCTGCTGAATTGATATTGAGCCATTCGCACCGCGAATAACCGTTTCAAAAGTTGAGAATTCAAATGGCCTAAACATAATTGGCGATCGCGGCGCATTTGCCCTTGCTTAATAGTTTGATAAGCATTCGTGATTCGATTGACTAATACAATAGTTATCGAGTATAACATGGCGCAGTCAGCACCTGAATACAAAAAGACGCCCCTTCACGTTGACGCATTTTGGGAGAAACCAAATGCTACCCCACCTCTGACGTGGGACAAGTGGACACAAAAATAGAAGCTAGCATTGTTGGCAAAAGAAGGGATTCAACTCAAACTCTTACTGAATGAACCACCGGCTACTGTCACATACGCACCCCAACCGACATACGAGGAACCAGTGGTGAATCACGCAATCAACGGAAAGGGATCGCAACGTTTGCAATCAGCAACACAAGATAAATTTGCGAAATGGATGTAAAAAGATCGATGAAGTTGGCATTTTGTGTGGGGATAAGCCGTGGGGAATTTGCGAACAAAATTCAGTATCACTACTGTATTTGAGTATTAGAACTGAAGGACGTCGCATTTTTAAATGTAAACATCTCCACTTTCAAACTGAGAAAAAACCATTCAAACAAATCTGGAGAACAATGGAGTAATCTTTCACTAAAATTAGAAACATCACGTATGATCGCTTTGTCTTCTTTCCTTCTAAACAAAAAAAGCTTGAAAGCTTTTACGGTCGCCTAATTGAACAAGCAGAAAACTGTAGTTTAGGAGATGAGGAAACTACCCTTATTAGGGATGCATTTTTAATTAACATGATGGATAATGAGACTCAAAAAGAAGTGCAAAATGAGACTGTTGAACCTACTAAAGCACTCGAGATATCAATTCAAATGGAAATGGGGGCACAAAATCAACAAAAAGAGCAAAATTTGGCTCCATCTACAAACTCAGTCAATGCTGTTAACAATTTCCAAACCCGTAATCACAACGCGAGTTACCAACCAGCTCGCAAGGACTTCACTCGTTACCCATCTGTTCCCCAAAACTATCAGTACACGAGTGTTTGTACAAACTGTGGCCAACGATGGAGCCACAACCACCACCAAACTTGCCCCGCGAATGGAAGAAAGTGCAATAATTGTGGTATAATGGGACACTTCGCGAGGAAACGCAGAACATCGAAAATTTCACAAGGACAGACTCCTGAACCTCCCCAAACAAATGCCAATCAAATTGTTAAAACTGCTAAAAAAAGCGATTATGAAGAATTCGTTGAATTTATAACTAGCTATCAACAGCTTTACGAACAAGTCTATGACTCCAATTATATGACCCTTAAATGCAAAAATTCAGTTTGAAGAAGTTCAAGCAAACGCAATGATTGACCCTGGAAGA
This sequence comes from Convolutriloba macropyga, assembly GCF_964194025.1. Lineage (NCBI taxonomy): Eukaryota > Metazoa > Xenacoelomorpha > Acoela > Convolutidae > Convolutriloba > Convolutriloba macropyga. Next base: position 83,802,967 of record NC_134470.1, on the reverse strand, counting down.
GTAGTGAGTCTCATCACGAAGACGCTAGCAAACCGAATACTTCGAACAACACCATCTGCGAAATGTATCAATTCAAAAGAGAGGACGGACTTAAAAACTTTCTCAACTGAGCCAATTAAAGTCCTTGGACATCTCGAGACATTGGCGACAAACAATAAATGGACATGCAAAGAAGTCCTCCTAACAATTGTGGAGGACAGTCATAAAATCATCATCGGGAGAGATCTTTTCAACAGTCTTGGCCTTGCAATTGTCCAACAGCAACAACCAGAAAATGGTAAATGTGTTATTAATAATAATAACTCTACACGTAAGAATAAAAAGACAACCGCGGCACAACTTCCTCATTTAGTTTCAAGAGTTGGCCTCTCAAAGACACATGAAGCGAAATCAAAATTTCATCAAAAGTTTACAGCAAAGCACCAAAAAGGCCGATGCCTTCCCATTAATCTACAACCTAGGGTTACGGCGGAATTAGAACGTTCACAGAATGGAGGCAATATCGAAAATTTATCTAGTTCCTCAGACGAACATTTCATATATCCAATCGTGATTACAGTAAAAAGATGAGTCCATAAATTTAGCATTAGACTCCAAAGTATTAAATAAAGCCATACACAAAAATTAATACCAAATGCCTAAAATGACATGCTAATAGACACAATCCTACAACATCTCACAAACAGCCAAAACGGTCAACAAGCATATTCTTCCAGATTAGATCTCAAATAAGCTTATAGTCAACTACAAGTAAACTAATATACTGCAAAACCCTGCAATTTTAATATTATTTGTGGAAAATCTACTGGCAACTATAGATTTAAAACAGTATTCTACGATCTTGCTGACATGCCGGCAAAATTTTAAAAAGCAATGGACTAAATACTGGTTGGCCTACAAAACACCTATTGCTTCTTAGATGACATAATAATTGTTGGAAGGTTCTGAAACTGATCATCTAGCATATGTCACAAAGTGTCTAAAAAAAATGGCGACAACCTGAGAAATAATCTGCGAAAAAACTCAATTTGCAAAAACGGAAAATTAAATGGTTGGGGTAAAAAATTACCCAAATTGGCTTATCACCTCTTGAAAGTAAAGGTGCAGCAATTCTAGCAACACCGCCACCATCAACACTAAAAAGTTTACGATCCTTCCTCGGGTCAGTACATTACATTGGCAAATTCATACCACACCTGGCACAACTATGTCATCCACTTAGAGCACTTCTAAAAACAATAAAGGATAAAATTATGCCAGTAGGGAGAAGAGTTACTATAATCCGAAATTAGACGTCAGAGTTAAATGTCACGTTAGTACGGAGAAGAGTTACTATAATCCAAAATTAGAAGTCAGAGTTAAATGTTTTGGGTTGGGAGCAGCACTGGAACAAAATAGACCTGAAGGTTTGAAACTTATAGCTTTCGCGTCGCGATTTCTAAACTCAACAGAGGAACGTTACAGTGATAATGAACTAGAGTTATTGGGAGTGGTCTGGCCAATTGACAATTTTAAATATTACTTGTACGGAAAAAAGTTCACTGTCATAACAGATAATCATGCATTACTATCCATACTAAAAGAACACAGGTCAAATAAATCTTACAATAGTCGACTTTCTAGATGGATTGATTGATTACTTCCAATACAATTTCACAATTGAACACATGCCCGGAGCAAAAATGGGGCTGATTGATTACCTATTCAGAAATCCTTTTGCAGAAGCTAAAAAAATTTCCACATATGATGAGCATTTCGTAGTAGCAACAAAATCCAAAATTCGTGATGAAACATCCAAATTAGTCAATGAAACATTTGATTAAAAATAAAAAGCACACTATGCATAAACGTAACAACATATTAAAGTCAACTTCACCCTCAAATCAACCAAATCAGTCAATCGCACGGCAAATGACTCCATCAGTAAACAAAAATCCGCAATTATGTATCAAATCAATTGCATCACAATCACTACATTGTAAAAAACTAAAAACCATTCGCGCCGAAATTAACACATTCAAATGCAACAGTTAATCAATATTCAAATACACCATTCGCATCGCAAATGCCTTCTAAATTCTTAAAACCACAATTTGTACCAGATAATCGCACAACGAATAATTCAAATTCCATTAAAAAATTTGTTGTGAAAGCGCTGCAAAAGCCAGACAGTAAAGAATGTGAACATTCTGAACTAAAATGCCCAATAAAGCACATAAATTGTATCAAATCAATAATCAACACAACTACTCCAAATTAAGCGCCAAAGAACAAATTCCTAAGCATACTACAGCCCACAGGAAAATAACTCGCTTTTTTCCCAAAGCTCACTCAGAATTAAGTTATATCAGAACAACTTTGTCAACTCAATCAATAAAACGCCAAGAGCAAAGACAAATAAATCTACCCCGACGAAAACCCGAGTCAGCTTTTCGGATACTACACCATCAACACCGGCAACAAAATCTTCATCCAATATGGAAACCACTCCAGCGGTCAGCGTCATTTAATGCAGAGGACGACTTCTGTTTCACGGAACTCTCAATAAAGTCTTCAGCAAAAAACTACTGGCCATTCTCACCGTCATGGATGCAATTCTAAAAGAAGTCTGTGACTGTATACTAAGAGACGACCCCGACAGGTTGCGAAAAACTAGCTCATACATGTTCTCATACTGGCGGAACATTAGTGTCAAGCATGGGTGTATTTGCCGCGATGAACGGATCGCTATACCCAAAACATTAAAGGATATAGTATTAGAGGACATCCATTCAACACATCCAGGGAGTTTCGCGATGCTGTCCTTTGCGCAAAATGTTTGGTGGCCATATATCCAGCGGGATATACTGGCCAAAACGAGTGAGTGCAAAGCCTGCAAGAAATTGGTAAGAACCTAAAATCGGTGATTCCGCACTGCAAATGGTCACCTTTACCAAAATGTGTTGAGCCGAATGACAAAGACCAAATAGATTTCGATGGACCAATAATTAACGAAAAGGGCATATAACAGTATTCCATTACAAGCGTAGATAGATAATCAAAATACCCTACAGCAGAAAAAATAAATAACGTTTCTGGTACAAAAGTAACTAAATTTCTAAATAACTATATATATAACCACTGGGTACCTAAAACTATTAGGTTAGATAAAGCTAGATGTTTTACAGGACAAAAGTTTGAAACATTTTGTACAGAAAATAATTTTACACCTATATATGCGCCCGCAAAGGTTCATAAAGCAATAGGCCTAGTAGAACGTCTTATTCAAATAATTAAACGCCCATTATCAAGCATGAAAACACAATTGAATAAAAAGTTAAACTTATAGCAATCACTACATGCAATTATACAACGACCAAGAATCTCAAAGCAAAAAACAATAGATATTACACCGTTTGAGGCACACTTTGGTAGAAAACGCAGCACAACAATTTCAAATAATACAACAACCGGATAATAAAAATTTATACACAAAAAAATAATTAAACATTATTTAGATGAAGACACAATTCCAGGCAGATCCTATCTGACAGAAGAGCAGTGGGCACACAAGGCCTCATGCTCCGACACAGAAATCGAGAAATTAATTTGCGCCTCGAATGCTAGAGCCAATAAAGAGCAGGAAAAAATTAATGATGGCGAACCGCGGCTCATATGGTCCAAAGGAGTGAGTTGATCATTTCCGGGTAGTGAACAGAGTGTACAGGTGAAGATTGCGCAAAATATCCACACAAAACAACGCCAGAAAAAGAACTTAGATAGTTTGTATGAAGTTCTTGCCCCTGGTAGTACAGTTGGGAAGATAAGCCCAACTACAAGCGTTAAAAAAGAACCCAATCGACAGGAAATGCAGGTAAGAAATTCCGATATTCCGAAATTCGGAACGAAAAACGAGCAAGATACAGAACTGGGACAGTATATTGAACGCAGGCCGAATAAACTTTCCGAAAAAAACACTTGAACAAAGAATTACAAACCGCAGAAGAGATTTAGTTTGAAAAAACCTAGCAAACAAGATTAAACGTAACAAAAGACAAGCGGATGATGGCAGTGTTGTCTCATCTGGAAGATCTTGCATTTCAACGTCAAGCAATGTCGCAAGACCATTGAGAATGAGGATACCCTAACGACAAACGAAGCATGATGATGCTTTTGTTAACAGAACGGATTTAACACAAACTCTGCTATAGCCCGCCTGTGCCACTTGAAGCACCGCCGAACAATCCCAACACAGCTGGACCACCCGCGCCACAAGTGGCTTCAACACAATTGCCGACACCGATATTGCGTAAGAATCAGCGTAAGGACAAAAGACAAATTACGGTGAGCGATACATCCGACTCAGATACGTCATCAGTTACACGAAGTAAAAAGATGTTGAAAAAGCAGAACAAATCCATTGTTGAAATTACAAAAAGTACAGAAGGATATTCGGCTGATATACGCCTGTCAGACACAATAATTATTGGAGTGGTGTCACCGAGGAACCCCAATGAGAGGTGGACTATTGATCCCATTCCGAATCTGCCAAGAGAAATGACTGTCCTAGGAGCGGAAAAACAGCCAAAATCTGATTCAGACTAAAACTCAAAAACTTTCAGAAGAATATCTTTTTATAATTCAGTATTATATTATATATGTAACTGATGAATAAATACTGAATTTCTGATATTATCTACCAATCTTTCACAAACAGGGGGAAAGGTCATACGGGATGGATATTCTCCTCAGATTATCATCACTGTATTTTTGTTAATATTTGGCATTTGAAGGGTAGGTGCTTTAATTTAGTTAGTTAAATCTATTTCATCACAATTCTACACAATTTGGAGTCTGTTCATACTCTAGACAGCAAATTTTTTGTTCATACTGTGAACATGTTGGTAAGCATTTCCTGTTTCGTGATTGAGTCGTGAACTAATGTTATTTCCTTTTTGATCTTAATTTGTAATCTTAACTTTTATTCTCTAATTTGCATCGCTTTAATTCAGTTCCAATTTAACCTTAGTAAATCCCTTTTCAAATACGCCTGCTTAATTGAAATTGAGTCATTCGCGCCGCAATTAACCGCTTCAAAAATTGAGAATTCAAATAGCCTAAAGATAATTGGCGAACGCGGCGCAATTGCCCTAGCTCAATAGTGTGATAAGCATTCGCGACTCGATTGACTAAAACAATAGTAATCGAGTTTAACAGAAATTACCAACTTTGATTGCACGACTGTAGACAAGCAAATTCCAATGCATGATTGTCAGCATAGGCAGGCAGCCTTCATTGCACGGTTGCTGACATATGCAACATTCATTGCAATATTGTGAACGCATGCATTTCTATCGTACCGTTGCCAACATAGTCATTTTTGCCGCGCACAATTTTCGGCATAGTCAATTTTGTCTTCCATGTCACGATTGTAGGCATATTTTTTTTGCAAGAGTGTAAGGAGAGGCAAGTTTCATTGTACGATTGCGGACACAGGTAAGCAGTTTTGAACGTTCTGATAAGGGCATAGGCAAATTGCATCAAACAATTGTGATATATGCCACTTTCTTCGTGAGATTGCAAGCAAGCACAACTGTGTATCTTATGATTGCAGACAGAGGAAACTTTTATTCTACGAGTTTGACAGAAGTAATTTTCATGGCTCAACTTTGGACATGGGTTGTTGACTTATGCAACTTTTTTCCCATTATATTGCCTAAATGCATTTTTTGCACAGTTGCAAATATAGGCAACTTTCATCGCATGATTGAAGATAGAGGAGATTTTCATCGCCCGATTGTGGACATATGAAGGCTATTTTTATTGCACGGTTTTGAACATTGGCAAAATTTTTTGCACAATTGCGAAAATAAGTAATTTTTTGCACTGCTGCGGAAATAGAAAAATGTAATCGAACGATTGCCAACATAGGCAATTTTCACTTTTATATTGTCGTCTAAAACCACTTCCTTTGCGCGATTTTGGAATAAATTTTCTTTCAGGAAGAATTCGTTGAACACTTGAGGACACAGGCAAAGTTTATTGAGCGATTGTAGACAGGGGCAACTTTAACTGCACGATATAGACATGCGCAACTTTCATCGCAAGATTGTACACACTGACAACTTTCATTGTACTAATTATGACACGCGGTACTTTCATAGATTGACTTGCGACAATGCAACTTTCTCCCAACAATTGTGGAAATGGGACAACTTCATTGCACGGCTGTAGATATTGGCAGATTTCCTTGCGTTTATTTGTAAATAGACAACTTTCCCATAGTCCGAGATGGTTTTTATAACACAAATATGCAATTTATTGCATGACTGCAGACAGAGGAGGTTTCCACTGCAGGGTTTTGGACATAAGACTATTGTTTATTCACGGTTTTGTTGTTATGCCACTTTCATCACAAGGATGTAGACAGAGGCAGGTAATTTTGATTGCTTGGATGTAGACGTAGTCAACTTTCATCGCGAACTTGTGGATTTAGGAAATTTTCTTTGCACGATTCACGATTGTTGACCTAAGAAACATTATTCGCACGATTGCGGACATGGGCCTTTTTCGTTGCATGGTTGATGATATAGGCCACTTCCACTGCAGTAACGTGGACATAGGCAACTTCCATTGCAAGGTTTTAGAAGGAGACAACTTTCATCGATTGTGGATATATGCATTTTCTTGCACGATTGAGCAAATGTGAAACTTTTATTGCATAATTTAGACTTACGCTACTTTCGTCAACGTGCGAAGAAAATAGTCATATTTGCAAAATCAAGTTGTCTATTTCCGGAATAGTGCGATGAAATTGGCCTATAATTTCAGCCGTTGAAAGAAGGCTACATTTGTCGACAATCGTTTGAAGAAAGTTGCATAGGTCTCAATCATGCAATAAAAATGTCACATGTTCACATTGTTGCAAAGAAAATGCAAATGTCCATTATCAATGAAAGCCGCCTTGGTCTAAAATCTTGCAATGAAAGTTGCCTATGTCGACATAACTGCAGTGTAGGTGGCCTATATCATCAACGATGCAACGAAAAGGCCCATAATCGCAATAGCGCGATTAAATTTTCCTAATTCAGCAATCGTGCAATAAAATTTTTATATATCCACAAGTTCGCGATGAAAGTTAACTACATCTAAAAGCATGCAATGAAAACTGCCTACCTCTGCAACTTCTCCACAACTTTGTGATGAAAGTAGCAAATCACAAAAGCCGAGCAAAGATGATAGTCTTATGTCCAAAACAGTGCAGTGAAATTGACCTATCTTTGAAATCGTGCGAAGAATTGCATATTCGTATTATAAATATCATCTCCGTATATAATCATGCAAGTAAAATTGTCTATTTACTTGATAGTGCAATGAAATTAGCCTAGATCTACAACCGTGCAATGAATGTGTTCTTTGTCCACAAATGTGGAAAGAAGGCTGCATTTGTCGACAATCGTAGAACGAGGTTGTAGACCGAGATAGACCTACGCTACTTCCATCGAACTGCTGTCGACAAATGCAGCTTTTTTCCCCGCAATTCTGGACATAGGATATCTTTTTTGCACAGTTGAAGAGTTGAAGATATAGACGAATTTAGTGTGTGGAAATAGACAAATTGCATTTCACAATTTTAGGAGGGAGTTGATTTTTTTTAGCAGGGAAATGCTATTTTTTGCACGATTGCTGACATAGGAAATTTTCATTGCACGGTTTCAGACATAAGACCACTGACTTCGCGCGGTTTTTGTGATATCCTACTTTCGTCAAAAAGAACAATTTTCATTGTGCGAAATTGGAAATAAGCGACTTTCATCACGTGATTGTAGACGAAGGCAGCTTCAATCGCACTAGTGGACATATGTAGGCAGCGTTCTTTGCACGGTTGTGAAAACAGACAACTTTCTTCGCACAATTAAAAAAATATTAAATTTTTACAGCACTGTTGAGGACATAGGCAACTTTTGTTGCACAAAGGGAACTTTTATCGCACGATTGTTGATACATTCAACTTCTTCGCATGACTGTGGACTTAGGCAAAAATTTTTCATGATTGGGGATTTCAGCCACCTTCATAGCATGATTGTGGACATGCTCAACTTTGATCGCACGGTTGTAAACAAGCAAAGTACAACACTCGATTGTCGAAATAAGCAAGCAAATTTCATTGCAAGGTTGCTGACATATGAAATTTTCGAGGCAACTTTGTGGACATATGCATTTCTTTCCGAACCGTTGCCGACATGGGCAAAATCCAGTGCATATTTTTGCGCATAGGCGGCTTCCACCGCACGATTGTGGCGATAAGTTTCTTAAAATACTGTAAGCAGAGGCAAGTTTCAATGTACAATTGAGGACACAAGAACGCAATTTCGAACGTACCGGAAAAAAACAGATGCAATTTGCATTGCACAAGTGTGGATATATGCCAGTAGTGGTAAATTTGCCTGGTTTGTAACAGAGGGGGGGGGACATTGCTACCAATACAAAGCAGGCAGGACCTCTCTTAGGTGTCCTTTTTCGACAAAAAGGTATTTTTGGGACTGGAGGACATTTAAGTTAGCAGAAGAACTTGTTAACAAGTTTTTCGAAAGTCCCGAAGCCGACATAATGGTTCAAAGCACATCATCTCAGAAACCAGAAAAATTTCTAGATAAAAAAGTTGATAATTTTTAATTGTAAAAAGCAACTAACCTGGTACATCTGGATCACTGAAGATGGGTCAAAGAAGTGATCGAAGAATAAAAATCAAGATTTAAGTAAAAAACTGCAAAACAAATGAGCTTTCTCTTATGATTTAATTTGCTCGTCCAGTAAAAAAAATAAAAAAACTGTCAAAAGGATTGAAGTTAAAAACCAGCGCTAAATGCCGAAAAAGAAGTAAGTAAAAAACATTAATCAACGCAAACTATTGCTGAATTTTTGAAATTCCAATCAGTTGACTCCAATTTCGTTAAAAGCATTTCAACCACACAACTGTTGCTAGCAAAGACTTATTCACTATTCACAAAAACTAATTAACGCTTGTGCAAAGAGACCCACAAAACTCCATTCGCCTAAATTACTTTTTATCAGCGTATGAGCTCTTCAGCGAACAGGAAAATCTTGACCACGATATTGCTCTCAAACTTAGGCGTATGGTGGTCTTAATGAAATTGACAACTCGTCTTTAGATAATCAACTCAAAAACTTTAGTATCCTTTGCTTGCACGCAGTTTCACACAATGATGGTGGATTATATACGAGATAATTAATCAAGTACCTGGTTTTTCCTATATGCTTCCTCGGCAAAGCATCAACCGTTTAAGTGACCATTTGTCGGGAATATTGTTTTTCTGATATATAAAAATTGCCTCCAGATTTTTACCTCCAGCAAGTTATCGTGAGTTGACAACTCAACAAAAGCAATTTTCAACTTAATCACTAGAAATTTGCACAGTAATGAGTGAGAAACAGCAAATTATTCCTAATTTTAACAAAAGAACAAACAATTAAAATCGTTCGCTTGAGGACTCCGGGTGCAATATTCTACGCCACAGGAGAAAAGAAAATAAAATTTCTTGTCAGATTTGATTAAATGTTGTAATATTGATCTGAGTTCACTTGCTTGTCCTTTGATATCTGTGAACCATTCTACACAAAGTTTTCAAAATCATTCAAAGGGCAAAAGCAATTTAAAACAACATTGTACAAAAGAAAGTGCCATTTTCTATTTCACCTGGTTAACAAATGAGAGAGGAATTGACGACAGTGGAAGCACCCTTGTCACCGAGTTCAACATTTTTCGCCTTGATTACGGGGTACGAGAATCTGAGTCGTTCAATTTCAAAGGACAAAAACATAAAATCGGAAACCAGTTTCTACAGAGAAAATTGTTGCTGGCTGAGAGAGAAAATTGCTTTTTCGCCAATTTAGTATTTTTTTTATTGAACCTCCTCTTCAGTGGAGAAAGCAGAATGTCAACAACTCAACGCATAGTCCGTCCTCCGAGACCCTTATTGATGTCGAAGAACCCGGTTTTTGAAGAGATTGACAAGAACGATCCTTCACTGCCAGAGGAGATTGAACACGTGGTGAAGGATGACAGAGTGCACGAAATTGTTCATTGTGACAAAACTGAGAGTCTGTCTGCGTGCTTTATGGTTCCTATGAGAGACTTTCTAGCTTAGTTAAGCTGCTAATAGTTGTTTCATAAAAAGTGATTTCTCAATACAATTTTAACAGATATTTATTTTGTCATGAGATGGAGGGAGTAACTGTTCATCAATTTGACGCTGTTGTAGAAGAAAGTTACTTTGAAAAGAAAGTAGCAGCAAATCTTCATGAAAGTTTTGCAATCAGACAACGAACAACGTTGCCACGGTCAGAAGTTGTATTTTATGAGCAAATGTTTGTTATATTACTGCTTGGATATTTTTTTACGAATTCCAAGACGATGAAATATAACAACGCAAGATGGGGTCTTCATGGCCGTTGAAGGGCCTTCAGTTTGTGGCAAAACAGAATTAATTTTCAAAATGTTGAGTGGAATCAAATTTTACCCTAAATTTAACAATATTATTTTTTTATAGAGAAATGCAACACTTAAACATCAAAATGGAAAGAACATTTGGGTGTTACAATTAAAAAATACGCCAACTTAGAGCTCTTGAATACAAAACACAGCAACACAACGATTATCATCAGAGCAAGTGGTTTCGTACAATAGACTTGAACACAAAACAGATCATTTTGTTCAACTCAGCCCACATAATTCAACAAATCGAGTTTTTAGGCAAGCAGTTAAATCTTTGTAAATATTAGAAACATTGTTACCAATCAGGAACGACAGAACCGTTTGGGCATTTGCTTATCGATCTTGATTCGAAAACTTCTGATTGTTTACAATACTGTTCAAACATTAGTGAGTCGGGTACTACAGTGTTATATCTTTTAACTGAGAAAGCAGAAACAACCCCTCTAAACAAAGAAAGGAAAAGATAATCTATACTGAAACAAATTGTGCAGTTGCAACCAAAACACTTAAGGGAAAAATTGCGTAGTTGCGATAGTGATGCTATGCTGGTTTTATGTGAATATCTTCACGATGTTTTAATGGGCCATGTTAGATTGAAATTAAGGGACTTAGAATGTTACAGACACTCATTTGAAGGTGTTTTCAAGAAAAAGTCATCAACGGATAAGCAACGACTGCTTTTAGTAACAAAACCGGCTTCGAACTGATTCAACTCAAAATAAATTTTGCTTCATCCATCTGAGTTAACTGCTGCAAAAATTTTCTTTGAATCCCAAAAATCAGTTTATGAAACAGCAGCCATATTCCGCACAAATTCTAATTGATACCAGATTTCAGCATACGTTTGCTCAATTTTCTTTTTCGAACTGTATGCAACCAAAAGAAAGCACTAACAAAGAGTACTAAAATTTTTTAGATACAAAGGACAAAATTATTTAAAATCTTATATTGCTAGCTGCACAAAAATTTACCAGGACTCATTAATGGGACATCAAATTGTTAACCTCATTAAAGAGTTAAAAATGGTATCATAATTAAAACCGAAAATTTCTCTGTTGACGGAAAATCGACAAGGATAAAGGTTCCCATTTTTGTCTATGATTTGCAAAATCCAAATAAAAAAAAGTAGTCCAGATTATTTTAAGTTTCTGTAGGCTTTAAAATAAAAGAAGCCTTAGTGATCAACAGTAATGCTGAAATTGTGATTAGCAAAAGAAGAACTCATAGAGTTGCCCAAAAAAAGAAAAAAAACTATTTCACCCAAAAGAATCAAGCACAAAGAAACCAGCCAAATTTTTATAGAGGAATCTTCAGACGCCAGAAGTGGCTTCAAAACTTCATAGGAAGACAAAACTCAGCTAGAGGAGAAAAACTGGAAACAAAATTTTGACGAATGAGAAAAATTGCTCACGTTAAAATACACGAAAGGTCAAGCAGCATACGGAAGCGTAAACAATGTACAAAAAAGCAAAAATTTGAATCCACGTTTAGTAAAATTATTTCAAGAGGCCACAAATGCCCAAGCAAAGCCTTATAAATATAGAAAAAAAATCCAACACTGAAAATTGTTGCTTACGACATAAATGAAACTTATTCGCTAGACTTGGCTTATGTGTATAATTTAGAAAAAAGAGCAAAGATTTGCGGTGCACTATATCTCACTTTATCTACGAGAGGAACCTTGAAATCAAAATGCGCCACAAAAACAGCAGATGAGAAAATGATAAACAACAAGTGGCCTAAAAAGGCGTGGTTGAATGCCGGTTCAGAATTTAATGGCTCCTCCAGCACTCTTAGTCAGCAAATTTTAATTGAATTTTTTCAATTTTTCAGCAAGAAAAAATCAGCATTCGCGGGCAGAAAAAAGTGACTGCTCAAGGATTTGTTATTTTCAATGTGTTTTGGAACAAATAGAAATTTTCGTACATTAATCAATTGAAGAGCTTCGTACATACCATTAACTCTAGAGTTGACAGGGTAACGAAACTTGCGCCAAAAAAATTGATAAAAAAGACGATCCTTACTTAATATCAGTATAACTTTTAATGCGTCAGCAAAACTTGTTCTTCGACCAAAGTCTTACGTTGGCGACTTTGTGCGAATATCAAAAGCGGATCTTCCTTTTAGGAAAGGATACAAGCAAACTTTTACCAACAAAGTTTTTGAGGTTTAAGAAATACCTACAACCAAACCCCCTTCTCATTGACGCACTCCAAGAACCAGTCAAAAGAAAATTCTTTTGAGTTAGAATTGGTCAATAGCAGAGAGAATAGCAGTGCAATAACAAAACAACAAAACTTCAATGATTTCACGGTTCAATAAGTTTCATCAGGCTCTACGAATAGATTTCCACAAAACATCTTGTCCTCCTTCGAAAACTATATCAGTGAAGAAGTCAATCTGAAAGAGGGATTGAGAGTTGCTCTAAGCGAAATATATTGCCCGCAAAAATAAATCAGCTGAACAAAAAAGATTTGCACGTATTTTGTTGGCCTGAAGTTTTACGAGAAAAAATATTCCTTTTGACTCTGTCTCAAGACCAAACGCAAATGAAGAAGCTATCGTTGGAATTGGTTCCTATGAAAACCGTGACCATCTTTTGAGATCCTTAAAAACAGATAAAGGATGATCTCATTTTGGTTGTGTCATTATAACAAAATCAATGAAAAATTTTCCTCTTTTTTGGTAAAAAGAATGAATTGCTTTTTCAGATAATGAGATCCCAAGCCTGCTAGGTTTCAACGGTATTCATGATCGGACACGTTTGAAAATATGACCAAGTGAAGCAGATGTAAAGAAAAAAAGTAGTCGGTGACTACCCTTCTGGTTTGTCCACAGTGAAGCAACTGGTTTTTGTTAACTTTACCATATTGTAGTATCAATAAGTAGGTGATACTAAGTCTTCTCTCTTTCGAGCCATAGTTTCCAAACAAAAAATGAAAAACGGTAGCCACTGCGAAACAGAGCAATCACATAGAATTGTTTTCAGCAAAATTCCAGTCAAACGAAATTCAATTGCGGACTGGAACTGGAAAAGTTATACAGACTTTGAATTCTAAAAAACTCGACTAGATGGAAGCCTACTGCTCATCTGCCGCCATCCCCAGCTACACATGAAACCACATTGATTGACCTGATGGAAACTTCAGACGATATTCCACAACAACCCTAGCTCACAGTCGACCCGAACTATACGTCCTTCGGACAGGCAATTGATAATCTGTCGTCTGATTCGCAAGGTTCCAATCAATCTTTCCACACAGCTTTGGTACACGCATTCCCCTCTCGGGAAAACAAAACCATTCAGCATGCCGATGGACTCTACACCACCCATCTCCAGCAACATCCCGGACACAGCCGAACACAGCCCGGGAGACCGTTCAACCCAAGAACCTTCTCAAGATGCTGATAGCTAGAGCTCCTCTGACGGGGGATGTGGTGTGCACTAAGCTTACTCTGCAACTAAGAACTTGAAAGTAGTTTTATGATCTCTCTTAAAGTACATGTGTTAATATATTTTTCTGTTCTTTGTATGTAAGTATGTATGTTGCGCATTGCCGACTTATGGTCCACTGGTTGCACCAGTTACTATTCTCTAGCTCTGATTGGAGCGCTATAGCTATCTGCACACAGTGTCTTAAACGAGCAAAAGAAAATCAATCAGAGATAGATTAATGTTTCTCGCGTCAGTCTTTTCACTGCTTATCTCAGTTCTTGCTAGCAAGAGTCATCGGCGGTCCTATCCCGACACAACAATTATTATTA
>NC_134470.1:83685796-83788507 GCF_964194025.1 Convolutriloba macropyga | reverse complement strand
AGAGAGAGAGAGAGAGAGAGAGAGAGAAAGAGAGAGGGGGGAGAGGGACAGATAGAGAGAGAGAGAAGAGAGAGAGAGAGAGAGGGAGAGGGGGAGAGAGAGGGAGAGAGATAGAGAGATGGGGGGGAAGAGAGAGAGAGAGGGAGAGAGAGAGAGAGAGAGAGAGAGAGAGAGAGAGAGGGAGAGAGGGAGAGAGAGAGAGAGAGAGAGAGAGAGAGAGAGGAGAGAGAGAGAGAGAGAGGGGAGAGAGAGAAGAGAGAGAGAGGGAGAGGGAGAGAGAGGAGAGAGAGGAGAGAGGGGTGGAGGGGGAGAAAGAGAGAGAGAGAGAGAGAGAGAGAGAGGAGAGAGAGGAGGGGGGAGAGATAGGGAAAAAACGCGCGCAAAAAACGGGGCACGGCGTGCCCGAAAAGCAAAAAACTGCAAAAAAAAAACGCGCGCAAAAAGCGGGCACGGTGTGCCCGAAAAGCAGAAAACGGCAAAACAACGCAAGCAAGAAACGGGGCACGGCGTGCCCGAAAAGCAAAAAACTGCAAAAAAAAAACGCGCGCAAAAAGCGGGCACGGTGTGCCCGAAAAGCAGAAAACGGCAAAACAACGCAAGCAAAAAGCGGACATGCCCGAAAAACAAAAACCGACAAAACAACGCGCGCAAAAAGCAGGCACGGCGTGCCCGAAGAGAAAAAAAACAGGGCAAAACAACGCGCGCAAAAAGCGGGCGCGGCGTGCCCGAAAAGCAAAAAACGGCAAAACAACGCGCGCAACAGAGCGGACAGTTTCCTTTACTTTCAAGGAGCATTGACTTTTATGAGCACTAAGAAGTGCGCTCATAAAACTCAAAACTCCTTGAAAACAAAAGAAACTGTGTGGCTTTTTTGCGTTGCAACTGTCAGATTGGCGTTCTTGGACGTCTGATGTGCACTGTTTATTCCCAACACAAAACCCTACATGAACTGAGAACAAATAGTGCACAGCGGACAGCGAAGAACCCCAATCTGTCAGTAGCAACACAAAAAAGCAAACTCCTTTCGCTTTCAAGACATTTTGGATTTTATGAGCACAAAAAAAGTGCTCATAAAATTCAAAATATCTTGAAAACGAAAGGAATTGTGCTAGTTTTTTTGCGCTTTCATTGTCGGATTGGAGTCTTTAGGCTATCTGCATTGCACACTTTGTGCTCAGCTGTGTTAAGTTTAGGACTCACATTGCAAGCCCAAAACGTAACAAAACTGAGCACAAACAGTGCAATGCAGAGAGCCTAAAAACTCCAGCCTGACAGTGTCAGTGCAAAAAAACCAGCACATGCGCTTTTCGTTTTCTGGAAATTTTGAGTTTTGTGCGCGCGTTGAACGAGCACACAGAACTCAAAACTACGAGAAAACGAAAAGAGTAAAGAGAGGAAGTTACCTTGAAGAATTGAAGAAGTCCCTCGGGCCCTCCAGTTGCCAACAGCCACCGCCACCAGCCAACACCCCTCGGGTGTCGTCGCAAACTAAAACAAAAATAAAAAACTCATTAAGACAGAAACGGCAGAAGCAGGAAAGGCCGAGCGGAAACGCCTAGGGGGGGGGGGAGGCAAAGAGAACCAAAAGCAACACCAAAGGCTCAAGCGGCCAGAGAGCAAAGCAAAGCCTAACAGGGCAAAGCAAAAGCCTTGGAACACCAACCCTTTCCCCCAAACGGAAACGGAACCCGCAAGAAAAAGAGGGGGACAGTTTCTTTTGTTTTTAAGTAGCTTTGACTTTTATGAGTAGAACAAAGTCTGCTCATAAAAATCAAAACTCCTTGAAAAAAAAAGAAACTGCGGTGGCTTTTTTGCGCTGCAACTGTCAGATTGGGACTCTCGGTCGTGTGATGTTCACTTTTTGTTCCCAGTAATGTAGAGTTTTGGGTTTGCAATGCAAACACAAAACCCTACACGAACTGAGAACAAACAGTGCACAGCAGACGGCAGAGAACCCCTATCTGGCAGTAGCAACACAAAAAAGCAAATTCCTTTCGCTTTCAAGACATTTTGGATTTTATGAGCACAAAAAAACGTGCTCATAAAATTCAAAATATCTTGAAAACGAAAGGAATTGTGCTAGTTTTTTTGCGCTTTCATTGTCGGATTGGAGTCTTTAGGATATCTGCATTGCACACTTTGTGCTCAGCTGTGTTATGTTTAGGACTCACATTGCAAGTCCAAAACTTAACAAAACTGAGCACAAACTGTGCAATGCAGAGAGCCTAAAACTCCAGCCTGACAGTGTCAGTGCAAAAAAACCAGCACATGCGCTTTTCGTTTTCTGGAAGTTTTGAGTTTTGTGCGCGCGTTGAACGAGCACACAGAACTCAAAACTACGAGAAAACGAAAAGCGCATGTGCTGGTTTTTTTTGCACTGACACTGTGGAGGAAGTAACCTTGAAGAAT
This sequence comes from Convolutriloba macropyga, assembly GCF_964194025.1. Lineage (NCBI taxonomy): Eukaryota > Metazoa > Xenacoelomorpha > Acoela > Convolutidae > Convolutriloba > Convolutriloba macropyga. The sequence goes on along the minus strand of NC_134470.1, from coordinate 83,786,098 downwards.
TGAAGAAGTCCCTCGGGCCCTCCAGTTGCCAACAGTCACCGCCACCAGCCAACACCCCTCGGTTGTCGTCGCCAACTAAATTGCCTCCTGTCGTTGCATCTTCGTTTTGTTATTGAAAAAAGCATTTATTGTATTTGCTGCGGTGTTCGTCGTTCTTCGGGTGTCTTCTGTTGTCCTCGCGTTCTCATTCTGATTCGAATTCATTTTGTTCCATGTAGCTGTCTTCTATCTTCGATTGTCTTCTGTCGTTGAATCTTCGTTGTCTGATCCAAGTATCATTTATTGTTTCTGCTGCATTTCTCATCTTTCTTCGGGTGTCTTCTGCTGTCTTTTCCTCCTCGTTTCGTATTGTATTCAATTTGTTCCTTGTAGTTGTCGTTTATCTTCGATTGCCTCCTGTCTTTGCATCTTCGTTTTAATATTGAAAAAAGCATTTATTGTATTTGCTGCGGTGTTCGTCTTTCTTCGGGTGTCTTCTGTTGTCCTCGCGTTCTCATTCTGATTTGAATTCATCTTGTTTCCATGTAGCTGTCTTCTATCTTCGATTGTCTTCTTCTCTCTTTGAGTCTTCGTTGCATGATCCAAGTAGCATTATTGTTTTTGCTGCATTTCTCAGCCTTCTTTGGGTGTCTTCTGCTGCAACTTGCTTTTCGTTTCGAATTGTATTCATTTTCTTCGTGCAGTTGTCGTTCATCTTCGATTGCCTCCTGTCATTGCATCTTCGTTTTTTTATTGAAAAAAGCATCTATTGTATTTGCTGCGGTGTTTGTCTTTCTTCGGGTGTCTTCTGTTGTCCTCGTTTTGTCATACTGATTTGAATTCATTTTGTTCTATGTAGCTGTCTTCTATCTTCGATTGCCTTCTTCTGTCGTTGAATCTTCGTTGTCTGATCCAAGTATCATTTACCGTTTCTGCTGCATTTCTCATCTTTCTTCGGGTGTCTTCTGCTGTCACTTCCTCCTCGCTCGAATTGTATTCATTCTCTTCTATGCAGTTGTCGTTTATCTTCGATTGCCTCCTGTCGTTCCATCTTCGTTTTGTTATTGAAAAAAGCATTTATTGTATTTGCTGCGGTGTTCGTCTTTCTTCGGGTGTCTTCTGTTGTCCTCGCGTTCTCATTTTGATTCGAATTCATTTTGTTCCATGTAGCTGTCTTCTATCTTCGATTGTCTTCTGTCGTTGAATCTTCGTTGTCTGATCCAAGTATCATTTATTGTTTCTGCTGCATTTCTCATCTTTCTTCGGGTGTCTTCTGCTGTCACTTCCTCCTCGTTTCGTATTGTATTCAATTTGTTCCTTGTAGTTGTCGTTTATCTTCGATTGCCTCCTGTCATTGCATCTTCGTTTTAATATTGAAAAAAGCATTTATTGTATTTTCTGCGGTGTTCGTCTTTCTTGGGGTGTCTTCTGTTGTCCTCGCGTTCTCATTCTGATTTGAATTCATCTTGTTTCCATGTAGCTGTCTTCTATCTTCGATTGTCTTCTTCTGTCATTGAGTCTTCGTTGCTTGATCCAAGTAGCATTATTGTTTTTGCTGCATTTCTCAGCTTTCTTTGGTTGTCTTCTGCTGTAACTTGCTTTTCGTTTCGAATTGTATTCATTTTCTTCGTGCAGTTGTCGTTCATCTTCGATTGCCTCCTGTCGTTGCATCTTCGTTTTGTTATTGAAAAAAGCATTTAATTTATTTGCTGCGGTGTTTGTCTTTCTTCGGGTGTCTTCTGTTGTCCTCGCGTTTTCATTCTGATTCGAATTCATTTTGTTCCAAGTAGCTGTCTTCTATCTTCGATTGTCTTCTGTCGTTGAATCTTCGTTGTCTGATCCAAGTATCATTTATTGTTTCTGCTGCATTTCTCATCTTTCTTCGGGTGTCTTCTGCTGTCACTTCCTCCTCGCTTCGTATTGTATTCAATTTGTTCCTTGTAGTTGTCGTTTATCTTCGATTGCCTCCTGTCATTGCATCTTCGGTTTTTTATTGAAAAAAGCATTTATTGTTTTTGCTGCGGTGTTTGTCTTTCTTCGGGTGTCTTCTGTTGTCCTCGCGTTGTCATGCTGATTTGAATTCATTTTGTTCTATGTAGCTGTCTTCTATCTTCGATTGCCTTCTTCTGTCGTTGAATCTTCGTTGTCTGATCCAAGTATCATTTACCGTTTCTGCTGCATTTCTCATCTTTCTTCGGGTGTCTTCTGCTGTCACTTCCTCCTCGCTCGAATTGTATTCATTCTCTTCTATGCAGTTGTCGTTTATCTTCGATTGCCTCCTGTCGTTCCATCTTCGTTTTGTTATTGAAAAAAGCATTTATTGTATTTGCTGCGGTGTTCGTCTTTCTTCGGGTGTCTTCTGTTGTCCTCGCGTTCTCCTTCTGATTCGAATTCATTTTGTTCCATGTAGCTGTCTTCTATCTTCGATTGTCTTCTGTCGTTGAATCTTCGTTGTCTGATCCAAGTATCATTTATTGTTTCTGCTGCATTTCTCATCTTTCTTCGGGTGTCTTCTGCTGTCACTTCCTCCTCGTTTCGTATTGTATTCAATTTGTTCCTTGTAGTTGTCGTTTATCTTCGATTGCCTCCTGTCATTGCATCTTCGTTTTAATATTGAAAAAAGCATTTATTGTATTTTCTGCGGTGTTCGTCTTTCTTGGGGTGTCTTCTGTTTTCCTCGCGTTCTCATTCTGATTTGAATTCATCTTGTTTCCATGTAGCTGTCTTCTATCTTCGATTGTCTTCTTCTGTCATTGAGTCTTCGTTGCTTGATCCAAGTAGCATTATTGTTTTTGCTGCATTTCTCAGCTTTCTTTGGTTGTCTTCTGCTGTAACTTGCTTTTCGTTTCGAATTGTATTCATTTTCTTCGTGCAGTTGTCGTTCATCTTCGATTGCCTCCTGTCGTTGCATCTTCGTTTTGTTATTGAAAAAAGCATTTAATTTATTTGCTGCGGTGTTTGTCTTTCTTCGGGTGTCTTCTGTTGTCCTCGCGTTTTCATTCTGATTCGAATTCATTTTGTTCCAAGTAGCTGTCTTCTATCTTCGATTGTCTTCTGTCGTTGAATCTTCGTTGTCTGATCCAAGTATCATTTATTGTTTCTGCTGCATTTCTCATCTTTCTTCGGGTGTCTTCTGCTGTCACTTCCTCCTCGCTTCGTATTGTATTCAATTTGTTCCTTGTAGTTGTCGTTTATCTTCGATTGCCTCCTGTCCTTGCATCTTCGGTTTTTTATTGAAAAAAGCATTTATTGTTTTTGCTGCGGTGTTTGTCTTTCTTCGGGTGTCTTCTGTTGTCCTCGCGTTGTCATACTGATTTGAATTCATTTTGTTCTATGTAGCTGTCTTCTATCTTCGATTGCCTTCTTCTGTCGTTGAATCTTCGTTGTCTGATCCAAGTATCATTTACTGTTTCTGCTGCATTTCTCATCTTTCTTCGGGTGTATTCTGCTGTCACTTCCTCCTCGTTTCGAATTGTATTCATTCTCTTCTATGCAGTTGTCGTTTATCTTCGATTGCCTCCTGTCGTTCCATCTTCGTTTTGTTATTGAAAAAAGCATTTATTGTATTTGCTGCGGTGTTCATTTTTCTTCGGGTGTCTTCTGTTGTCCTCGCGTTGTCATTCTGATTTGAGTTCATTTTGTTCTATGTAGCTGTCTTCTATCTTCGATTGTCTTCTTCTGTCGTTGAATCTTCGTTGTCTGATCCAAGTACCATTTACTGTTTCTGCTGCATTTCTCATCTTTCTTCGGGTGTCTTCTGCTGTCACTTCCTCCTCGTTTCGTATTGTATTCAATTTGTTCCTTGTAGTTGTCGTTTATCTTCGATTGCCCCTGTCATTGCATCTTCGTTTTGTTATTGAAAACAGCAATTATTGTATTTGCTGCGGTGTTCTTCCTTCTTCGGGTGTCTTCTGTTGTCCTCGCGTTGTCATACTGATTTGAATTCATTTTGTTCTATGTAGCTGTCTTCTATCATTGATTGTCTTCTTCCGTCGTTGAATCTTCGTTGTCTCATCAAAGTATCATTTACTGTTTCTGCTGCATTTCTCATCTTTCTTCGGGTGTCTTCTGCTGTCACTTCCTCCTCGTTTCGAATTGTATTCATTTTCTTCTATGCAGTTGTCGTTTATCTTCGATTGCCTCCTGTCGTTGCATCTTCGTTTTGTTATTGAAAAAAGCATTTATTGTATTTGCTGCGGTGTTCGTCTTTCTTCGGGTGTCTTCTGTTGTCCTCGCGTTCTCATTGTGATTCGAATTCATTTTGTTCCATGCAGCTGTCTTCTATCTTCGATTGTCTTCTGTCGTTGAATCTTCGTTTGATCCAAGTACCATTTACTGTTTCTGCTGCATTTCTCATCTTTCATCGGGTGTCTTCTGCTGTCACTTCCTCCTCGTTTCGAATTGTATTCATTTTCTTCTATGCAGTTGTCGTTTATCTTCGATTGCCTCCTGTCGTTGGATCTTCGTTTTGTTATTGAAAAAAGCATTTATTGTATTTGCTGCGGTGTTCGTCTTTCTTCGGGTGTCTTCTGTTGTCCTCGCGTTCTCATTCTGATTCGAATTCATTTTGTTCCATGTAGCTGTCTTCTATCTTCGATTGTCTTCTGTCGTTGAATCTTCGTTGTCTGATCCAAGTATCATTTACTGTTTCTGCTGCATTTCTCATCTTTCTTCGGGTGTCTTCTGCTGTCACTTCCTCCTCGTTTCGAATTGTATTCATTTTCTTCTATGCAGTTGTCGTTTATCTTCGATTGCCTCCTGTCGTTGCATCTTCGTTTTGTTATTGAAAAAAGCATTTATTGTATTTGCTGCGGTGTTCTTCTTTCTTCGGGTGTCTTCTGTTGTCCTCGCGTTGTCAATCTGATTTGAATTCATTTTGTTCTATGTAGCTGTCTTCTATCTTCGATTGTCTTCTTCCGTCGTTGAATCTTCGTTGTCTCATCCAAGTATCATTTATTGTTTCTGCTGCATTTCTCATCTTTCTTCGGGTGTCTTCTGCTGTCACTTCCTCTTCGTATCGAATTGTATTCATTTTCTTCTATGCAGTTGTTGTTTATCTTCGATTGCCTCCTGTCGTTGCATCTTCGTTTTGTTATTGAAAAAAGCATTTATTGTATTTGCTGCGGTGTTCGTCTTTGTTCGGGTGTCTTCTGTTGTCCTCGCGTTCTCATTCTGATTCGAATTCATTTTGTTCCATGTAGCTGTCTTCTATCTTCGATTGTCTTCTGTCGTTGAATCTTCGTTGTCTGATCCAAGTATCATTTACTGTTTCTGCTGCATTTCTCATCTTTCTTCGAGTGTCTTCTGCTGTCACTTCCTCCTCGTTTCGAATTGTATTCATTTTCTTCTATGCAGTTATCGTTTATCTTCGATTGCCTCTTGTCGTTGCATCTTCGTTTTGTTATTGAAAAAAGCATTTATTGTATTTGCTGCGGTGTTCTTATTTCTTCGGGTGTCTTCTGTTGTCCTCGCGTTGTCATTCTGATTTGAATTCATTTTGTTCCATGTAGCTGTCTTCTATCTTCGATTGTCCTCTGTCGTTGAATCTTCGTTGTCTGATCCAAGTATCATTTATTGTTTCTGCTGCATTTCTCATCTTTCTTTGGGTGTCTTCTGCTGTCACTTCCTCCTCGTTTTGTATTGTATTCAATTTGTTCCTTGTAGTTGTCGTTTATCTTCGATTGCCTCCTGTCATTGCATCTTCGTTTTGTTATTGAAAAAAGCATTTATTGTATTTGCTGCGGTGTTCTTATTTCTTCGGGTGTCTTCTGTTGTCCTCGCGTTGTCATTCTGATTTGAATTCATTTTGTTCCATGTAGCTGTCTTCTATCTTCGATTGTCCTCTGTCGTTGAATCTTCGTTGTCTGATCCAAGTATCATTTATTGTTTCTGCTGCATTTCTCATCTTTCTTCGGGTGTCTTCTGCTGTCACTTCCTCCTCGTTTCGTATTGTATTCAATTTGTTCCTTGTAAATGTCGTTTATCTTCGATTGCCTCCTGTCATTGCATCTTCGTTTTGTTATTGAAAAAAGCATTTATTGTATTTGCTGCGATGTTCTTCTTTCTTTGGGTGTCTTCTGTTGTCCTCGCGTTGTCATTCTGATTTGAATTCATTTTGTTCCATGTAGCTGTCTTCTATCTTCGATTGTCCTCTGTCGTTGAATCTTCGTTGTCTGATCCAAGTATCATTTATTGTTTCTGCTGCATTTCTCATCTTTCTTCGGGTGTCTTCTGCTGTCACTTCCTCCTCGTTTCGTATTGTATTCAATTTGTTCCTTGTAAATGTCGTTTATCTTCGATTGCCTCCTGTCATTGCATCTTCGTTTTGTTATTGAAAAAAGCATTTATTGTATTTGCTGCGATGTTCTTCTTTCTTTGGGTGTCTTCTGTTGTCCTCGCGTTGTCATTCTGATTTGAATTCATTTTGTTCCATGTAGCTGTCTTCTATCTTCGATTGTCCTCTGTCGTTGAATCTTCGTTGTCTGATCCAAGTTTCATTTATTGTTTCTGCTGCATTTCTCATCTTTCTTCGGGTGTCTTCTGCTGTCACTTCCTCCTCGTTTCGTATTGTATTCAATTTGTTCCTTGTAGTTGTCGTTTATCTTCGATTGCCTCCTGTCATTGCATCTTCGTTTTGTTATTGAAAAAGCATTTATTGTATTTGCTGCGGTGTTCTTCTTTCTTCGGGTGTCTTCTGCTGTCCTCGAGTTGTCATTCTGATTTGAATTCATTTTGTTCTATGTAGCTGTCTTCTATCTTCGATTGTCTTCTTCTGTCGATGAATCTTTGTTGTCCGATCCAAGTATCACTTACTGTTTCTGCTGCATTTCTCGTCTTTCTTCGGGTGTCTTCTGCTGTCACTTCCTCCTCGTTTCGAAATGTATTCATTTTCTTCTATTTTAAGAAAACAAAATTCAAGAATTGTTGAAGAAATTCAACAATTCTTCTAATAACAAAAATTCAAGACGACGTAGAAAATTTGACCCTGACAGTGCAAACTTGCCAAATTTTTTAAAAAAAGACTCAATAGACAAAAATAGAAAACTTTTTCTCCGATTAGATAATTTTTGTTTCTTTTGAGATTTATTCTTTTTCTTACATTTTTCTTTTTTTCAATAACTTAAAGCAAATATTAGCAACTAAATTAACCAGAACACAATAAACAAGTAGTCTATGAACAAGTAAACAATAAACAATCAAAAACAGAACGAATAAATTTGAACAGTTTTTTCCGATTAGATAAATTTTTTTTTGTTTTTTTTTGTTTTTCTGTTTCATATGAGCATTAAAAACGCATAAGGTGGTAAATTCTAATAATTAAGGTCAGATATTAACAAACTGAATGGTTCCAAGTTGAAGAGAATAAAGAAATTGGAAAATAAACAAAAATAAATAACTTTTCTCCGATTAGATAATTTTTTTTGAGATTTATTATTTTAACATTTTTCTTTTTTTTTCAATAACTTAAAGCAAAAATTAGCACCGATATTAACCAGAATCACGATAAACAAGTAGTCTATGAACAAGTAAACAATAAACAATTAAAAACAAAACGAATAATTTTGAACAGTTTTTTCCGATTAGATAATTTTTTTTTGGTTTTTTTGTTTTTCTGTTTCATATGAGCATTAAAAACCCATAAGGTGGTAAATTCTAAAAATTAAGGTCAGATATTAACAAACTGAAGGGTTCCAAGTTGAAGAGAATAAAGAAATTGGGAAAATAAACAAAAATAAATAACTTTTCTCCGATTAGATAATATTTTTTGAGATTTATTATTTTAACATTATTCTTTTTTTTCAATAACTTAAAGCAAAAATTAGCACCGATATTAACCAGAATCATGATAAACAAGAAGTCTATGAACAAGTAAACAATAAACAATTAAAAACAAAACGAATAACTTTGAACAGCTTTTTCCGATTAGATAATTTTTTTTTGGTTTGTTTTGTTCTTCTGTTTCATATGAGCATTAAAAACTCATAAGGTAGTAAACTCCATTAAATTATGGCAGATATTAGCAAACAAAAAGTTTCGGATAATAAGGAAATTAGAAAATAAAGGAATCTAATTGCCAAATTTGAAACGTTGCGTTATTATTCTAAGGAACAGAGCAAGCACTCGCTTTTTGCCATCCTCATTTAAGTGAACATTGTCTCGAGTGTGTTCCTTTAGGAAATGATTCGAGTGGACTTTTCGTGGCCCAACGTAGCGCTGTCCTTCATACCATTGAATAAAATTGTTAGTTTCCTTTATTACATCATATGCCACATCAGGTCGGGCGACTAAGCCAACTACCGCGACTTCTACGTTTTTAATCCGGAGATGATCAGCAAAACCACAAATCCGAGCTGCTGTTGTTACTGGATACTCTGGCCTCAGCCACGGCTTGGTAGGATGTTCACTCACATCATTGTTGCCGAGGAACACTACACAGTGGGTGAAGTTTGAACAAAATTCTACGTCCTCTGAGTCTAAAAACTTTGCACGCATGCCGGGCCTGCATCTAGTTGTAACGCTGAATGTTTGAAGAAGAGGATCACGATTGATGTCATCAATTAGTTTTACCAGATTGCTGTCCCCAACAATCACAATAGAGGGTCTAAACAGAAAAGAGTTGATAAATATAAAAGAGCTGGCCCTGAAGCGCAGCTAAAACCTACCCTCCTTACAGTAGTGCTAAAAGCCAAAAAAAAATTTAAAAAGCTTGCCCTGTAAGCGCAGCTCAAAAAAAAGCTCGCAGCTAAAAAAAGCTGGCCCTGTAAGCGCAGCTTGAAAATAACTTACGAGAAAACTTATTGATATTGACGCTAAAAAAACTAATTGTGCTCAAAACCTTCTCGAATTGAGCTAACAAAAACTTGATTTTCCTCATTTAAAACCACTGTTTTATTACAAATATTTTTGACGGTAATTATTTCCAAATCATTAAGCCCAAAAAGCTCAAAGATGAAACCAAACGAATTTTGTTTCCCCAAGATATTCGATTCTCTACAATATTTTGCAGCCTTCCCGACAGCCAAAATTCCATCATCATTTGAAAAATAGGTTTCCACTCTAAAAAACCGCGAGTCTGACAATCACAAAATACACTCACCCAAATTTTTTCCTATTCTTGAGTAGGATAAAGATGCAAAGCACTGACCGTAAGGCGTTACATATCGTGAGAAAAAAAACTCAACATTTTTGTCTTGGCAAAACTTTTTAATATCGTCAGTCACTAATGTCAGACCTTTTAAACATTGCTCATGTTTTTCGTGGATGATATCATCGAAAGACGCTTGATGCTTAATGAAATGTTCAACGATAGCCTCTGGTCCTTTAACAGTTCCTTGGACAGCGCTAAGAAGACCGTGGTTTGCGGACTCAAAACAGAACGCAGAAAACATCCAAAGGGGTCCACTCCTCCTTACCTGCTCTGCCAGGTGTCTCATTGTATGAAAATTAAAGGACTGGGATTCAATGCCATAAAGTTCAACGAAATTTTCAAAAAACAAATTGATGAGACTTTCAGCTTGCTCTATTTTTTGCTCGTCTAAGTTTTTGTCCGACAGCAGTCTAATGGCCATGCTTAACGTGCAGAAACTTTCGTAAATCCCCCTCCGAGCAGGTATCTTAAAAAATATAAGTGGACCCACGTGAAAAAAAGAGCTTAAAGTCAAAAGCTTTCCAAAATTTGATTTCGTGTAGAGATCTTGTTCTATGCTGTATATCAAACGGAAACTTTATTAAACTAAGTAGTCGTTCAGCCCGCTGAAACAAATTTCCTTTTGCTAAAGAAATTAGAACTTTTGATAAAACTTTTCCAGTTCCTAAAAAAACTTGATGCATAGGATCTATTGGGCAGCACCAAGGCAGGTCTATGAGCTTTACTAGAGGAGTTTGAGACTTAACGCCGGATTGTGAAACTTTTTTTTGCTCAGCAATCAAACCACTTGCTTTAAAATCAAGAGACTCGCGCAATTCAAATGCCTTTTTTTACTGGGAACAGCATTCTGTGGCTCTCGTAAAAACCTCTCGTATAGCAGTGCGGACACGAAGAGTAGCCATTAAATTGATTCATGCACAAAACACAAGCTTTTGCAGGCATGTCGGCAACCAAAGATCTTACCCGAAACTCGACTACCCCCAAACAATCAACCGACAATTTTGCATCAATAAGTGACTCTAATTCAAAACAAACCAGTGGCAGCAATTTTGTAAAGTCTGGCTTAAACTTGCCATGCCAAAGGCCCAAGAGACAAAGATTTAGAATGCTAATCTCAGTTTAGGAGGTAGGTTAAAAACTTGTAGCCAGATGGGCCAAACTGCTAATTTTGTTGATTTGAAAACCGGTGCACCGTCAATATTTAGAACAATCTGCACCTCAGGCCGACGAAAAGAGTCCCAATGCGTGGACCAAGAGCAATCGTTATTCCAGGAACTTAATACATATTGAGCATTTCTAGTCAAAACTCTTTCAATTTGCGTTTTGATATCTACACAGCAAAATTGAGCATTGCCGAAATCAATTAGACTTAGGGTTGGTAAATGGGGACGGACAAGTTTTGCATTTATATTATTAGGCACTGGTAACTTTTTTGAAATAAGTTTAAGCATGTCGGCACGAGCTGCCTTGGAAAATTTATGAGTTTCACATAAGCTTTCGAACTCTTTGAAAAAATTTTCTGTTGATGTTTGCGACCCTGCAAAAAGTGGCAATCCTTCCTCCTGAAACAAAGAAACTTTATCAGGCTCAAAAAGAGGAACATTCTCTTCTTCAGCTTCTATTAGGTCTAATCTTACTGGAGTAGTGCTTAGGTTGATCGTTAAATGATCCTGATGGCTTGGAGAATTGTCCTCCAACGATTCTACGCAACTTAGAGAAAAAGAGGGCTTTTCTTTTTGGGCTATTGGGGTACTTTGTTTAACAGGACTGAGTGATAATTCAATTTCACCAAAAACTGATTCGTATGACAGCGATTGATCCTTATTTTCAATATTTCCTATTAGGGGACCGTATAGCACGCGCCTTGGTGGTAGCTTTTCAATAAAAATTTTTCTCACTGGTGTTACAGGTGTTTCGACTTTCTCCAACTTGAGGTTTTTTGGTGTGAGAACTTTTCCACAGTCAAGAAATTTTCTTTTCCGTGCGGGCTCAGGATCTTTGGGGCACGGGTCACCATGTTCAATTTTGTGAGGGCACAAGCAATCAATATTAAATCTTCCAAAAAAATGCCTATTATAGAAAACACTAAGCTCTTCACCGGCTCGTATATCTCGTTTCGCAACACAGAGAACTATTTTTCCACATTGTTTGTATTCAACATTTGGTTTACAGGACGCATTTATAAACGAAATTGGGCCTAACATCATCCACTGGCTATTTTTATACGAGCTATACAAAATTGAGACGTCATTGAAGCCTTCAACAATCTCATGATCTAGAATTTCAGCCAAAAAACCTATTACTCCGTTTAACGGAAGACCTTTCGCAGTGTCGTTTTTAGCAAACAGTCCGATTTGAGCAAAGTTTTCACTTGGAATATTACTTACCTTTTTATACTCAACCGAGAGCATACTTTTACCGTATTCACCGTCAAGAAAACCATGCAAATCATTAAGGCCACTAGTTTCCTGTAGTTGCTCCTCAACAACAACTTTGTGAGAGTGAATTCCATCTTTATCAAGCCACTGATTCGTCAAGAGTGAATCCAATTTTGCTAGATGCCGCCAACTGATTTGCGACCTCGCAAAGTTTTTGCTAGCAGAAAGATAGAATTTCAAGTTGCATTGACTCATTTCTGTCTGTAATAAATAGAGTAATAATTAGATAGGCAGTCGATCGGAACAAAAAATTTTCTTTACTGATTAACAATGTTTTGCCTGAGTCTAACTGCTCGCAGAAAAACATGTAAAACCCTCAGGGAACACTTTAATTAAAATTTGAAGTTGAACAAAAGAAATATGACTGCAAAAATTATGATCTTCAAGGGGTCTGAACTCAATTATGACAACAATGTTGCGTCCCTTTCAGAGCGCAAACAAGAACATGAGGTACATATGAAAACAAAATACTCGTGCACGCATTTTATGACATATTACAAATAGAGAAAGCCAAAAAAATTAAAATATGCGTCCCAGAGATAACTGCAGCAATTTATTTAGCAGGCGGCTCATTGGAATTTCGACTATCATTTCTTTCTCGAATGCCTAAAGCGTTTGCACCGTCACGAACACGTCCAAGTGCATACACGCTATCGCCGCAGAAACGTTTTACAGCCACTAAAACAAGACAAATCTTTTAGTTAACCGGCCAGAAAATCAGAAAACCACCTAGATGATAAAAATTTACAACATATGCTCGTTACGTTTTGCTAAGTTACAACATATGCTAAGTTACGTTATTATCTTAGCGTGTCTGCTGACTACTATTTCTCGAAAAAGTTAAACGACCTTATAGAAACCAACATCTCATTAAGTTAGGAAACATCCGAAAGTTCTCTGTTGACCATAGTTACTGAAAGTCAAACCCCTAAAGAAGTCTTGGTCCTCCTCTGAGGCTGGAGCACGCCCCTCAATGGGTTCTCTTTGAGGAAACCAACAAGTTCTCATCCTCTCCTCTTTAGTCAATATCATACGACTCAGGTGCCTGCCAAAACCAGCATAATCATCCCTTGTCCCCTTGAAGGCCAGAAGATTTTTTCCCTTGTACATCAACGTACTGGAAGCAATTTTTCTGCGTTTCTCCGCTTCTGTGGTATTCTGAAGAAATTTTAATTTCAGCCACAACCATTTTGGTTTTGAGACGACACAAAAAAATCCAAGACAACTTTAAATGCTAAAATTAAAGAGAACGAAATAGACTAACAATTTGACGAAGTTTGTTAGATATCTCAAGCATTTGATTCCTTGCATCTAGTTCAAGTTTGTTGCTGCGCCTCAATGCTTCTTCTAAGCCCTTCAAACTGTCTATACAAGTTTTATTCTTGTCTAGTCGGAAACGCTCTTTTTGTGGTTGTCTCTTAAAAAAAGATATTAATGAAAACCTGCTAATGAGTTGTTTAAAACATGATGAAACATCATTACATTATGAGCAGTTCCATTTGTATCAGCGCTAGCTGCACAAACGACCTCAGTCTCGTTATCTTGAAGCAATATGAACAGGGTCAAATTTTAGGTCATAACAAACTAAAGTCACAGCTTAAAACAAGCTTAAAACGTTGGCTCAAGAGAGTGATAAATGACGTCACGCGCGCAAACGAGGTCATTCAAAAGTCAATCGTTCGGCTTTACTGTGTGAACAAATGTTAGGGGAAAAAGATAGTCAGACTACGAAAAAAAAACCATGAGCATCGCAATATAGCTCCGTTCAGGTTACTGCTATAACAATTATGATAAATTTCGAGTTACTCAAATCAATTATCACAGAAATTTTGCGTCCCTGTCGGAGCGCTAACAAGATCACGCACGCAATTCAGTGAAATTCCATGAACGAATAAAAAAGCAGATTTGAAGTGATTGTGACGTCAAATGGTCGCAACAAAAATCTTGACGACAAAACACTTGATGAACGCCAGTAATATCCTAAGATAGGACTTTGAGGTTATTAAAAAGATAAGCATGATCAATACAAATATTAGCTCAAGAGTTCGTTGCGCATCATAACAAATAGAAATAAAAACAGAGTTTTTGAAAATGACACATTCTTACTGGTTGCAAAATGAGTTAATAGAGGAAAGAGCATGAACAGAATCACCAATTAAAGGTTTTAGTGTCCCTGACAGAGCACTATGAATTTTTATGAGAATCATCAGCATCATTACTAGTAGGGTCTAAATTTTCTTTGTCATTGTCTTTCTGCTCAGACTTCCTTTTTCTTCTTTGAAAATCTATTCCTTGCTGATTAACGTGCTTCAATATGGCTCGGTAACTCTCCTCATTAAACTGGTCCTTCATGTGAAATTTCATTGCTTTTCTGAGGTAACCCGCTCTTTCTTCGTCAGCTGGAACCCTTTCTTTTGATCGATCCAACTGCTTCTTTGGATCGACGCAGTATTTAATGCGCTCCTCCTCGGTCCACAAACGATTGGCGATCGCTAATGCCATTTCCCGGAAACTATTGCCCCCTAACTTTAACAGATCGGTTCCTTCAAACAAAAGGACATCAAGAGCTCCTACAACTTCATCTTCATCGCCAACTTCCGTCTCACGGTTTGCTTGATTGCTTTGACGCCGCCTACTGATTTCTTCAATCGCTTTTTTTGAGAAAGTTATGAATTGAGCCAAGATTTGGTCGCTGGCGTCCAGTCTTGCGGATATTCTTGTCATCAGATGACGAAACTGATCCCAAGAAAACTGCTTAAACAGAAAACCAGATTTTAGAAAATAAATTGTTCAGAAACCTTGAACTTACGTCTACATTTAGAGACACGATCATCTAGTGATTGCAGCTACTTTTGAGGACCAAAAACAATAACGGTATTTTGCTAAGTGCAGGTTTTATCGGTTAACTTCTTTTCCGGAAAACTTTTCAAGTAATTTAGGGCGGTTAAAAAGATGCGTCCCATTAAGAGCGCTATCTTCTTAAATCTAGTCTCACCTCGTCACTATCTGATACTGAGCCGCTGCAATGGCCATTGCATTCCTTATTTGAAGCTCCATTCGCTTGGTCTTTCAACTGCTCCTTTCTTACTAATTCGTCAATCATATCGAGTGAGAAGTCGGGTTCATCAGCAACTTCATCGCCGAACAACTCAATATCTTTTCGTAGTTTTGGGTATTTACCTTTTTTCGGTTCCTCATTCTCATCTTCATCTACCCTAGGTCTATCTCCAACTAAGTCGTCGATGACTTTTTGGGTGTCTATCAACTTCGGGTCAATTCCATCATCTCTCAACCTACAGAGCTCTCTAATTGTTTTGTTCATCAGGGGTTTTTTTTACCCTGCACTTTAAATTCACCTTCTAAATGGAATTTTGTGTCATTTCCCCTGGTGCATTCAATCCACACCATATTGCCTTCATCCAATGAAATTTTAGCCGAATTTTTCATTCCAGGGGGCCACCTTGGACTGTTTGCCTTCAGTTTTACGTAACTACTGTCGAAGGTGAAGTAAAAAATGCATGCCCAGTCATGAGGGATTTCCACGTCCTCTAGTGGGGTTACGTTCAGGAGCTTCTCTTTCTCAATTACCCGTTCTGAACGCTTTCGAGTGTCCCTAAAAAAGTTTTTTTTCACAAAAGTAAACCAAAGATATAAGAAGTGACAATGCGCCAAACCCAAAAAAGATAGAGAAATGGAACACCAGTCCTTTAAAAGATCTCTAGATTTTTTGTATTTGAATCGGACTATCAATTCTAAGACAAATGAGGTTTACAAGGAGAAAGCACTAAAAGAGTTTTAAAGTTGAAATTCGAAATCGAAAACTAATACTCAAGAATTAGAGCAAATAAATTTGCCACTACTTAGATGCACCCTATTGATCTTCAACTAGTAATTGTTCATAAAATTTAGTCCCATAAGTGAGATCAGAAGTCAATTTTTTTAGTGGGGTAAGTCACGCAATTGACATGGAAGCAGAAATGACGTCAAGTACACAATTTTCACTGCAAAGCAGTAGAAGTCACTGAGGTTAATGAAAAAGTCAATTCCAAGAAACCAGGTCGTAAGAATCGTCGATGGAGACGACGAATTAAAAAAAACCACGATGTCCCAATAATAGCCGCTATCGCTTCGCGGTTAGTAAGTACTGAATATAAAAGTTTCTCATTTCGTTCTATTATGGTAATGTCAAATCAAGGGTCATTATGGTCTGGGACGGTCTTTTTTGACGTCTTTTCGATCTGTCACAGTTTTTTCAGACGTGACACAGGGTCTGGTAATGCATATTCCTTTTCGGGAATGTAGCTTCACACGTCAATTTGGCCTGGAATTGTCTTCACAGACGTCAATTCGGCCTGGTACGGTGATGTCAGATTCAGCGTCATATTGGTCTGGGAAGGTCTTGTCAGACATCAATTCCGTCTGTGACAATATTTTCCAAGGCAGAAAGTAGCTATGTACAGATTAAGCTTGCGTTCAAAAAGACCCTAAGTTCAGACTCTCGTCAGTATATTTGCGCATGTCAAGACTTCCGTGTGTTCAAGTTTGCCTATGTAGGAACTTTTGTTTGTTCAAAGTTGCTTATGTATAGACTTTCATGCGTTCATTCTTGTTTCCAGACTGTGTAATAATAAACGCAGGATGCCTCCCTTGTGTAGTTTCCTAATCTGGACATATGTACTTTGGGACCTCAGCCTGGGTATTTTTGGTCTGTTACGGGTATGTCAGCTCAAGCATCATTTAGTATGGGACGGTCTCGTCAGGCATCAATTCCGCCTGGAACTGTCTGAACAGAGGTAATATTGGTCTGACATCATCAGCTGGTACCATATAGACTGTTTCGTTACACCTGATTTTCTGATTTCAAAATCTGAATAGTTAAGTACTGAATGTGAGAGTTTAAATATTCAGGTTTTAAAATAAGAAAATCAGGTGTAACAAAACAGTCTATATGGCATCAGCTGATGATGTCAGACCAATATTACCTCTGTTCAGAGAGTTCCAGGCGGAATTGATGCCTGACGAGACCGTCCCATACTAAATGATGCTTGAGCTGACATACCCGTAATAGACCAAAAATACCAAGGCTGAGGTCCCAAAGTACATATGTCCAGATTAGGAAACTACACAAAGGAGGCATCCTGCGTTTATTATTACACAGTCTGGAAACAAGAATGAACGCATGAAAGTCTATACATAAGCAACTTTGAACAAACAAAAGTTCCTACATAGGCAAACTTGAACACACGGAAGTCTTGACATGCGCACATATACTGACGAGTCTGAACTTAGGGTCTTTTTGAACGCAAGCTGAATCTGTACATAGCTACTTTCCGCCTTGGAAAATACTGTCACAGACGGAATTGATGTCTGACAAGACCTTCCCAGACCAATATGACGCTGAATCTGACATCACCGTACCAGGCCGAATTGACGTCTGTGAAGACAATTCCAGGCCAAATTGACGTGTGAAGCTACATTCCCGAAAGGGAATATGCATTACCAGACCCTGTGTCACGTCTGAAAAAACTGTGAAAGATCGAAAAGACGTCTGAAAAGACCGTCCCAGACCATAATGACCCTTGATTTGACATCATCGTACCAGACCGAAATGACGTCTGTTAAGACCATTCCAGGCCAAAATGACCTTTGAAAGTACATTCCCGAAGGGGAATATCCACTACCAGACCGCACCAGACCTAGGTGACTTTTGGAAAAACTGTCAGAGACCGAAATGACCTCTGACAAGACCGCTCCAGACCAAAATGACCCTCGATTTGACATCACCGTACCAGACCGAAATGACGTCTGTTAAGACCATTCCAGGCCAAAATGACCTTTGAAAGTACATTCCCGAAGGGGAATATCCATTAGCAGACCGCACCAGACCTAGGTGACTTCTGGAAAAACTGTCAGAGACCGAAATGACCTCTGACAAGACCGCTCCAGACCAAAATGACCCTCGATTTGACATCACCGTACCAGACCGAAATGACGTCTGTTAAGACCATTCCAGGCCAAAATGACCTTTGAAAGTACATTGCCGAAGGGGAACATACATTACCAGACCGCGCCAGACCCAAGTAACTTCTGGAAAAACTGTCAGAGACCGAAATGACCTCTGACAAGACCGCTCCAGACCAAAATGACCCTCGATTTGACATCACCGTACCAGACCGAAATGACGTCTGTTAAGACCATTGCAGGCCAAAATGACCTTTGAAAGTACATTCCCGAAGGGGAATATACATTACCAGACCGCGCCAGACCCAGGTGACTTCTGGAGAAACTGTCAGAGACCGAATTGACCTCTGACAAGACCGTCCCCAGACCGAAGGTCGGGATAAGGGTCTTTCAAGGCTTTACCCTATTACCTTCACTAAACAGCTTTAACTCACTTCTTTCCTTGCTTGGGTTGACTCATTTTCTTCCTTCTTTGAACTGTAGAAGTCTTCGATCTGTTACAATCAAACAATCTGAAATAATTAACGGGTATTCTGCTGGCATTACTAAAAACAACAACAACAACAACAATAAAGGGCCATGTACACCATCCGGCATCGATGGATGTGTACACCATTCGGCATCGATGGATGTTTACACCATCTGGCATCGATGGATCACTCCAAGATGTGAGACCGAAGGGAATGCCAGTAATGGGCGAATTACTGGCATTACTCAACATTAAAACATCCCCTCTTCACCCATATTCACTCATATACGTTGTATTCACTCATTGTATGAGTACGTTGCATTCACCCTTTACTGTATTCCTCCTTTACAGAGAGAGAAAGAAGTGACGCCAGCATGTTCCAGTATTCGGCCACCGATCACTTTCGAAAATATCAAATCAGATTTAATTCAATAAAGGGTACGTTTACATTTGCGCAACGTCCGGCAGCGCTTGCAACATGCTTCAGTTCGTTCACTCATGTATATTCCGCCCAGGTGTGCATAGATGCAAGTCTACAAGCAGTAAATAACGTCCTCCGGATGGGCGAATCGAGTGAAGGTACCTGATTTTGAAGTTTTGCTAAAACTTATATCATTGGAAAGCTCTCGTTAGGGCGAACCGGATGGGCTAAGTGCTACCTCGCAATTCGATCGGCAACACATTTAAAAATGCGTTTTAAGGTAATTTATAAGATCCGACTTGGGGGTCCGAAATTTGGAACTCTGCACCCTCGGGATGTATCGACACGTAAAAGGTTTTTCTGTAATGGCCCAAAATCGAAATTTTCGAGGTACGGGCCGGGAAAACAGCTATAACTCCTCAACCAGAGCACTGTTTTGAAAAAGAAAAACTGTTCTGAACTCAAGAGATAATAAGCTTGAACATGATATAACCCATATTGCGTATATCTCCGGAAAAGAGTTGACGATTTTCAGCTCAGAGGGTCAAAATCGTTGAAATTTGGCTTTTCACGAAAAATGCTTAAAAAAAGCTACCAAATTGCATTTTGTTCAATAAGTTATTTATATATTCGTAACAAGCATAAAAAGGGCTTTAAAATGAGCTATAATAACCTAGAAAAGACTTCCTGGATAAAAAGTTATTCAACAATGAAACTTTGATTTGTCGTTTTTTTCAACGATTTTCATCAAAAGTTGGAGTCGCTCAAAGCAAAAATAAAGTGTGAAATTGAACAAAACTATATTATTATTATATATATTCGAAATCCTCATATAATAAGCTAAATTTTTTGCTGTAGAAATATTAGTTTAAAGGGCTGTGTAAAAAAGTATTAGCCGAAGATTCGCGTTTTGAGGTCATTTTTTTGGCTAATTGTGAGAACTTTTCTAAATAAATTAATATTTTGCCGGATTACATACATACATCATTACATTTCTGCAAAGCCCATTAAACAAGCTTGAATTTAAGCTGTAGCAGTTAATTTTTGCTTCATTGTACGAAAAGTTATTCAATAACGAGTTTCTCCATTCTTCAAAAAAACTTGATTGCCTGTCAAGTCCAGGTACTTGTTTGTCTATTTCAAACAGTTTCATTGGAGACCTAATTACAATAGCAATTTTTGGTGCTAATTATTACCAAGAAAAAGATATTATCTATACAGCAATCGACAAGTTCGTGCAATGAGAATCAATTGAAAAAAAAAATAAATAACTTGAACTGAAGAGGCTTAGAGGTACTCCTGAAAAAAATTGAGAAAAAAAACGTGTATCTGGTCAACACGTACAGAAAAAATCACCGCAACAGATGTATTTTGTCATAGTTATAATAGGTTTTACTCACTATCTTTGTTATATCCTAAAACAGTCGAAGTTTTAAAGTTTTCACTGTTTCAATTTATCTCTTGCAATAATCTAATTAACTCTCACAGTAAACCGATGAATCACTTTTGTTAACTAACTAATTTTCAAAAACAACTTTATATTTGAAAGCGAATGAGGCAAAGAAAGCGAAACCAATTCACTTCAATGGACCCAGTAGACTACAAGAGTTTTAAAAGCTAAGACATTTTTTTGGTTCAAAATGAAAAAAATTTAAATTTAACAACAAACAATAAAGTTTGTCACTTTAAATACTTATAGCATACCTAAGTGTCATTAGAATGGTTGATTTTGGATAAATTGAACTATCAATCCTGAGGTTTGAATGAATTCATAAAAGGTTACAACGTGAAAAAGCAGTGATCAAAGAAAACTTGTCAAAGAGTTTTGCGTTTCATTCATTTTTTATACAATAAAAAGAATCCGGTTCAAACAAAAGTTTCAGCTGTGCTTATATTTTAAAAAGCGAGAGATTTTGCTAGATTACAAGTTTAGAACTGGTTGGAAAGCTCAGAATTGCGATATTGACGGTTTTTGTCAGGTACACTCTTAATCATTCAAAAATATAACTTTATATCAACATTTAATGTAATGTTGACTTTTTTGCGGGAAATATATGTTTTTTACTCTCAAATAAACACCGAAAACTGATTTTTGGGGTTTTGTGCTGCCTATAATTGATTCAATTTGAATGGAGTCACAGAAAGTCTCACTTACAGAACAAAAAGTTGGAAAAAACACTAAATACCATATGCTGCAAGGCCATTGATGCCATTGTTTGAGCTTTTTAGTGCTTTTACAAAAACTGACAACTGGCCTTAATTGAGTAAACTGTTGAAAAGATCATGGAACTGTTTTTATGAAAACCAGTAGTTAAGATAGCTTATCAACTGTAAAGTTGTTTTGAAACTTTCAGTTTGGGCCCGGGAGAAAATATGTTCGATGCCAAAAGAATTTTTATACCCCTGTTTTTTCTCTGAATTGTGTTTGAGTTCTACTAGGGGTGCTCTTCTGCTATAGAAGGAGTTTAGAACGAAATGGAAGGATGAGAAATATGACCAATTACGATCTTCGCGAGGGACGTTCTTAATCATTGAATAAAGTTATGTTATCGCAACATTAAACCTCTGGTTGACCTTTTTCTCAGAGACTACATGTTTTTGTACTATCATTTGAACACTTGCAGCTAATTTTAATCCTATTGGTCAACTAATTATGATTGAAAATGAAAAGAGGCACAGAAAGTCTCATTTAAAGAACAAAAAGTTGAAAAAAGCACTAAATACCATATGCTGCAAGGCCATTGATGCCTTTGTTTGAGCTTTTTAGTGCTTTTACAAAAACTGACAACTGGTCTTAATGAAATAAACCGTTGAAAAGATCATGGAACTGTTTTTTTTTGAAAACCAGTAGTTAAGATAGCTTATCAACTGTAAAGTTGTTATGAAACTTTCAATTTGGGCCCGGGAGAAAAATTGTTCGATGCCAAAAGAATTTTTATACCCCTGTTTTTTCTCTGAATTGTGTTTGAGTTCTACCTACTAGGGGCGCTCTTCTGCTATAGAAGGAGTTTAGAACAAAATGGAAGGATGAGAAATATGGCCATTTACAATCTTCGCGAGGGACGTACTTGATCATTGAATAAAGTTATGTTATCGCAAATTAAACCTCTGGTTGACTTTTTTCTCAGAGACTACATAATTTTGTACTATCATTTGAACACTTACAGCTAATTATATTCCTATTGGTCACCTAATAATGATTAAAAATGAAAAGATGCACAGAAAGTCTCATTTAAAGAACATAAAGTTGAAAAAAGCATTAAATACCATATGCTGCAAGGCCATTGATGCCTTTGTTTGAGCTTTTTAGAGCTTTTACAAAAACTGACAACTGGTCTTAATGGAATAAACCGTTGAAAAGATCATGGAACTGTTCTTATGAAAACCAGTAGTTAAGATAGCTTATCAACTGTAAAGTTGTTATGAAACTTTCCATTTGGGCCCGGGAGAAAAATTGTTCGATGCCAAAAGAATTTTTATACCCCTGTTTTTTCTCTGAATTGTGTTTGAGTTCTACTAGGGGCGCTCTTCTGCTATAGAAGGAGTTTAGAACGAAATGGAAGGATGAGAAATATGGCCATTTACGATCTTCACGAGGGACGTACTTAATCATTGAATAACGTTATGTTATCGCAACATTAAACCTCTGGTTGACTTTTTTCGCAGAGACTGCATGTTTTTTACTATCATTTGAACAATTACAGCTAATTTTGTTCCTATTGGTCACCTAATAATGATTAAAAATGAAAAGCGGCACAGAAAGTCTCATTTAAAGAACAAAAAGTTGAAAAAAGCACTAAATACCATATGCTGCAAGGCCATTGATGCCTTTGTTTGAGCTTTTTAGTGCTTTTACAAAAACTGACAACTGGTTTTAATGGAATAAACCGTTGAAAAGATCATGGACCTGTTTTTATGAAAACCAGTAGTTAAGATAGCTTATCAACTGTAAAGTTGTTATGAAACTCTCCGTTTGGGCCAGGGAGAAAAATTGTTCGATGCCAAAAGAATTTTTATACTCCTGTTTTTTCTCGGAATTGTGTTTGAGTTCTACTAGGGGCGCTCTTCTGCTATAGAAGAAGTTTAAAACGAAATGGAAGGATGAGAAATTTGGCCATTTACGATCTTCGCGAGGGACGTACTTAATCATTGAATAAAGTTATGTTATCGCAACATTAAACCTCTGGTTGACTTTTTTCTCAGAGACTACATAATTTTGTACTATCATTTGAACACTTACAGCTAATTTTATTCCTATTGGTCACCTAATAATGATTAAAAACGAAAAGAGGCACAGAATGTCTCATTTAAAGAACATAAATTTGAAAAAAGCATTAAATACCATATGCTGCAAGGCCATTGATGCCTTTGTTTGAGCTTTTTAGTGCTTTTACAAAAACTGACAACTAGTCTTAATGGAATAAACCGTTGAAAAGATCATGGAACTGTTTTTTCTGAAAACCAGTAGTTAAGATAGCTTATCAACTGTAAAGTTGTTATGAAAATTTCCAATTGGGCCCGGGAGAAAAATTGTTCGATGCCAAAAGAATTTTTATACCCCTGTTTTTTCTCTGAATTGTGTTTGAGCTCTACTAGGGGCGCTCTTCTGCTATAGAAGGAGTTTAGAACAAAATGGAAGGATGAGAAATATGGCCATTTACAATCTTCGCGAAGGACGTACTTAATCATTGAATAAAGTTATGTTATCGCAACATTAAACCTCTGGTTGACTTTTTTCTCAGAGACTACATAATTTTGTACTATCATTTGAACACTTACAGCTAATTTTATTCCTATTGGTCACCTAATAATGATTAAAAATGAAAAGAGGCACAAAAAGTCTCATTTAAAGATCAAAAAGTTGAAAAAAGCACTAAATACCATATGCTGCAAGGCCATTGATGCCTTTGTTTGAGCTTTTTAGTGCTTTTACAAAAACTGACAACTGGTTTTAATGGAATAAACCGTTGAAAACATCATGGAACTGTTTTTTATGAAAACCAGTAGTTAAGATAGCTTATCAACTGTAAAGTTGTTATGAAACTTTCCATTTGGGCCCGGGTGAAAAATTGTTCGATGCCAAAAGAATTTTTATACCCCTGTTTTTTCTCTGAATTGTGTTTGAGCTCTACTAGGGGCGCTCTTCTGCTATAGAAGGAGTTTAGAACAAAATGGAAGGATGAGAAATATCGCCATTTACAATCTTCGCGAGGGACGTACTTAATCATTGAATAAAGTTATGTTATCGCAACATTAAACCTCTGGTTGACTTTTTTCTCAGAGACTACATAATTTTGTACTATCATCTGAACAATTACAGCTAATTTTGTTCCTATTGGTCACCTAATAATGATTAAAAATGAAAAGAGGCACAGAAAGTCTCATTTAAAGAACAAAAAGTTGAAAAAAGCACTAAATACCATATGTTGCAAGGCCATTGATGCCTTTGTTTGAGCTTTTTAGTGCTTTTACAAAAACTGACAACTGGTTTTAATGGAATAAACCGTTGAAAATATCATGGACCTGTTTTTATGAAAACCAGTAGTTAAGATAGCTTATCAACTGTAAAGTTGTTATGAAACTCTCCGTTTGGGCCAGGGAGAAAAATTGTTCGATGCCAAAAGAATTTTTATACTCCTGTTTTTTCTCGGAATTGTGTTTGAGTTCTACTAGGGGCGCTCTTCTGCTATAGATGAAGTTTAAAACGAAATGGAAGGATGAGAAATATGGCCATTTACGATCTTCGCGAGGGACGTACTTAATCATTGAATAAAGTTATGTTATCGCAACATTAAACCTCTGGTTGACTTTTTTCTCAGAGACTACATAATTTTGTACTATCATTTGAACACTTACAGCTAATTTTATTCCTATTGGTCACCTAATAATGATTAAAAATGAAAAGAGGCACAGAAAGTCTCATTTAAAGAACATAAAGTTGAAAAAAGCATTAAATACCATATGCTGCAAGGCCATTGATGCCTTTGTTTGAGCTTTTTAGTGCTTTTACAAAAACTGACAACTGGTCTTAATGGAATAAACCGTTGAAAAGATCATGGAACTGTTTTTTTATGAAAACCAGTAGTTAAGATAGCTTATCAACTGTAAAGTTGTTATGAAACTTTCCATTTGGGCCCGGGAGAAAAATTGTTCGATGCCAAAAGAATTTTTATACCCCTGTTTTTTCTCTGAATTGTGTTTGAGTTCTACTAGGGGCGCTCTTCTGCTATAGAAGAAGTTTAAAACGAAATGGAAGGATGAGAAATATGGCCATTTACGATCTTCGCGAGGGACGTACTTAATCATTGAATAAAGTTATGTTATCGCAACATTAAACCTCTGGTTGACTTTTTTCTCAGAGACTACATAATTTTGTACTATCATTTGAACACTTACAGCTAATTTTATTCCTATTGGTCACCTAATAATGATTAAAAATGAAAAGAGGCACAGAAAGTCTCATTTAAAGAACAAAAAGTTGAAAAAAGCACGAAATACCATATGCTGCAAGGCCATTGATGCCTTTGTTTCAGCTTTTTAGTGCTTTTACAAAAACTGACAACTGGTTTTAATGGAATAAACCGTTGAAAAGATCATGGAACTGTTTTTTATGAAAACCAGTAGTTAAGATAGCTTATCAACTGTAAAGTTGTTATGAAACTTTCCATTTGGGCCCGGGAGAAAAATTGTTCGATGCCAAAAGAATTTTTATACCCCTGTTTTTTTCTCTGAATTGTGTTTGAGCTCTACTAGGGGCGCTCTTCTGCTATAGAAGGAGTTTAGAACAAAATGGAAGGATGAGAAATATGGCCATTTACAATCTTCGCGAGGGACGTACTTAATCATTGAATAAAGTTATGTTATCGCAACATTAAACCTCTGGTTGATTTTTTTCTCAGAGACTACATAATTTTGTACTATCATTTGAACAATTACAGCTAATTTTGTTCCTATTGGTCACCTAATAATGATTAAAAATGAAAAGAGGCACAGAAAGTCTCATTTAAAGAACAAAAAGTTGAAAAAAGCACTAAATACCATATGCTGCAAGGCCATTGATGCCTTTGTTTGAGCTTTTTAGTGCTTTTACAAAAACTGACAACTGGTTTTAATGGAATAAACCGTTGAAAAGATCATGGACCTGTTTTTATGAAAACCAGTAGTTAAGATATCTTATCAACTGTAAAGTTGTTATGAAACTCTCCGTTTGGGCCAGGGAGAAAAATTGTTCGATGCCAAAAGAATTGTTATACTCCTGTTTTTTCTCGGAATTGTGTTTGAGTTCTACTAGGGGCGCTCTTCTGCTGTAGAAGAAGTTTAATTCGAAATGGAAGGATGAGAAATATGGCCATTTACGATCTTCGCGAGGGACGTACTTAATCATTGAACAAAGTTATGTTATCGCAACATTAAACCTCTGGTTGACTTTTTTCTCAGAGACTACATGATTTTGTACTATCATTTGAACACTTACAGCTAATTTTATTCCTATTGGTCACCTAATAATGATTAAAAATGAAAAGAGGCACAGAAAGTCTCATTTAAAGAACAAAATTTGAAAAAAGCACTAAATACCATATGCTGCAAGGCCATTGATGCCTTTGTTTGAGCTTTTTAGTGCCTTTACAAAAACTGACAACTGGTTTTAATGGAATAAACCGTTGAAAAGATCATGGACCTGTTTTTATGAAAACCAGTAGTTAAGATAGCTTATCAACTGTAAAGTTGTTATGAAACTCTCCGTTTGGGCCAGGGAGAAAAATTGTTCGATGCCAAAAGAATTGTTATACTCCTGTTTTTTCTCGGAATTGTGTTTGAGTTCTACTAGGGGCGCTCTTCTGCTGTAGAAGAAGTTTAATTCGAAATGGAAGGATGAGAAATATGGCCATTTACGATCTTCGCGAGGGACGTACTTAATCATTGAACAAAGTTATGTTATCGCAACATTAAACCTCTGGTTGACTTTTTTCTCAGAGACTACATGATTTTGTACTATCATTTGAACACTTACAGCTAATTTTATTCCTATTGATCACCTAATAATGATTAAAAATGAAAAGAGGCACAGAAAGTCTCATTTAAAGAACATAAAGTTGAAAAAAGCATTAAATACCATATGCTGCAAGGCCATTGATGCCTTTGTTTGAGCTTTTTAGTGCTTTTACAAAAACTGACAACTGGTCTTAATGGAATAAACCGTTGAAAAGATCATGGAACTGTTTTTTATGAA
Source organism: Convolutriloba macropyga (assembly GCF_964194025.1). Taxonomy (NCBI): domain Eukaryota; kingdom Metazoa; phylum Xenacoelomorpha; order Acoela; family Convolutidae; genus Convolutriloba; species Convolutriloba macropyga. The sequence continues at coordinate 83,759,452 of NC_134470.1, read as the reverse complement.
AACCAGTAGTTAAGATAGCTTATCAACTGTAAAGTTGTTATGAAACTTTCCATTTGGGCCCAGGAGAAAAATTGTTCGATGCCAAAAGAATTTTTATACCCCTGTTTTTCTCTGAATTGTGTTTGAGCTCTACTAGGGGCGCTCTTCTGCTATAGAAGGAGTTTAGAACAAAATGGAAGGATGAGAAATATGGCCATTTACAATCTTCGCGAGGGACGTACTTGATCATTGAATAAAGTTATGATATCGCAACATTAAACCTCTGGTTGACTTTTTTCTCAGAGACTACATAATTTTGTACTATCATTTGAACACTTACAGCTAATTTTATTCCTATTGGTCACCTAATAATGATTAAAAATGAAAAGAGGCACAGAAAGTCTCATTTAAAGAACATAAAGTTGAAAAAAAGCATTAAACACCTTATGCTGCAAGGCCATTGATGCCTTTGTTTGAGCTTTTTAGTGCTTTTACAAAAACTGACAACTGGTTTTAATGGAATAAACCGTTGAAAAGATCATGGACCTGTTTTTATGAAAACCAGTAGTTAAGATAGCTTATCAACTGTAAAGTTGTTATGAAACTCTCCGTTTGGGCCAGGGAGAAAAATTGTTCGATGCCAAAAGAATTTTTATACTCCTGTTTTTTCTCGGAATTGTGTTTGAGTTCTACTAGGGGCGCTCTTCTGCTATAGAAGAAGTTTAAAACGAAATGGAAGGATGAGAAATATGGCCATTTACGATCTTCGCGAGGGACGTACTTAATCATTGAACAAAGTTATGTTATCGCAACATTAAACCTCTGGTTGACTTTTTTCTCAGAGACTACATGATTTTGTACTATCATTTGAACACTTACAGCTAATTTTATTCCTATTGGTCACCTAATAATGATTAAAAATGAAAAGAGGCACAGAAAGTCTCATTTAAAGAACATAAAGTTGAAAAAAGCATTAAATACCATATGCTGCAAGGCCATTGATGCCTTTGTTTGAGCTTTTTAGTGCTTTTACAAAAACTGACAACTGGTCTTAATGGAATAAACCGTTGAAAAGATCATGGAACTGTTTTTTATGAAAACCAGTAGTTAAGATAGCTTATCAACTGTAAAGTTGTTATGAAACTTTCCATTTGGGCCCAGGAGAAAAATTGTTCGATGCCAAAAGAATTTTTATACCCCTGTTTTTCTCTGAATTGTGTTTGAGCTCTACTAGGGGCGCTCTTCTGCTATAGAAGGAGTTTAGAACAAAATGGAAGGATGAGAAATATGGCCATTTACAATCTTCGCGAGGGACGTACTTGATCATTGAATAAAGTTATGATATCGCAACATTAAACCTCTGGTTGACTTTTTTCTCAGAGACTACATAATTTTGTACTATCATTTGAACACTTACAGCTAATTTTATTCCTATTGGTCACCTAATAATGATTAAAAATGAAAAGAGGCACAGAAAGTCTCATTTAAAGAACATAAAGTTGAAAAAAAGCATTAAATACCTTATGCTGCAAGGCCATTGATGCCTTTGTTTGAGCTTTTTAGTGCTTTTACAAAAACTGACAACTGGTTTTAATGGAATAAACCGTTGAAAAGATCATGGACCTGTTTTTATGAAAACCAGTAGTTAAGATAGCTTATCAACTGTAAAGTTGTTATGAAACTTTCCGTTTGGGCCAGGGAGAAAAATTGTTCGATGCCAAAAGAATTTTTATACTCCTGTTTTTTCTCGGAATTGTGTTTGAGTTCTACTAGGGGCGCTCTTCTGCTATAGAAGAAGTTTAAAACGAAATGGAAGGATGAGAAATATGGCCATTTACGATCTTCGCGAGGGACGTACTTAATCATTGAACAAAGTTATGTTATCGCAACATTAAACCTCTGGTTGACTTTTTTCTCAGAGACTACATGATTTTGTACTATCATTTGAACACTTACAGCTAATTTTATTCCTTTTGGTCGCCTAATAATGATTAAAAATGAAAAGAGGCACAGAAAGTCTCATTTAAAGAACATAAAGTTGAAAAAAGCATTAAATACCATATGCTGCAAGGCCATTGATGCCTTTGTTTGAGCTTTTTAGTGCTTTTACAAAAACTGACAACTGGTCTTAATGGAATAAACCGTTGAAAAGATCATGGAACTGTTTTTTATGAAAACCAGTAGTTAAGATAGCTTATCAACTGTAAAGTTGTTATGAAACTTTCCATTTGGGCCCAGGAGAAAAATTGTTCGATGCCAAAAGAATTTTTATACCCCTGTTTTTCTCTGAATTGTGTTTGAGCTCTACTAGGGGCGCTCTTCTGCTATAGAAGGAGTTTAGAACAAAATGGAAGGATGAGAAATATGGCCATTTACAATCTTCGCGAGGGACGTACTTAATCATTGAACAAAGTTATGTTATCGCAACATTAAACCTCTGGTTGACTTTTTTCTCAGAGACTACATAATTTTGTACTATCATTTGAACACTTACAGCTAATTTTATTCCTATTGGTCACCTAATAATGATTAAAAATGAAAAGAGGCACAGAAAGTCTCATTTAAAGAACATAAAGTTGAAAAAAAGCATTAAATACCTTATGCTGCAAGGCCATTGATGCCTTTGTTTGAGCTTTTTAGTGCTTTTACAAAAACTGACAACTGGTTTTAATGGAATAAACCGTTGAAAAGATCATGGACCTGTTTTTATGAAAACCAGTAGTTAAGATAGCTTATCAACTGTAAAGTTGTTATGAAACTCTCCGTTTGGGCCAGGGAGAAAAATTGTTCGATGCCAAAAGAATTTTTATACTCCTGTTTTTTCTCGGAATTGTGTTTGAGTTCTACTAGGGGCGCTCTTCTGCTATAGAAGAAGTTTAAAACGAAATGGAAGGATGAGAAATATGGCCATTTACGATCTTCGCGAGGGACGTACTTAATCATTGAACAAAGTTATGTTATCGCAACATTAAACCTCTGGTTGACTTTTTTCTCAGAGACTACATAATTTTGTACTATCATTTGAACACTTACAGCTAATTTTATTCCTATTGGTCACCTAATAATGATTAAAAATGAAAAGAGGCACAGAAAGTCTCATTTAAAGAACATAAAGTTGAAAAAAAGCATTAAATACCTTATGCTGCAAGGCCATTGATGCCTTTGTTTGAGCTTTTTAGTGCTTTTACAAAAACTGACAACTGGTTTTAATGGAATAAACCGTTGAAAAGATCATGGACCTGTTTTTATGAAAACCAGTAGTTAAGATAGCTTATCAACTGTAAAGTTGTTATGAAACTCTCCGTTTGGGCCAGGGAGAAAAATTGTTCGATGCCAAAAGAATTTTTATACTCCTGTTTTTTCTCGGAATTGTGTTTGAGTTCTACTAGGGGCGCTCTTCTGCTATAGAAGAAGTTTAAAACGAAATGGAAGGATGAGAAATATGGCCATTTACGATCTTCGCGAGGGACGTACTTAATCATTGAACAAAGTAATGTTATCGCAACATTAAACCTCTGGTTGACTTTTTTCTCAGAGACTACATAATTTTGTACTATCATTTGAACACTTACAGCTAATTTTATTCCTATTGGTCACCTAATAATGATTAAAAATGAAAAGAGGCACAGAAAGTCTCATTTAAAGAACATAAAGTTGAAAAAAAGCATTAAATACCTTATGCTGCAAGGCCATTGATGCCTTTGTTTGAGCTTTTTAGTGCTTTTACAAAAACTGACAACTGGTTTTAATGGAATAAACCGTTGAAAAGATCATGGACCTGTTTTTATGAAAACCAGTAGTTAAGATAGCTTATCAACTGTAAAGTTGTTATGAAACTCTCCGTTTGGGCCAGGGAGAAAAATTGTTCGATGCCAAAAGAATTTTTATACTCCTGTTTTTTCTCGGAATTGTGTTTGAGTTCTACTAGGGGCGCTCTTCTGCTATAGAAGAAGTTTAAAACGAAATGGAAGGATGAGAAATATGGCCATTTACGATCTTCGCGAGGGACGTACTTAATCATTGAACAAAGTTATGTTATCGCAACATTAAACCTCTGGTTGACTTTTTTCTCAGAGACTACATAATTTTGTACTATCATTTGAACACTTACAGCTAATTTTATTCCTATTGGTCACCTAAAAATGATTAAAAATGAAAAGAGGCACAGAAAGTCTCATTTAAAGAACATAAAGTTGAAAAAAAGCATTAAATACCTTATGCTGCAAGGCCATTGATGCCTTTGTTTGAGCTTTTTAGTGCTTTTACAAAAACTGACAACTGGTTTTAATGGAATAAACCGCTGAAAAGATCATGGACCTGTTTTTATGAAAACCAGTAGTTAAGATAGCTTATCAACTGTAAAGTTGTTATGAAACTCTCCGTTTGGGCCAGGGAGAAAAATTGTTCGATGCCAAAAGAATTTTTATACTCCTGTTTTTTCTCGGAATTGTGTTTGAGTTCTACTAGGGGCGCTCTTCTGCTATAGAAGAAGTTTAAAACGAAATGGAAGGATGAGAAATATGGCCATTTACGATCTTCGCGAGGGACGTACTTAATCATTGAACAAAGTTATGTTATCGCAACATTAAACCTCTGGTTGACTTTTTTCTCAGAGACTACATGATTTTGTACTATCATTTGAACACTTACAGCTAATTTTATTCCTATTGGTCACCTAATAATGATTAAAAATGAAAAGAGGCACAGAAAGTCTCATTTAAAGAACATAAATTTGAAAAAAGCATTAAATACCATATGCTGCAAGGCCATTGATGCCTTTGTTTGAGCTTTTTAGTGCTTTTACAAAAACTGACAACTGGTCTTAATGGAATAAACCGTTGAAAAGATCATGGAACTGTTTTTTATGAAAACCAGTAGTTAAGATAGCTTATCAACTGTAAAGTTGTTATGAAACTTTCCATTTGGGCCCAGGAGAAAAATTGTTCGATGCCAAAAGAATTTTTATACCCCTGTTTTTCTCTGAATTGTGTTTGAGCTCTACTAGGGGCGCTCTTCTGCTATAGAAGGAGTTTAGAACAAAATGGAAGGATGAGAAATATGGCCATTTACAATCTTCGCGAGGGACGTACTTAATCATTGAACAAAGTTATGTTATCGCAACATTAAACCTCTGGTTGACTTTTTTCTCAGAGACTACATAATTTTGTACTATCATTTGAACACTTACAGCTAATTTTATTCCTATTGGTCACCTAATAATGATTAAAAATGAAAAGAGGCACAGAAAGTCTCATTTAAAGAACATAAAGTTGAAAAAAAGCATTAAATACCTTATGCTGCAAGGCCATTGATGCCTTTGTTTGAGCTTTTTAGTGCTTTTACAAAAACTGACAACTGGTTTTAATGGAATAAACCGTTGAAAAGATCATGGACCTGTTTTTATGAAAACCAGTAGTTAAGATAGCTTATCAACTGTAAAGTTGTTATGAAACTCTCCGTTTGGGCCAGGGAGAAAAATTGTTCGATGCCAAAAGAATTTTTATACTCCTGTTTTTTCTCGGAATTGTGTTTGAGTTCTACTAGGGGCGCTCTTCTGCTATAGAAGAAGTTTAAAACGAAATGGAAGGATGAGAAATATGGCCATTTACGATCTTCGCGAGGGACGTACTTAATCATTGAACAAAGTTATGTTATCGCAACATTAAACCTCTGGTTGACTTTTTTCTCAGAGACTACATAATTTTGTACTATCATTTGAACACTTACAGCTAATTTTATTCCTATTGGTCACCTAATAATGATTAAAAATGAAAAGAGGCACAGAAAGTCTCATTTAAAGAACATAAAGTTGAAAAAAAGCATTAAATACCTTATGCTGCAAGGCCATTGATGCCTTTGTTTGAGCTTTTTAGTGCTTTTACAAAAACTGACAACTGGTTTTAATGGAATAAACCGTTGAAAAGATCATGGACCTGTTTTTATGAAAACCAGTAGTTAAGATAGCTTATCAACTGTAAAGTTGTTATGAAACTCTCCGTTTGGGCCAGGGAGAAAAATTGTTCGTTGCCAAAAGAATTTTTATACTCCTGTTTTTTCTCGGAATTGTGTTTGAGTTCTACTAGGGGCGCTCTTCTGCTATAGAAGAAGTTTAAAACGAAATGGAAGGATGAGAAATATGGCCATTTACGATCTTCGCGAGGGACGTACTTAATCATTGAACAAAGTTATGTTATCGCAACATTAAACCTCTGGTTGACTTTTTTCTCAGAGACTACATAATTTTGTACTATCATTTGAACACTTACAGCTAATTTTATTCCTATTGGTCACCTAATAATGATTAAAAATGAAAAGAGGCACAGAAAGTCTCATTTAAAGAACATAAAGTTGAAAAAAGCATTAAATACCTTATGCTGCAAGGCCATTGATGCCTTTGTTTGAGCTTTTTAGTGCTTTTACAAAAACTGACAACTGGTTTTAATGGAATAAACCGTTGAAAAGATCATGGACCTGTTTTTATGAAAACCAGTAGTTAAGATAGCTTATCAACTGTAAAGTTGTTATGAAACTCTCCGTTTGGGCCAGGGAGAAAAATTGTTCGATGCCAAAAGAATTTTTATACTCCTGTTTTTTCTCGGAATTGTGTTTGAGTTCTACTAGGGGCGCTCTTCTGCTATAGAAGAAGTTTAAAACGAAATGGAAGGATGAGAAATATGGCCATTTACGATCTTCGCGAGGGACGTACTTAATCATTGAACAAAGTTATGTTATCGCAACATTAAACCTCTGGTTGACTTTTTTCTCAGAGACTACATGATTTTGTACTATCATTTGAACACTTACAGCTAATTTTATTCCTATTGGTCACCTAATAATGATTAAAAATGAAAAGAGGCACAGAAAGTCTCATTTAAAGAACATAAAGTTGAAAAAAGCATTAAATACCATATGCTGCAAGGCCATTGATGCCTTTGTTTGAGCTTTTTAGTGCTTTTACAAAAACTGACAACTGGTCTTAATGGAATAAACCGTTGAAAAGATCATGGAACTGTTTTTTATGAAAACCAGTAGTTAAGATAGCTTATCAACTGTAAAGTTGTTATGAAACTTTCCATTTGGGCCCAGGAGAAAAATTGTTCGATGCCAAAAGAGTTTTTATACCCCTGTTTTTCTCTGAATTGTGTTTGAGCTCTACTAGGGGCGCTCTTCTGCTATAGAAGGAGTTTAGAACAAAATGGAAGGATGAGAAATATGGCCATTTACAATCTTCGCGAGGGACGTACTTAATCATTGAACAAAGTTATGTTATCGCAACATTAAAACTCTGGTTGACTTTTTTCTCAGAGACTACATAATTTTGTACTATCATTTGAACACTTACAGCTAATTTTATTCCTATTGGTCACCTAATAATGATTAAAAATGAAAAGAGGCACAGAAAGTCTCATTTAAAGAACATAAAGTTGAAAAAAAGCATTAAATACCTTATGCTGCAAGGCCATTGATGCCTTTGTTTGAGCTTTTTAGTGCTTTTACAAAAACTGACAACTGGTTTTAATGGAGTAAACCGTTTAAAAGATCATGGACCTGTTTTTATGAAAACCAGTAGTTAAGATAGCTTATCAACTGTAAAGTTGTTATGAAACTCTCCGTTTGGGCCAGGGAGAAAAATTGTTCGATGCCAAAAGAATTTTTATACTCCTGTTTTTTCTCGGAATTGTGTTTGAGTTCTACTAGGGGCGCTCTTCTGCTATAGAAGAAGTTTAAAACGAAATGGAAGGATGAGAAATATGGCCATTTACGATCTTCGCGAGGGACGTACTTAATCATTGAACAAAGTTATGTTATCGCAACATTAAACCTCTGGTTGACTTTTTTCTCAGAGACTACATAATTTTGTACTATCATTTGAACACTTACAGCTAATTTTATTCCTATTGGTCACCTAATAATGATTAAAAATGAAAAGAGGCACAGAAAGTCTCATTTAAAGAACATAAAGTTGAAAAAAAGCATTAAATACCTTATGCTGCAAGGCCATTGATGCCTTTGTTTGAGCTTTTTAGTGCTTTTACAAAAACTGACAACTGGTTTTAATGGAATAAACCGTTGAAAAGATCATGGACCTGTTTTTATGAAAACCAGTAGTTAAGATAGCTTATCAACTGTAAAGTTGTTATGAAACTCTCCGTTTGGGCCAGGGAGAAAAATTGTTCGATGCCAAAAGAATTTTTATACTCCTGTTTTTTCTCGGAATTGTGTTTGAGTTCTACTAGGGGCGCTCTTCTGCTATAGAAGAAGTTTAAAACGAAATGGAAGGATGAGAAATATGGCCATTTACGATCTTCGCGAGGGACGTACTTAATCATTGAACAAAGTTATGTTATCGCAACATTAAACCTCTGGTTGACTTTTTTCTCAGAGACTACATGATTTTGTACTGTCATTTGAACACTTACAGCTAATTTTATTCCTATTGGTCACCTAATAATGATTAAAAATGAAAAGAGGCACAAAAAGTCTCATTTTATGAACATAAAGTTGAAAAAAGCATTAAATACCATATGCTGCAAGGCCATTGATGCCTTTGTTTGAGCTTTTTAGTGCTTTTACAAAAACTGACAACTGGTTTTAATGGAATAAACCGTTGAAAAGATCATGGACCTGTTTTTATGAAAACCAGTAGTTAAGATAGCTTATCAACTGTAAAGTTGTTATGAAACTCTCCGTTTGGGCCAGGGAGAAAAATTGTTCGATGCCAAAAGAATTTTTATACTCCTGTTTTTTCTCGGAATTGTGTTTGAGTTCTACTAGGGGCGCTCTTCTGCTATAGAAGAAGTTTAAAACGAAATGGAAGGATGAGAAATATGGCCATTTACGATCTTCGCGAGGGACGTACTTAATCATTGAATAAAGTTATGTTATCGCAACATTAAACCTCTGGTTGACTTTTTTCTCAGAGACTACATAATTTTGTACTATCATTTGAACACTTACAGCTAATTTTATTCCTATTGGTCAACTAATAATGATTAAAAATGAAAAGAGGCACAAAAAGTCTCATTTAAAGAACATAAAGTTGAAAAAAGCATTAAATACCATATGCTGCAAGGCCATTGATGCCTTTGTTTGAGCTTTTTAGTGCTTTTACAAAAACTGACAACTGGTCTTAATGGAATAAACCGTTGAAAAGATCATGGAACTGTTTTTAGGAAAACCAGTAGTTAAGATAGCTTATCAACTGTAAAGTTGTTATGAAACTTTCCATTTGGGCCCGGGAGAAAAATTGTTCGATGCCAAAAGAATTTTTATACCCCTGTTTTTTCTCTGAATTGTGTTTGAGTTCTACTAGGGGCTCTCTTCTGCCATAGAAGGAGTTTAGAACGATGTGGAAGGATGAGAAATATGGCCATTTACAATCTTCGCGAGGGACGTACTTAATCATTGAATAACGTTATGTTATCGCAATATTAAACCTCTGGTTGACTTTTTTTGCAGAGACTACATGTTTTTTTTACGATCATTTGGACACTTACAGTTAATTTTAGTCCTATTGGTCACCTAATAATAATTAAAACGTCTACTAAATAACAAGAAAACAATAATATTTACCTTTTTAAGCACAAAAAACGTTATTTTGTTGCTATGCAAACCTAAAATCAATTTTTCTGTTGCTTTTTGGCGTATTAACCTACTTAGTTCATTACTGTCAATTGTTTTTTACGGTATTTGAGCCCTGTTTGAACTTCGATGCACTTGGAGTTAGCGAAACTGCTTGATTCAAGAGAGAAAATTGCATAAGGCATTAGATATCAAAAACTGGAATGTACAGTTCATCTATTTTTACAACTCGAAGAGAAATATCGGAGATGTATCTTGTCTCTCGTGCCTCTATTTAAGGAAAATTTTACACTGTTATGACTTTTTTAACGATTAGACCCCTTTTCTTGCAAATCTTGCAAGATAACCATTTTTCTGGCAGATCTTGCAAGATAACCATTTTTCTGCCAGAATCTTGCAAGATAACCGTTTTTTGCAAGATTCTGGCAGAATCTTGCAAGATAACCATCCGGTCTCGACTGGGGTGGTTTTTTTTTAAGTTTCTCACTACAGTTTTGCATAATAATGGCTGTGGAATAATGCTCTGGAAACAGATTTTAGAACTTTGATTGGTAAAAATGTAGTTAGTGGGCTGAAAATTTGTTATTTTTAAATTTCCCGAAGTACTATTAGCCTTCGAAGTCGATGATAACTGTTTTGCTAAATTTTTTTTATTTTTTTAGATCAGCGGGGCGATCATGTTTGCTGCGGTTGACGCTTGATCCTATTGCGCAACTTAACTGATGATCAAACTTTAAGTTTAGATGGTAAAGTAATGACACATGGTAAAATTCTAAGTAGTCGGATGGCTTATTAGCAATGTATTCATTAACGAAATCTTTTTTTGGTAAATGATCAACTATAACATTTAACAATGTAGCACCATTAGCCATTGTATTTTGCTTATGCTTAACTTCAACTTGATCTGCTTGGTGCGAGTGACGTATCACTGCCAGGTAACTTATATTTTTTCCTAATAGCTATGCCGTTTCCATTCTATGCCGGACTCTCTTTTTTAATCTTCTGTGATCATTGAAAAAAACAAGGACTCGCTTTTGGATTCATTCAGATTTCATCTGTTGATTTCAATAAGGTTAAAGATTTTTTTGGCTGCCTTGAGCTGCATGTGACTTGACAAAAAGATATTTTTCTTTGCATTGTCTGTCCACGAACACATTCACAGTAATGCTGGTAGTAGCCATTAATGAAGAATAGAGATTATTAGTGAAGTTTTGAGTTTTGTCATTATTTAATCTTTTTTTGTCCACATGTAGCGTAATCTCAATTTATACAGTTCGAAACTTATTTGTAGTGAAGGAAAAATACTTTTTTATCCGTTTTTTATTCAAGTAGTGTTTTTTGGCTTTCTTAGTACAAATTTTCATAAAACTGCATGAATTTTTTCAAGAACTTTGCATATTTTTCTGAATTTGAGGTAGTTATTTGTTCCTTTTTGGACCAATATTATTAAGTACAGCTCTAACTGGCAATAATACAATGTGCAAAATAAATATTTTAGATGACTTCCATGGCTAGCTGATAGTTTTAACCAATCCGAAGTCCTTTTCTGACAAAATTTATCAGATTTTTGTCTCTGCCTGTAATTGTGCTTCTTTTCCTTTTCTTTCGGCATATTCCTGTCAATGGAAAGCGCTACTTGCTTGCATGCTTAAATGATTCAATTTATTGGTTCTTCATTAGAGCTAAAAGGTTTAATGATTTCCAATTAATTTTTTGAAAATATTTTTTTTTCATTCCAATTTTTTCACCTTTTTTTCTATATTTGGGGTGTTTATTTGTTCTCTGTTCAACATATCACACAATAGATAGCTCCAACTGGCCTTTAAGGAAAGCGTATAGATAACTCTTTTTGTTTTACCTCTAAATGTCGTTTTTTGTTGTCGTTCGGAATAGTCATGAGAGTCAAAGGCCTTGATTAATTCCACGATTGTTTAACCAAGTCTGTTTCCCGAGTTTGGTTTATAGCTAACGGTTTTCAAAATTTTCTATAATTTGTTCTAGACAAAGCATTTTTGTTATTGCAATTTCTTGTTCTGGTTTGCGTCAATAGGTAGCTAAGTCTTGTTATTCACAAATCTCATCACTTTACTGTTGCTGTAAACAAAAACAACTGGTTTTGGTTTTGTTTTGACAGATTTATATAGTTCTTAGAAATGTGTTTTCATATTTCGTGAGTTTTATGAGTTTTGATACCGGTAAAAATTTCGTGAGTTTTGATAATGATAAAGATTTGTGGATCTTTTTGTTGTCTTTTCGACAAAGGTCCTTTACCGAGAAGGGCCAGTTAAAATCAAAAGTAGTCAAAAGCAAACGATTTGATCGTTTTCGTCAATTAAATTTTTTAATGGTTATTAATGTATTATAGACATAATGTGTTCAACAATGTGGGTTCGATAAACTGTTTGTGAAATTTCGAGTTCTGTCCGCATTTGTTGTTTTTGTTGTCCTATGATTTGTCTCAATTATAATAACACAACTGAATTCCTGATAAGTTTCATATTGATCTGTTTGTGTTTTAAGTTAAAGCTTGAGGTATGTTTGAACTTTTCAATTTTTTCTTTTAAGAAATCAGTTTATTTTTGAGCTTTGTCACTTTTATATTATTCTCTTTTTAATTTTTTAGCTTGGTCTCCGTAATGACAGATTGCATCCTCTTTCCAATAAAACAAGATCTAATCGTCGTAACAATTTTTTTTCGAAACTAATGGTCTTTGGCTTTGTTACTAGACAGTGGTTTCAAAGTTTGCTGCACCCCTTTCTTGTTGAATCAAATTGTTTTTGTTTCGTTTTTGCTGTTTTTGTTGCAGTCGTCCGACATATTAGGGATGACGACAATTCTCAATTGATTCCTATGACGTTTAAATTAGCATTCCTATTGAGCCGAGTTGATACGGAATGGTTTCAATCAGTTTGAAATTTGTTTTTTTTTCAAAAAGAGAAACTTATTTTTGAAGTTTGAACTTTTGCTCTTCTTTGTCGGCCTGTCACCGAGCCGCCTTTTTGTGAGGTCTTATTTTTTATCCAATGAACATTTAATGAAGTACAGGTTGATTTGTTTAGATACGGTTTTTTCGGATTCCTTTTCCATCTTGATTTTTTCTGTTTTTTGAATATAGTCATCGAGTTTTGGCCCTAATTAACGTTTGCTGTTTTTGTTTTGGTGTGTGTCTTGTCCAGTACAGATAGCAAGTCTCATCGGCTCTTTAAGCCATCATTTTTTTTACCTAATTGTTTTTTGAAAATGTGTGATTTTTTGCACGTATTCTTTCTCCTCCTCATTTGATGGTCTATTAGATCAAAACGGGGATGAGCGGGGTCGGAATATCACATGCAAACGCACATTACCGAGTCTCCTTGTTGTTAATAAGGTAACATGGCTCCCTTTTCTTCAAAAAGAAGCATGTACCTACTCTGTTGGCCCGAGGGTTGTCAAAATCTCTTCATTGAGATGGAAAATTTTGTTTCCCGACTTGTGAGCTTGAGATAACTGTTAGGATTTGACTTGTTATTTGTTGGTAAAAGAGCAAAAAAACCGCAAAATGTTGAGGGGGGTTGAGGATAAAATTTCGGTCCCTAGATCTAAAAGCAGACATTTTTTTATTAGCTTAAATCGTATATCCCGTGCTAGGGTTTTCCAGAGCAAATATATTTAAAGAATTGGGGTGATTACTGGCGAAAAAATATATTTTTCACCGTCAAGCGCCTGCGTTTTTTCAGTTGAAGGGAGTGAAAAATTACTTGTGTAAATTTTGATTTCACAGCACCAGCTCTTATGTTCCTTTTCATTTTTTTGTGTTTGATTCCCTTTTATGTGAAAAACATGCAGTGAAATAGTGTAAGATTAAATGTTCTCAGCAGTGAAAGTTTTCTATCGTTTTTGAGCAGTGAAGGAACGGAGGTCAGCTGTTCCAACAAGAACATTCCCTAGTGATGAGCGGATTCAAATCTTGCAAGAATCTTGCAAGATGATTCAAAACTTGCAAGATTCTTGCAAGAATCTTGCAAGATATCAATCAAGGCCAAAAAATAAATCTGGGTACAAGTGTTTTAGGAAACATCTTTGAAGCAAGTTTTTGTTTACTGAACAAGTTACGAAGCCTAATTCAATGAAAAAAAATAGCCAGGATTCAAAATCTTGCAAGAATCTTGCAAGAATATTGCAAGATTTTGAATTCCGGAAAAAATATTTATGTGTTTTTGGTAGCTAAAACTAACTGAAAACCAAATATCATGACTTATATCAGAATTCTTGATCAGCAAAACTGAAAATAAATGACTTTTTTCGTCAACGCCTTTTGAATGTGAAATCTTGCAAGAATCTTGCAAGATTCTTGCAAGATTTTGAATTCACATACAACTTTCCGACAAATAAATAGAAATTACTCGAGGCAATCAAATCCGTATTTTTAAAGTTCAATTTACCAAAAAAAAACAGAATTATTTCAATATTTCTCTTATCTTTCATTACAACAAATTATTTTTAGAGAAACAAACAGTTGGGACTTTTTGTTACTGATCCTGTCCGTAATTTAGCATGTTTTTGTTGTAGTAAAAAAAATCCGATCAATTTGAAGTCTAATTATCTTCATAAGGAGATTTAAATTAACCCATGATGCCTTCAGTTGATAGCTATTAGTGTTAATGTCCTTGAAGTGTTTTCATTAAAAAAAATCGATGTGTTTTTGAAAATACATCTTTTGTTCTTCTTTCATTCGATTTATTGTTCAATCTTCATGTCAGAAAGTCAACCTTGGCTTTCTGGTAAATCAAACATTAACTTCGTTTTTGATCTTATGCTAGGTAATGCTTCTTTTTGGGACAAAGAGAAAGCAACAGTCGGAGTTTTTTATTTCTGATATTTTGCAATGTACCGCAACAAACTAATTGTAAAAATGATATATTAGTTCGTTCAACAAATCTTAAAGTCATCTCATAGAAAGCAAAAAACTGTTTCAAAAAGATGGCATTTCAGTTCTATGGTGCTTTTAATAACGCCGGCCTCAAGGGCGAGGTGGGAATTTTCTCGCAGTTCACAGTAGTGGTCTTGGGTGTTCATAACTACTAAGTGGACTTGAATTACGTTCAGAATTGTCCACGTTGCACTGTTTTTAGCCTTTCTGCTCAATTGTTTGAGAAGTTGGTGTCTCCCATTAGCCCAAAATTCGCGGTTACGCTTCATGTGTTTGACGATTTCTCCAAAACTACTGTACCAAATTGAACGGCCATTGTCTTTTTTGATGAACACTGAATGGCTTTGTTTGCAGTGTTTAGTTGGTTTCCCAACTCGGCCTAAAAAACAAGTTACTAATGTTTAAACTTGAAAAAGTTGAAGTAAACCTTAATTTTTTGGGGCTCGCTTATTGTTTCTGACGATTTTTCTTGATCTACTCTGCCAATTTGGCCACGCATAGTGTCGTTTTGTTGAATGTAGGTTTTTCCGGTGTTTGCTGTCTTCACTTGGTATCTAAATTGGCCTGCTCAGGACGTTAGTAAGCTGTAAATCTTAAAAATTAAAAAAAAAATATACTTTAATTGTTTTTCAGTTCTGATGTAGTTTTTCTTCTTAATTGGTTATTGTTGCTAACAAATTGTGTTATTTAAACTTTGTTTCGGTTTCTTACGTTTTTCGAAAGTTAGTTTTTGGGAAATCATCAATTTTTCATTCTTTGCGAAATCATGAAATTCTTGTTAGAGGTCTTTTTTTTATCAAAACACACAAAACAACCTGGCCTTTAGGGCGAGGTGGGAATTTTTTCCCACTCCTTAGTGGAGATCTTGGGTGTTCAGTAATTACAAAGTTGACTGGAATTGCGTTCCGAAATGTCCGAGTGGCACAGTTATTAGTCGTTTTGCATAATTTTGCGAGAATTTGGGGGTCTCCTAATAGCCCAGAAATCGGGGTTCGCTTCATGTGTTTTATGATTTCTTCGAAACTACTGTATCAAATAGTACGGGCATTGTTGCGTTTTGCTGAGCCTAAATTTCCATTGCTTTCAGTGTTCCTTGGTTTCTCAAGTTGCCCTAATCAAAAAGATATTAATGTTTAACTTTGGAAAAATGAAAAAAAAAATACATATTTGAGGGCACGCTTATTGTTTCTGACAATTTTTCCTGAACTACTCTGCCAAATTGGCCAAACATAGTCGCATTTTTTACTGTAAGTTTATCAAATGTCTGCGGTCTTGAATTTGTGTCTAAATTGGCCTGCACAGAAACCTTTTAAGCTGTAAACCTTAAAAATTAAAAAAATATATTTTTTAATTGTTTTTCAGTTCTGATATAGTTCTTCATCTAAATTGGTTATTGTTTCTTGCAAATTGTGTTGTTTTGGCTTTGTTTCAGTCCCTGAAGATTTCCAAAACTTAGCTTTTGCGAAATCAACAATTTTTCAATCTTTGCGAAATCAAAAAGTTCTAGTTAGAGGTCTTCTGTCTTTTTTTTATCAAAATATACAAAATAACCTGGCCTCTAAAATTTTTTCCCACTTCGCAGTGGGTGTCTTGGGTGTTCATTAACTACTCAGTGGACTTTAATTAGGTTCTGAAGTGTCCGATTGGTACCGTTTTTAGTCGTTTTGCATAATTTTGCGAGAATTTGGGGTCTAGAAGACGGAGGTACGCTTCATGTGTTTGACGATTTCTCCAAAAGTACTGTACTAAATGGGACGGCCATTTGCGCATTTTGTTGTTCCTGAACTCTCCTTGTATACAGGGTTGATAGATTCCTTACGTCGGCTTAATTAGAAAACTGGAGGAAAGAACTTGTTTTTATTACATTGAGAAAGGAACTTAATGTTTTGTACTTTTTCGAATTTCTCATTGAATTTTTGGCCAAAACGAGTGATTATTGGCTTGATCTGTTGCTATTAAGACGTTCTTCTCTGAAATGGCTAGTGACAGTCCTGAAAAATATTCTTTAGAACTGTTATTCAATGATGATTGCGGAAAAACGAATCAGTACTCAAATTTTGGGCTGAGTGGTGTTTCGCTTAATTGAACAACTGTATCGTCGTGCATTGACGATATTGTACCTATAACGGCTCATTTTGTCTGTACCAGACCCCTTTTGCTTTTGATGAGTAGTAATTACTCTGGCACGCTCTGGTCTAGAAGTTATTCAAGGACAAATTTGCGAAAAGTAGCATTTTTGGGTCATCTTGGTGTCCACACAAGTTTCTGTACCCCACAATACCCGAGTAACCATACATATATTGGTTCGTTAGTTTCCTCAGATAGTGGGGAGTGTTTCCATATATATTTTTTATATGGTTTTATCGAGTTGAGAAGGTCAACTTTAGCCCTGTATGCGCCGAACCTCGATTTTGGCCAATCTCTTCTCAATTTTCATGTCTGAGTGGTGTTTTGCGCAATTAAACAAGTTTTTCGGCTTGCGTTTTGTGTTTTCTAGACACTATTTAAGTTGTTGAAGCTAATTGTATCAAATAATCGGGTTAATTCAACAATTTTTCTTTTTTCACGATTTCATCAATTTTCTGTGGATGTTGTTTTATGTCAAAACACACAAAACATCATAACCTTCATGGTGAGGTGGGAAATTTTTTCCCACCTCACGATGAAGGTTTGCCGTGACCTAGAACGTGGAAGTAGACCAGAATTACACCCACAATTGCTCCGGGAACGCTGTTTAACGTTGTTTTACGTCGGTTCCGGAGATCTTGGGCTTCGATTTTAGCCCAAAAAATGGGGTACAGAACAGTATTTTGTTAATATCTGCTAAAGTACTGGACCAATTTTAACGGGAGTGGTCGCATTTTGTTAGCACTGAACCCTTCTTGCTTGCAGTGTTATGTTGGTTTCCCAAATCGGACTAATCAAAAAGTTATTAATGTTCAAATTTGAAATAGGTCGAATTTTCGGGCTATTCTGGGTGACCCAAATTTCGGTACAACAAAACGCGGGATTTACCAAACAAATGTTAGTGTTTTAGAATCCTCAGTTAGTGGGGAGTATCCCCATATATATTTTAAATATTATATTATGTAGTTGAGAATGTCAATTTTGGCTCTGAACAGGTGTCGCTTCGCTTTTTTGGGCATTTGGTACGGTACCTTATTATTGCTATAACTCCTTGAAGAATGTACCGATTGGGCTCATTTTTTAATATGATGCGTATCTCAAGCAGTGCTACAAACTGTATTAAGGGGGTTTATTTTTGTTCCGCCGTTTCAGAGAAATTGGCCAGTAAATTTGCCCTTGATTTTACCCCTAGAAGCGGTTGACAGCATCCGGTCACTTCTTGAAGCTTTGAATTTTATCAGTTCGGGTATGAAAATTACTGTCTTAAATTGCCTGTCTAATGTAGTTTCCGAATATGTATACTTTATATAGCGTTTTCTGAAGTTTAGGTGTTCAATTTTATCTCTGAAGGTGGTGTATCTCTCCTCTAGGTCGATTTGGTACGGTGCCTTATATTTGCTATAACTCCTTGAAGAACGTACCGATTGGGCTCATTTTTTAATATGATGCGTATCTCAAGCCGTGCTATAAACTGTATTAAGGGCTATAAACTGTGCTATAAACTGTATTTTTTGTTCAGCCGTTTTCGAGAAATTGGCCAGTAAACTTGGCCCCAGTTTGACCTCCTGAGGAGAGAAACACTACATTGAGTACTATATTAAACCTTGATTTGTTCGAATTGAACGGTAAATTTTAGTGTGTCAGATTGCTGTGTTAGTAGGGAGTGTGTCCATATATATTTTATGTATATCATTCCAAAATAATCATGATTTATTTAGCGAAACAGCAATCGGACCGGGTCCCATATTGGTCATCGGTACGGTACTTTAATTTTGAAATATCTCCTCGTAGAGTGAACCGATTTTGGATCTGTTTGTTGATTTGAACTCACCATGAGCCGTACTTTAATTCCTGTAAATTTCATGTAATTTCGTTCAGCCATTATTGAGAAATTAGTGTGTATTTTAGCGAAACGTCAGTCGTTTTGGGTCAATTTGGGACTTTGGTACCGTAATTAGTTTTGCTAATTACTCGTCGTAGAGTTAGCCGATTTTGAATCTGTGTGTTCAATTCAACTCGGCTTAAGCCGTACTTTAATTCCTGTGATGGGCGTATTTTTTCTTTCAGCCGTTTTTGAGAAATTGGCCCCGAAACATATGGTCGTTTTGACTTCTTAGTGACCGGTCCGTTTCACGTTTCTATTCGCAACTTTCATCAGATTTTCATTTCAGATTGATTGTAAAGTAAATTAATTCACATCGTGACAGATTACAATACGAAACACGAAAGGATTGTGAAACGTGAGTTAAAACCTCGAATCTTTGAATCCTCTATTTTTATGGTTTAGCTTCGAATCCTATTTTTATGTTGAGTTGGAGTGCAAAGTGTTGCACTCAGATGATAGCAAAAAAAAGTTCTTCAGTAGTTAAGCTCACACTGCAGTGTGCTGAGCACAGAATGTTCTTCGCGCTTTTTTTGGCTTTGTACTAAAAAAATGTGAAGGAACGAACCAATACTCGTGCTGTCGTGCTCGGTCTGGTGTAGTGGTAGCAGTTTCATAAAAAGTGATTTTCAATGTAGTCAAGGACTTGTTCAAATCAATTGAGGGTCTATGTAGGAGTGTCATAACCCAGGTGGGTTCTAACAGAGAGGTAATTTTTGATCTAGGTGGCCTACAAAAAAAGTACTCAATACGTTGTCAAATTTCGCGCTCAAAAACTAGCTATATGGTGTTTCAACATAAATCGCTTTTGAACCTAGTCAAAGACTTATTCAAATGAATTGAGGGTCTAAGGAGGAGTGTCACTGTCCGAGTACAGTCTGAGAGGCAAAGAATTTTTGACCTAGGTGGTATACGAAAAAAGTACTCTATACGTTGTCAAATTTCGCGCTCAAAAAATAGCTATATGGTGTTTCAACATAAATCGCTTTTGAACCTAGTCAAGGACTTATTCAAATGAATTGAGGGTCTAAGGAGGAGTGTCACTGTCCGAGTACAGTCTGAGGGGCAAAGAATTTTTGACCTAGGTGGTGTACGAAAAAAGTACTCTATACGTTGTCAAATTTCGCGCTCAAAAACTAGCTATATGGTGTTTCAACATAAATCGCTTTTGAACCTAGTCAAGGACTTATTCAAATGAATTGAGGGTCTAAGGAGGAGTGTCACTGTCCGAGTACAGTCTGAGGGGCAAAGAATTTTTGACCTAGGTGGTATACGAAAAAAGTACTCTATACGTTGTCAAATTTCGCGCTCAAAAACTAGCTATATGGTGTTTCAACATAAATCGCTTTTGAACCTAGTCAAGGACTTATTCAAATGAATTGAGGGTCTAAGGAGGAGTGTCACTGTCCGAGTACAGTCTGAGGGGCAAAGAATTTTTGACCTAGGTGGTATACGAAAAAAGTACTCTATACGTTGTCAAATCTCGCGCTCAAAAACTAGCTATATGGTGTTTCAACATAAATCGCTTTTGAACCTAGTCAAGGACTTATTCAAATGAATTGAGGGTCTAAGGAGGAGTGTCACTGTCCGAGTACAGTCTGAGGGGAAAAGAATTTTTGACCTAGGTGGTATACGGAAAAAGTACTCTATACGTTGTCAAATCTCGCGCTCAAAAACTAGCTATATGGTGTTTCAACATAAATCGCTTTTGAACCTAGTCAAAGACTTATTCAAATGAATTGAGGGTCTAAGGAGGAGTGTCACTGTCCGAGTACAGTCTGAGGGGCAAAGAATTTTTGACCTAGGTGGTATACGAAAAAAGTACTCTATACGTTGTCAAATTTCGCGCTCAAAAACTAGATATATGGTGTTTCAACATAAATCGCTTTTGAACCTAGTCAAGGACTTTTTCAAATGAATTGAGGGTCTAAGGAGGAGTTTCACTGTCCGAGTACAGTCTGAGGGGCAAAGAATTTTTGACCTAGATGGTATACGAAAAAAGTACTCTATACGGTGTCAAATTTCGAGGTCAAAAACTAGCTATATGGTGTTTCAACATAAATCGCTTTTGAACCTAGTCAAGGACTTATTCAAATGAATTGAGGGTCTAAGGAGGAGTGTCACTGTCCGAGTAAAGTCTGAGGGGCAAAGAATTTTTGACCTAGGTGGTATACGAAAAAAGTACTCTATACGTTGTCAAATTTCGCGCTCAAAAACTAGCTATATGGTGTTTCAACATAAATCGCTTTTGAACCTAGTCAAGGACTTATTCAAATGAATTCAGGGTCTAAGGAGGAGTGTCACTGTCCGAGTACAAACTGAGGGGTAAAGATTTTTTGACCCAGGTGGTATACGAAAAAAGTACTCTATACGTTGTCAAATTTCGCGCTCAAAAACTAGCTATATGGTGTTTCAACATAAATCGCTTTTGAACCTAGTCAAGGACTTATTCAAATGAATTGAGGGTCTAAGGAGGAGTGTCACTGTCCGAGTACAGTCTGATGGGTAAAGAATTTTTGACCTAGGTGGTATACTAAAAAAGTACTCTATACGTTGTCAAATTTCGCGCTCAAAGACTAGCTATATGGTGTTTCAACATAAATCGCTTTTGAACCTAGTCAAGGACTTATTCAAATGAATTGAGGGTCTAAGGAGGAGTGTCACTGTCCGAGTACAGTCTGAGGGGCAAAGAATTTTTGACCAAGGTGGTATACGAAAAAAGTACTCTATACGTTGTCAAATTTCGCGCTCAAAAACTAGCTATATGGTGTTTCAACATAAATCGCTTTTGAACCTAGTCAAGGACTTAATCAAATGAATTGAGGGTCTAAGGAGGAGTGTCACTGTCCGAGTACAGTCTGAGGGGCAAAGAATTTTTGACCTAGGTGGTATACGAAAAAAGTACTCTATACGTTGTCAAATTTCGCGCTCAAAAACTAGCTATATGGTGTTTCAACATAAATCGCTTTTGAACCTAGTCAAGGACTTATTCAAATGAATTGAGGGTCTAAGGAGGAGTGTCACTGTCCGAGTACAGTCTGAGGGGCAAAGAATTTTTGACCAAGGTGGTATACGAAAAAAGTACTCTATACGTTGTCAAATTTCGCGCTCAAAAACTAGCTATATGGTGTTTCAACATAAATCGCTTTTGAACCTAGTCAAGGACCTATTCAAATGAATTGAGGGTCTAAGGAGGAGTGTCACTGTCAGAGTACAGTCTGAGGGGCAAAGAATTTTTGACCTAGGTGGTATACGAAAAAAGTACTCTATACGTTGTCAAATTTCGCGCTCAAAAACTAGCTATATGGTGTTTCAACATAAATCGCTTTTGAACCTAGTCAAGGACTTATTCAAATGAATTGAGGGTCTAAGGAGGAGTGTCACTGTCCGAGTACAGTCTGAGGGGTAAAGAATTTTTGACCTAGGTGGTATACTAAAAAAGTACTCTATACGTTGTCAAATTTCGCGCTCAAAAACTAGCTATATGGTGTTTCAACATAAATCGCTTTTGAACCTAGTCAAGGACTTATTCAAATGAATTGAGGGTCTAAGGAGGAGTGTCACTGTCCGAGTACAGTCTGAGGGGCAAAGAATTTTTGACCTAGGTGGTATACGAAAAAAGTACTCTATACGTTGTCAAATTTCGCGCTCAAAAACTAGCTATATGGTGTTTCAACATAAATCGCTTTTGAACCTAGTCAAGGACTTATTCAAATGAATTGAGGGTCTAAGGAGGAGTGTCACTGTCCGAGTACAGTCTGAGGGGCAAAGAATTTTTGACCAAGGTGGTATACGAAAAAAGTACTCTATACGTTGTCAAATTTCGCGCTCAAAAACTAGCTATATGGTGTTTCAACATAAATCGCTTTTGAACCTAGTCAAGGACTTATTCAAATGAATTGAGGGTCTAAGGAGGAGTGTCACTGTCAGAGTACAGTCTGAGGGGCAAAGAATTTTTGACCTAGGTGGTATACGAAAAAAGTACTCTATACGTTGTCAAATTTCGCGCTCAAAAACTAGCTATATGGTGTTTCAACATAAATCGCTTTTGAACCTAGTCAAGGACTTATTCAAATGAATTGAGGGTCTAAGGAGGAGTGTCACTGTCCGAGTACAGTCTGAGGGGCAAAGAATTTTTGACCAAGGTGGTATACGAAAAAAGTACTCTATACGTTGTCAAATTTCGCGCTCAAAAACTAGCTATATGGTGTTTCAACATAAATCGCTTTTGAACCTAGTCAAGGACTTATTCAAATGAATTGAGGGTCTAAGGAGGAGTGTCACTGTCAGAGTACAGTCTGAGGGGCAAAGAATTTTTGACCTAGGTGGTATACGAAAAAAGTACTCTATACGTTGTCAAATTTCGCGCTCAAAAACTAGCTATATGGTGTTTCAACATAAATCGCTTTTGAACCTAGTCAAGGACTTATTCAAATGAATTGAGGGTCTAAGGAGGAGTGTCACTGTCCGAGTACAGTCTGAGGGGCAAAGAATTTTTGACCAAGGTGGTATACGAAAAAAGTACTCTATACGTTGTCAAATTTCGCGCTCAAAAACTAGCTATATGGTGTTTCAACATAAATCGCTTTTGAACCTAGTCAAGGACTTATTCAAATGAATTGAGGGTCTAAGGAGGAGTGTCACTGTCAGAGTACAGTCTGAGGGGCAAAGAATTTTTGACCTAGGTGGTATACGAAAAAAGTACTCTATACGTTGTCAAATTTCGCGCTCAAAAACTAGCTATATGGTGTTTCAACATAAATCGCTTTTGAACCTAGTCAAGGACTTATTCAAATGAATTGAGGGTCTAAGGAGGAGTGTCACTGTCCGAGTACAGTCTGAGGGGCAAAGAATTTTTGACCAAGGTGGTATACGAAAAAAGTACTCTATACGTTGTCAAATTTCGCGCTCAAAAACTAGCTATATGGTGTTTCAACATAAATCGCTTTTGAACCTAGTCAAGGACTTATTCAAATGAATTGAGGGTCTAAGGAGGAGTGTCACTGTCAGAGTACAGTCTGAGGGGCAAAGAATTTTTGACCTAGGTGGTATACGAAAAAAGTACTCTATACGTTGTCAAATTTCGCGCTCAAAAACTAGCTATATGGTGTTTCAACATAAATCGCTTTTGAACCTAGTCAAGGACTTATTCAAATGAATTGAGGGTCTAAGGAGGAGTGTCACTGTCAGAGTACAGTCTGAGGGGCAAAGAATTTTTGACCTAGGTGGTATACGAAAAAAGTACTCTATACGTTGTCAAATTTCGCGCTCAAAAACTAGCTATATGGTGTTTCAACATAAATCGCTTTTGAACCTAGTCAAGGACTTATTCAAATGAATTGAGGGTCTAAGGAGGAGTGTCACTGTCCGAGTACAGTCTGAGGGGCAAAGAATTTTTGACCAAGGTGGTATACGAAAAAAGTACTCTATACGTTGTCAAATTTCGCGCTCAAAAACTAGCTATATGGTGTTTCAACATAAATCGCTTTTGAACCTAGTCAAGGACTTATTCAAATGAATTGAGGGTCTAAGGAGGAGTGTCACTGTCAGAGTACAGTCTGAGGGGCAAAGAATTTTTGACCTAGGTGGTATACGAAAAAAGTACTCTATACGTTGTCAAATTTCGCGCTCAAAAACTAGCTATATGGTGTTTCAACATAAATCGCTTTTGAACCTAGTCAAGGACTTATTCAAATGAATTGAGGGTCTAAGGAGGAGTGTCACTGTCCGAGTACAGTCTGAGGGGCAAAGAATTTTTGACCAAGGTGGTATACGAAAAAAGTACTCTATACGTTGTCAAATTTCGCGCTCAAAAACTAGCTATATGGTGTTTCAACATAAATCGCTTTTGAACCTAGTCAAGGACTTATTCAAATGAATTGAGGGTCTAAGGAGGAGTGTCACTGTCAGAGTACAGTCTGAGGGGCAAAGAATTTTTGACCTAGGTGGTATACGAAAAAAGTACTCTATACGTTGTCAAATTTCGCGCTCAAAAACTAGCTATATGGTGTTTCAACATAAATCGCTTTTGAACCTAGTCAAGGACTTATTCAAATGAATTGAGGGTCTAAGGAGGAGTGTCACTGTCCGAGTACAGTCTGAGGGGCAAAGAATTTTTGACCAAGGTGGTATACGAAAAAAGTACTCTATACGTTGTCAAATTTCGCGCTCAAAAACTAGCTATATGGTGTTTCAACATAAATCGCTTTTGAACCTAGTCAAGGACTTATTCAAATGAATTGAGGGTCTAAGGAGGAGTGTCACTGTCAGAGTACAGTCTGAGGGGCAAAGAATTTTTGACCTAGGTGGTATACGAAAAAAGTACTCTATACGTTGTCAAATTTCGCGCTCAAAAACTAGCTATATGGTGTTTCAACATAAATCGCTTTTGAACCTAGTCAAGGACTTATTCAAATGAATTGAGGGTCTAAGGAGGAGTGTCACTGTCCGAGTACAGTCTGAGGGGCAAAGAATTTTTGACCAAGGTGGTATACGAAAAAAGTACTCTATACGTTGTCAAATTTCGCGCTCAAAAACTAGCTATATGGTGTTTCAACATAAATCGCTTTTGAACCTAGTCAAGGACTTATTCAAATGAATTGAGGGTCTAAGGAGGAGTGTCACTGTCAGAGTACAGTCTGAGGGGCAAAGAATTTTTGACCTAGGTGGTATACGAAAAAAGTACTCTATACGTTGTCAAATTTCGCGCTCAAAAACTAGCTATATGGTGTTTCAACATAAATCGCTTTTGAACCTAGTCAAGGACTTATTCAAATGAATTGAGGGTCTAAGGAGGAGTGTCACTGTCAGAGTACAGTCTGAGGGGCAAAGAATTTTTGACCTAGGTGGTATACGAAAAAAGTACTCTATACGTTGTCAAATTTCGCGCTCAAAAACTAGCTATATGGTGTTTCAACATAAATCGCTTTTGAACCTAGTCAAGGACTTATTCAAATGAATTGAGGGTCTAAGGAGGAGTGTCACTGTCCGAGTACAGTCTGAGGGGCAAAGAATTTTTGACCAAGGTGGTATACGAAAAAAGTACTCTATACGTTGTCAAATTTCGCGCTCAAAAACTAGCTATATGGTGTTTCAACATAAATCGCTTTTGAACCTAGTCAAGGACTTATTCAAATGAATTGAGGGTCTAAGGAGGAGTGTCACTGTCAGAGTACAGTCTGAGGGGCAAAGAATTTTTGACCTAGGTGGTATACGAAAAAAGTACTCTATACGTTGTCAAATTTCGCGCTCAAAAACTAGCTATATGGTGTTTCAACATAAATCGCTTTTGAACCTAGTCAAGGACTTATTCAAATGAATTGAGGGTCTAAGGAGGAGTGTCACTGTCCGAGTACAGTCTGAGGGGCAAAGAATTTTTGACCAAGGTGGTATACGAAAAAAGTACTCTATACGTTGTCAAATTTCGCGCTCAAAAACTAGCTATATGGTGTTTCAACATAAATCGCTTTTGAACCTAGTCAAGGACTTATTCAAATGAATTGAGGGTCTAAGGAGGAGTGTCACTGTCCGAGTACAGTCTGAGGGGCAAAGAATTTTTGAGCAAGGTGGTATACGAAAAAAGTACTCTATACGTTGTCAAATTTCGCGCTCAAAAACTAGCTATATGGTGTTTCAACATAAATCGCTTTTGAACCTAGTCAAGGACTTATTCAAATGAATTGAGGGTCTAAGGAGGAGTGTCACTGTCAGAGTACAGTCTGAGGGGCAAAGAATTTTTGACCTAGGTGGTATACGAAAAAAGTACTCTATACGTTGTCAAATTTCGCGCTCAAAAACTAGCTATATGGTGTTTC
Source organism: Convolutriloba macropyga (assembly GCF_964194025.1). NCBI lineage: Eukaryota > Metazoa > Xenacoelomorpha > Acoela > Convolutidae > Convolutriloba > Convolutriloba macropyga. Next base: position 83,733,158 of record NC_134470.1, on the reverse strand, counting down.
AACATAAATCGCTTTTGAACCTAGTCAAGGACTTATTCAAATGAATTGAGGGTCTAAGGAGGAGTGTCACTGTCCGAGTACAGTCTGAGGGGCAAAGAATTTTTGACCAAGGTGGTATACGAAAAAAGTACTCTATACGTTGTCAAATTTCGCGCTCAAAAACTAGCTATATGGTGTTTCAACATAAATCGCTTTTGAACCTAGTCAAGGACTTATTCAAATGAATTGAGGGTCTAAGGAGGAGTGTCACTGTCAGAGTACAGTCTGAGGGGCAAAGAATTTTTGACCTAGGTGGTATACGAAAAAAGTACTCTATACGTTGTCAAATTTCGCGCTCAAAAACTAGCTATATGGTGTTTCAACATAAATCGCTTTTGAACCTAGTCAAGGACTTATTCAAATGAATTGAGGGTCTAAGGAGGAGTGTCACTGTCCGAGTACAGTCTGAGGGGCAAAGAATTTTTGACCAAGGTGGTATACGAAAAAAGTACTCTATACGTTGTCAAATTTCGCGCTCAAAAACTAGCTATATGGTGTTTCAACATAAATCGCTTTTGAACCTAGTCAAGGACTTATTCAAATGAATTGAGGGTCTAAGGAGGAGTGTCACTGTCAGAGTACAGTCTGAGGGGCAAAGAATTTTTGACCTAGGTGGTATACGAAAAAAGTACTCTATACGTTGTCAAATTTCGCGCTCAAAAACTAGCTATATGGTGTTTCAACATAAATCGCTTTTGAACCTAGTCAAGGACTTATTCAAATGAATTGAGGGTCTAAGGAGGAGTGTCACTGTCAGAGTACAGTCTGAGGGGCAAAGAATTTTTGACCTAGGTGGTATACGAAAAAAGTACTCTATACGTTGTCAAATTTCGCGCTCAAAAACTAGCTATATGGTGTTTCAACATAAATCGCTTTTGAACCTAGTCAAGGACTTATTCAAATGAATTGAGGGTCTAAGGAGGAGTGTCACTGTCCGAGTACAGTCTGAGGGGCAAAGAATTTTTGACCAAGGTGGTATACGAAAAAAGTACTCTATACGTTGTCAAATTTCGCGCTCAAAAACTAGCTATATGGTGTTTCAACATAAATCGCTTTTGAACCTAGTCAAGGACTTATTCAAATGAATTGAGGGTCTAAGGAGGAGTGTCACTGTCAGAGTACAGTCTGAGGGGCAAAGAATTTTTGACCTAGGTGGTATACGAAAAAAGTACTCTATACGTTGTCAAATTTCGCGCTCAAAAACTAGCTATATGGTGTTTCAACATAAATCGCTTTTGAACCTAGTCAAGGACTTATTCAAATGAATTGAGGGTCTAAGGAGGAGTGTCACTGTCCGAGTACAGTCTGAGGGGCAAAGAATTTTTGACCAAGGTGGTATACGAAAAAAGTACTCTATACGTTGTCAAATTTCGCGCTCAAAAACTAGCTATATGGTGTTTCAACATAAATCGCTTTTGAACCTAGTCAAGGACTTATTCAAATGAATTGAGGGTCTAAGGAGGAGTGTCACTGTCAGAGTACAGTCTGAGGGGCAAAGAATTTTTGACCTAGGTGGTATACGAAAAAAGTACTCTATACGTTGTCAAATTTCGCGCTCAAAAACTAGCTATATGGTGTTTCAACATAAATCGCTTTTGAACCTAGTCAAGGACTTATTCAAATGAATTGAGGGTCTAAGGAGGAGTGTCACTGTCGGAGTACAGTCTGAGGGGCAAAGAATTTTTGACCTAGGTGGTATACGAAAAAAGTACTCTATACGTTGTCAAATTTCGCGCTGAAAAACTAGCTATATGGTGTTTCAACATAAATCGCTTTTGAACCTAGTCAAGGACTTATTCAAATGAATTGACGGTCTAAGGAGGAGTGTCACTGTCTGAGTACATTCTGAGGGGCAAAGAATTTTTGACCAAGGTGGTATACGAAAAAAGTACTCTATACGTTGTCAAATTTCGCGCTCAAAAACTAGCTATATGGTGTTTCAACATAAATCGCTTTTGAATCTAGTCAAGGACTTATTCAAATGAATTGAGGGTCTAAGGAGGAGTGTCACTGTCCGAGTACAGTCTGAGGGGCAAAGAATTTTTGACCAAGGTGGTATACGAAAAAAGTACTCTATACGTTGTCAAATTTCGCGCTCAAAAACTAGCTATATGGTGTTTCAACATAAATCGCTTTTGAACCTAGTCAAGGACTTATTCAAATGAATTGAGGGTCTAAGGAGGAGTGTCACTGTCAGAGTACAGTCTGAGGGGCAAAGAATTTTTGACCTAGGTGGTATACGAAAAAAGTACTCTATACGTTGTCAAATTTCGCGCGCAAAAACTAGCTATATGGTGTTTCAACATAAATCGCTTTTGAACCTAGTCAAGGACTTATTCAAATGAATTGAGGGTCTAAGGAGGAGTGTCACTGTCCGAGTACAGTCTGAGAGGCAAAGAATTTTTGACCTAGGTGGTATACGAAAAAAGTACTCTATACGTTGTCAAATTTCGCGCTGAAAAACTAGCTATATGGTGTTTCAACATAAATCGCTTTTGAACCTAGTCAAGGACTTATTCAAATGAATTGAGGGTCTAAGGAGGAGTGTCACTGTCCGAGTACAATCTGAGGAGCAAAGAATTTTTGACCTAGGTGGTATGCGAAAAAAGTACTCTATACGTTGTCAAATTTCGCGCTCAAAAACTAGCTATAAGGTGTTTCAACATAAATCGCTTTTGAACCTAGTCAAGGACTTATTCAAATGAATTGAGGGTCTAAGTAGGAGTGTCACTGTCCGAGTACAGTCTGAGGGGCAAAGAATTTTTGACCTAGATGGTATACGAAAAAAGTACTCTATACGTTGTCAAATTTCGCGCTCAAAAACCAGCTATATGGTGTTTCAACATAAATCGCTTTTGAACCTAGTCAAGGACTTATTCAAATGAATTGAGGGTCTAAGGAGGAGTGTCACTGTCCAAGTACAGTCTGAGGAGCAAAGAATTTTTGACCTAGGTGGTATACGAAAAAAGTACTCTATACGTTGTCAAATTTCGCGCTCAAAAACTAGCTATAAGGTGTTTCAACATAAATCGCCTTTGAACCTAGTCAAGGAGTTATTCAAATGAATTGAGGTTCTAAGGAGGAGTGTCACTGTCCGATTTTATTCTGAGGGGCAAAGAATTTTTGACCTAGGTGGTATACGAAAAAAGTACTCTATACGTTGTCAAACTTCGCGCTCAAAAACTAGCTATATGGTGTTTCAACATAAATCGCTTTTGAACCTAGTCAAGGACCTATTCAAATGAATTGAGGGTCTAAAGAGGAGTTTCACTGTCCGAGTACAGTCTGAGGGGCAAAGAATTTTTGACCTAGGTGGTAGACGAAAAAAGTACTCTATACGTTGTCAAATTTCGCGCTCAAAAACTAGCTATATGGTGTTTCAACATAAATCGCTTTTGAACCTAGTCAAGGACTTATTCAAATGAATTGAGGGTCTAAGGAGGAGTGTCACTGTCCGAGTACAGTCTGAGGGGCAAAGAATTTTTGACCTAGGTGGTATACGAAAAAAGTACTCTATACGTTGCCAAATTTCGCGCTCAAAAACTAGCTATATGGTGTTTCAACATAAATCGCTTTTGAACCTAGTCAAGGACTTATTCAAATCAATTGAGGGTCTAAGGAGGAGTGTCACTGTCCGAGTACAGTCTGAGGGGCAAAGAATTTTTGACCTAGGTGGTATACGAAAAAAGTACTCTGTACGTTGTCAAATTTCGCGCTCAAAAACTAGCTATATGGTGTTTCAACATAAATCGCTTTTGAACCTAGTCATGGACTTATTCAAATGAAATGAGGGTCTAATGAGGAGTGTCACTGTCCGAGTACAGTCTGAGGGGCAAAGAATTTTTGACCTAGGTGGTATACGAAAAAAGTACTCTATACGTTGTCAAATCTCGCGCTCAAAAACTAGCTATATGGTGTTTCAACATAAATCGCTTTTGAACCTAGTCAAGGACTTATTCAAATGAATTGAGGGTCTAAGGAGGAGTGTCACTGTCCGAGTACAGTCTGAGGGGAAAAGAATTTTTGACCTAGGTGGTATACGAAAAAAGTACTCTATACGGTGTCAAATTTCGCACTGAAAAAATAGCTATATGGTGTTTCAACATAAATCGCTTTTGAACCTAGTCAAGGACTTATTCAAATGAATTGAGGGTCTAAGGAGGAGTGTCACTGTCCGAGTACAGTCTGAGGGGCAAAGAATTTTTGACCTAGGTGGTATACGAAAAAAGTACTCTGTACGTTGTCAAATTTCGCGCTCAAAAACTAGCTATATGGTGTTTCAACATAAATCGCTTTTGAACCTAGTCATGGACTTATTCAAATGAAATGAGGGTCTAATGAGGAGTGTCACTGTCCGAGTACAGTCTGAGGGGCAAAGAATTTTTGACCTAGGTGGTATACGAAAAAAGTACTCTATACGTTGTCAAATCTCGCGCTCAAAAACTAGCTATATGGTGTTTCAACATAAATCGCTTTTGAACCTAGTCAAGGACTTATTCAAATGAATTGAGGGTCTAAGGAGGAGTGTCACTGTCCGAGTACAGTCTGAGGGGAAAAGAATTTTTGACCTAGGTGGTATACGAAAAAAGTACTCTATACGGTGTCAAATTTCGCACTGAAAAAATAGCTATATGGTGTTTCAACATAAATCGCTTTTGAACCTAGTCAAGGACTTATTCAAATGAATTGAGGGTCTAAGGAGGAGTGTCACTGTCCGAGTACAGTCTGAGGGGCAAAGAATTTTTGACCTAGGTGGTATACGAAAAAAGTACTCTATACGTTGTCAAATTTCGCGCTCAAAAACTAGCTATAAGGTGTTTCAACATAAATCGCTTTTGAACCTAGTCAAGGACTTATTCAAATGAATTGAGGGTCTAAGGAGGAGTGTCACTGTCCGAGTAAATTCTGAGGGGCGAAGAATTTTTGACCTAGGTGGTATACGAAAAAAGTACTCTATACGTTGTCAAATTTCGCGCTCAAAAACTAGCTATATGGTGTTTCAACATAAATCGCTTTTGAACCTAGTCAAGGACTTATTCAAATGAATTGAGGGTCTAAGGAGGAGTGTCACTGTCTGAGTACAGTCTGAGGGGCAAAGAATTTTTGACCTAGGTGGTATACGAAAAAAGTACTCTATACGTTGTCAAATTTCGCGCTCAAAAACTAGCTATATGGTGTTTCAACATAAATCGCTTTTGAACCTAGTCAAGGACTTATTCAAATGAATTGAGGGTCTAAGGAAGAGTGTCACTGTCCGAGTACAGCCTGAGGTGCAAAGAATTTTTGACCTAGGTGGTATACGAAAAAAGTACTCTATACGTTGTCAAACTTCGCGCTCAAAAACTAGCTATATGGTGTTTCAACATAAATCGCTTTTGAACCTAGTCAAGGACTTATTCAAATGAATTGAGGGTCTAAGGAGGAGTGTCACTGTCCGAGTACAGTCTGAGGAGCAAAGAATTTTTGACCTAGGTGGTATACGAAAAAAGTACTCTATACGTTGTCAAATTTCGCGCTCAAAAACTAGCTATAAGGTGTTTCAACATAAATCGCTTATGAACCTAGTCAAGGACTTATTCAAATGAATTGAGGGTCTAAGGAGGAGTGTCACTGTCCGAGTACATTCTGACGGGCAAAGAATTTTTGACCTAGGTGGTATACGAAAAAAGTACTCTATACGTTGTCAAATTTCGCGCTCAAAAACTAGCTATATGGTGTTTCAACATAAATCGCTTTTGAACCTAGTCAAGGACTTATTCAAATGAATTGAGGGTCTAAGGAGGAGTGTCACTGTCCGAGCACAGTCTGAGGGGCAAAGAATTTTTGACCTAGGTGGTATACGAAAAAAGTACTCTATACGTTGCCAAATTTCGCGCTCAAAAAATAGCTATATGGTATTTCAACATAAATCGCTTTTGAACCTAGTCAAGAACTTATTCAAATGAATTGAGGGTCTAAGGAGGAGTGTCACTGTCCGAGTACAGTCTGAGGGGCAAAGAATTTTTGACCTAGGTGGTATACGAAAGAAGTACTCTATACGTTGTCAAATTTCGCGCTCAAAAACTAGCTATATGGTGTTTCAACTTAAATCGCTTTTGAACCTAGTCAAGGACTTATTCAAATGAATTGAGGGTCTAAGGAGGAGTGTCACTGTCCGAGTACAGTCTGAGGGGCAAAGAATTTTTGACCTAGGTGGTATACGAAAAAAGTACTCTATACGTTGCCAAATTTCGCGCTCAAAAACTAGCTATATGGTATTTCAACATAAATCGCTTTTGAACCTAGTCAAGGACTTATTCAAATGAATTGAGGGTCTAAGGAGGAGCGTCATTGTCCGAGTACAGTCTGAGGGGCAAAGAATTTTTGACCTAGGTGGTATACGAAAAAAGTACTCTATACGTTGTCAAATTTCGCGCTCAAAAACTAGCTATATGGTGTTTCAACTTAAATCGCTTTTGAACCTAGTCAAGGACTTATTCAAATGAATTGAGGGTCTAAGGAGGAGTGTCACTGTCCGAGTACAGTCTGAGGGGTAAAGAATTTTTGACCCAGGTGGTATACGAAAAAAGTTTTCTATACGTTGTCAAATTTCGCGCTCAAAAACTAGCTATAAGGTGTTTCATCATATATCGCTTTTGAACCTAGTCAAGGACTTATTCAAATGAATTGAGGGTCTAAGGAGGAGTGTCACTGTCCGAGTACAGTCTGAGGGGCAAAGAATTTTTGACCTAGGTGGTATACGAAAAAAGTACTCTGTACGTTGTCAAATTTCGCGCTCAAAAACTAGCTATATGGTGTTTCAACATAAATCGCTTTTGAACCTAGTCAAGCACTTATTCAAATGAATTGAGGGTCTAAGGAGGAGTGTCACTGTTCGAGTACAGTCTGAGGGGCAAAGAATTTTTGACCTAGGTGGTATACGAAAAAAGTACTCTATACGTTGTCAAATTTCGCGCTCAAAAACTAGCTATAAGGTGTTTCAACATAAATCGCTTTTGAACCTAGTCAAGGACTTATTCAAATGAATTGAAGGTCTAAGGAGGAGTGTCACTGTCCGAGTACAGTCTGAGGGGCAAAGAATTTTTGACCTAGGTGGTATACGAAAAAAGTACTCTATACGTTGTCAAACTTCGCGCTCAAAAACTAGCTATATGGTGTTTCAACATAAATCGCTTTTGAACCTAGTCAAGGACTTATTCAAATGAATTGAGGGTCTAAGGAGGAGTGTCACTGTCCGAGTACAGTCTGAGGGGCAAAGAATTTTTGACCTAGGTGGTATACGAAAAAAGTACTCTATACGTTGTCAAATTTCGCGCTCAAAAACTAGCTATATGGTGTTTCAACATAAATCGCTTTTGAACCTAGTCAAGGACTTATTCAAATGAATTGAGGGTCTAAGGAGGAGTGTCACTGTTCGAGTACAGTCTGAGGGGCAAAGAATTTTTGACCTAGGTGGTATACGAAAAAAGTACTCTGTACGTTGTCAAATTTCGCGCTCAAAAACTAGCTATAAGGTGTTTCAACATAAATCGCTTTTGAACCTAGTCAAGGACTTATTCAAATGAATTGAGGGTCTAAGGAGGAGTGTCACTGTCCGAGTACAGTCCGAGGGGCAAAGAAATTTTGACCTTGGTGGTATACGAAAAAAGTACTCTATACGTTGTCAAATTTCGCGCTCAAAAACTAGCTATAAGGTGTTTCAACATAAATCGCTTTTGAACCTAGTCAAGGACTTATTCAAATGAATTGAGGGTCTAAGGAGGAGTGTCACTGTCCGAGTACTGTCTGAGGGGCAAAGAATTTTTGACCTAGTTGGTATACGAAAAAAGTACTCTGTACGTTGTCAAATTTCGCGCTCAAAAACTAGCTATATGATGTTTCAACATAAATCGCTTTTGAACCTAATCAAGGACTTATTCAAATGAATTGAGGGTCTAAGGAGGAGTGTCACTGTCCGAGTACAGTCTGAGGGGCAAAGAAATTTTGACCTTGGTGGTATACGAAAAAAGTACTCTATACGTTGTCAAATTTCGCGCTCAAAAACTAGCTATAAGGTGTTTCAACATAAATCGCTTTTGAACCTATTCAAGGACTTATTCAAATGAATTGAGGGTCTAAGGAGGAGTGTCACTGTCCGAGTACTGTCTGAGGGGCAAAGAATTTTTGACCTAGTTGGTATACGAAAAAAGTACTCTGTACGTTGTCAAATTTCGCGCTCAAAAACTAGCTATATGATGTTTCAACATAAATCGCTTTTGAACCTAATCAAGGACTTATTCAAATGAATTGAGGGTCTAAGGAGGAGTGTCACTGTTTGAGTACAGTCTGAGGGGCAAAGAATTTTTGACCTAGGTGGTATACGAAAAAAGTACTCTGTACGTTGTCAAATTTCGCGCTCAAAAATTAGCTATATGGTGTTTCAACATAAATCGCTTTTGAACCTAGTCAAGGACTTATTCAAATGAATTGAGGGTCTAAGGAGGAGTGTCACTGTTCGAGTACAGTCTGAGGGGCAAAGAATTTTTGACCTAGATGGTATACGAAAAAAGTACTCTGTACGTTGTCAAAATTCGCGCTCAAAAACTAGCTATATGGTGTTTCAACATAAATCGCTTTTGAACCTAGTCAAGGACTTATTCAAATGAATTGAGGGTCTAAGGAGGAGTTTCACTGTCCGAGTATAGTCTGAGGGGCAAAGAATTTTTGACCTAGGTGGTATACGAAAAAAGTACTCTATACGTTGTCAAAATTCGCGCTCAAAAACTAGCTATATGGTGTTTCAACATAAATCGCTTTTGAACCTAGTCAAGGACTTATTCAAATGAATTGAGGGTCTAAGGAGGAGTTTCACTGTCCGAGTATAGTCTGAGGGGCAAAGAATTTTTGACCTAGGTGGTATACGAAAAAAGTACTCTGTACGTTGTCAAATTTCGCGCTCAAAAACTAGCTATATGGTGTTTCAACATAAATCGCTTTTGAACCTAGTCAAGGACTTATTCAAATGAATTGAGGGTCTAAGGAGGAGTGTAACTGTTCGGGTACAGTCTGAGGGGCAAAGAATTTTTGACCTAGGTGGTATACGAAAAAAGTACTCTATACGTTGTCAAATTTCGCGCTCAAAAACTAGCTATAAGGTGTTTCAACATAAATCGCTTTTGAACCTAGTCAAGGACTTATTCAAATGAATTGAGGGTCTAAGGAGGAGTTTCACTGTCCGAGTACTGTCTGAGGGGCAAAGAATTTTTGACCTAGGTGGTATACGCAAAAAGTACTCTATACGTTGTCAAATTTCGCGCTCAAAAACTAGCTATATGGTGTTTCAACCTATATCGCTTTTGAACCTAGTCAAGGACTTATTCAAATGAATTGAGGGTCTAAGGAGGAGTGTCACTGTCCGAGTACAGTCTGAGGGGCAAAGAATTTTTGACCTAGGTGGTATACGAAAAAAAGTACTCTATACGTTGTCAAATTTCGCGCTCAAAAACTAGCTATAAGGTGTTTCAACATAAATCGCTTTTGAACCTAGTCAAGGATTTATTCAAATGAATTGAGGGTCTAAGGAGGAGTGTCACTGTTCGAGTACTGTCTGAGGGGCAAAGAACTTTTGACCTAGGTGGTATACGAAAAAAGTACTCTATACGTTGTCAAATTTCGCGCTCAAAAACTAGCTACATGGTGTTTCAACATAAATCGCTTTTGAACCTAGTCAAGGACTTATTCAAATGAATTGAGGGTCTAAAGAGGAGTGTCACTGTTCGAGTACAGTCTGAGGGGCAGAGAATTTTTGACCTAGGTGGTATACGAAAAAAGTACTCTATACGTTGTCAAATTTCGCGCTCAAAAACTAGCTATAAGGTGTTTCAACATAAATCGCTTTTGAACCTAGTCAAGGACTTATTCAAATGAATTGAGGGTCTAAGGAGGAGTGTCACTGTCCGAGTACAGTCTGAGGGGCAAAGAATTTTTGACCTAGGTGGTATACGAAAAAAAGTACTCTATACGTTGTCAAATTTCGCGCTCAAAAACTAGCTATAAGGTGTTTCAACATAAATCGCTTTTGAACCTAGTCAAGGACTTATTCAAATGAATTGAGGGTCTAAGGAGGAGTGTCACTGTTCGAGTACTGTCTGAGGGGCAAAGAACTTTTGACCTAGGTGGTATACGAAAAAAGTACTCTATACGTTGTCAAATTTCGCGCTCAAAAACTAGCTACATGGTGTTTCAACATAAATCGCTTTTGAACCTAGTCAAGGACTTATTCAAATGAATTGAGGGTCTAAAGAGGAGTGTCACTGTTCGAGTACAGTCTGAGGGGCAGAGAATTTTTGACCTAGGTGGTATACGAAAAAAGTACTCTATACGTTGTCAAATTTCGCGCTCAAAAACTAGCTATAAGGTGTTTCAACATAAATCGCTTTTGAACCTAGTCAAGGACTTATTCAAATGAATTGAGGGTCTAAGGAGGAGTGTCACTGTTCGAGTACTGTCTGAGGGGCAAAGAACTTTTGACCTAGGTGGTATACGAAAAAAGTACTCTATACGTTGTCAAATTTCGCGCTCAAAAACTAGCTATATGGTGTTTCAACATAAATCGCTTTTGAACCTAGTCAAGGACTTATTCAAATGAATTGAGGGTCTAAGGAGGAGTGTCACTGTTCGGGTACAGTCTGAGGGGCAAAGAATTTTTGACCTAGGTGGTATACGAAAAAAGTACTCTATACGTTGTCAAATTTCGCGCTCAAAAACTAGCTATAAGGTGTTTCAACATAAATCGCTTTTGAAACTAGTCAAGGACTTATTCAAATGAATTGAGGGTCTAAGGAGGAGTTTCACTGTCCGAGTACTGTCTGAGGGGCAAAGAATTTTTGACCTAGGTGGTATACGCAAAAAGTACTCTATACGTTGTCAAATTTCGCGCTCAAAAACTAGCTATATGGTGTTTCAACCTATATCGCTTTTGAACCTAGTCAAGGACTTATTCAAATGAATTGAGGGTCTAAGGAGGAGTGTCACTGTCCGAGTACAGTCTGAGGGGCAAAGAATTTTTGACCTAGGTGGTATACGAAAAAAAGTACTCTATACGTTGTCAAATTTCGCGCTCAAAAACTAGCTATAAGGTGTTTCAACATAAATCGCTTTTGAACCTAGTCAAGGACTTATTCAAATGAATTGAGGGTCTAAGGAGGAGTGTCACTGTTCGAGTACTGTCTGAGGGGCAAAGAACTTTTGACCTAGGTGGTATACGAAAAAAGTACTCTATACGTTGTCAAATTTCGCGCTCAAAAACTAGCTACATGGTGTTTCAACATAAATCGCTTTTGAACCTAGTCAAGGACTTATTCAAATGAATTGAGGGTCTAAGGAGGAGTGTCACTGTTCGAGTACAGTCTGAGGGGCAGAGAATTTTTGACCTAGGTGGTATACGAAAAAAGTACTCTATACGTTGTCAAATTTCGCGCTCAAAAACTAGCTATAAGGTGTTTCAACATAAATCGCTTTTGAACCTAGTCAAGCACTTATTCAAATGAATTGAGGGTCTAAGGAGGAGTGTCACTGTCCGAGTATAGTCTGAGGGGCAAAGAATTTTTGACCTAGGTGGTATACGAAAAAAAGTACTCTATACGTTGTCAAAATTCGCGCTCAAAAACTAGCTATATGGTGTTTCAACATAAATCGCTTTTGAACCTAGTCAAGGACTTATTCAAATGAATTGAGGGTCTAAGGAGGAGTGTCACTGTCCGAGTATAGTCTGAGGGGCAAAGAATTTTTGACCTAAGTGGTATACGAAAAAAGTACTCTGTACGTTGTCAAATTTCGCGCTCAAAAACTAGCTATATGGTGTTTCAACATAAATCGCTTTTGAACCTAGTCAAGGACTTATTCAAATGAATTTAGGGTCTAAGGAGGAGTGCCACTGTTCGAGTACAGTCTGAGGGGCAAAGAATTTTTGACCTAGGTGGTATACGAAAAAAGTACTCTATACGTTGTCAAATTTCGCGCTCAAAAACTAGCTATAAGGTGTTTCAACATAAATTGCTTTTGAACCTAGTCAAGGACTTATTCAAATGAATTGAGGGTCTAAGGAGGAGTGTCACTGTCCGAGTACTGTCTGAGGGGCAAAGAATTTTTGACCTAGGTGGTATACGAAAAAAGTACTCTATACGTTGTCAAATTTCGCGCTCAAAAACTAGCTATATGGTGTTTCAACCTATATCGCTTTTGAACCTAGTCAAGGACTTATTCAAATGAATTGAGGGTCTAAGGAGGAGTGTCACTGTCCGAGTACAGTCTGAGGGGCAAAGAATTTTTGACCTAGGTGGTATACGAAAAAAAGTACTCTATACGTTGTCAAATTTCGCGCTCAAAAACTAGCTATAAGGTGTTTCAACATAAATCGCTTTTGAACCTAGTCAAGGACTTATTCAAATGAATTGAGGGTCTAAGGAGGAGTGTCACTGTCCGAGTACTGTCTGAGGGGCAAAGAATTTTTGACCTAGGTGGTATACGAAAAAAGTACTCTATACGTTGTCAAATTTCGCGCTCAAAAACTAGCTATATGGTGTTTCAACCTATATCGCTTTTGAACCTAGTCAAGGACTTATTCAAATGAATTGAGGGCCTAAGGAGGAGTGTCACTGTCCGAGTACAGTCTGAGGGGCAAAGAATTTTTGACCTAGGTGGTATACGAAAAAAGTACTCTATACGCTGTCAAATTTCGCGCTCAAAAACTAGCTATAAGGTGTTTCAACATAAATCGCTTTTGAACCTATTCAAGGACTTATTCAAATGAATTGAGGGTCTAAGGAGGAGTGTCACTGTCCGAGTACTGTCTGAGGGGCAAAGAATTTTTGACCTAGGTGGTATACGAAAAAAGTACTCTATACGTTGTCAAATTTCGCGCTCAAAAACTAGCTATATGGTGTTTCAACCTATATCGCTTTTGAACCTAGTCAAGGACTTATTCAAATGAATTGAGGGCCTAAGGAGGAGTGTCACTGTCCGAGTACAGTCTGAGGGGCAAAGAATTTTTGACCTAGGTGGTATACGAAAAAAGTACTCTACACGCTGTCAAATTTCGCGCTCAAAAACTAGCTATATCGTGTTTCAACATAAATCGCTTTTGAACCTAGTCAAGGACTTATTCAAATGAATTGAGGGTCTAAGGAGGAGTGTCACTGTTCGAGTGCAGTCTGAGGGGCAAAGAATTTTTGACCTAGGTGGTATACGAAAAAAGTACTCTGTACGATGTCAAATTTCGCGCTCAAAAACTAGCTATATGGTGTTTCAACATAAATCGCTTTTGAACCTAGTCAAGGACTTATTCAAATGAATCGAGGGTCTAAGGAGGAGTGTCACTGTCCGAGTATAGTCTGAGGGGCAAAGAATTTTTGACCTAGGTGGTATACGAAAAAAGTACTCTGTACGTTGTCAAATTTCGCGCTCAAAAACTAGCTATATGGTGTTTCAACATAAATCGCTTTTGAACCTAGTCAAGGACTTATTCAAATGAATTGAGGGTCTAAGGAGGAGTGTCACTGTTCGAGTACAGTCTGAGGGGCAAAGAATTATTGACCTAGGTGGTATACGAAAAAAGTACTCTATACGTTGTCAAATTTCGCGCTCAAAAACTAGCTATATCGTGTTTCAACATAAATCGCTTTTGAACCTAGTCAAGGACTTATTCAAATGAATTGAGGGTCTAAGTAGGAGTGTCACTGTCCGAGTACAGTCTGAGGGGCAAAGAATTTTTGACCTAGGTGGTATACGAAAAAAGTACTCTATACGTTGTCAAATTTCGCGCTCAAAAACTAGCTATATGGTGTTTCAACATAAATCGCTTTTGAACCAGGTCAAGGACTTATTCAAATGAATTGAGGGTCTAAGGAGGAGTGTCACTGTCCGAGTACAGTCTGAGGGGCAAAGAATTTTTGACCTAGGTGGTATACGAAAAAAGTACTCTATACGTTGTCAAATTTCGCGCTCAAAAACTAGCCATAAGGTGTTTCAACATAAATCGCTTTTGAACCTAGTCAAGGACTTATTCAAATGAATTGAGGGTCTAAGGAGGAGTGTCACTGTCTGACTACAGTCTTAGGGGCAAAGAATTTTTGACCTAGGTGGTATACGAAAAAAAGTACTCTATACGTTGTCAAATTTCGCGCTCAAAAACTAGCTATATGGTGTTTCAACAAATCGCTTTTGAACCTAGTCAAGGACTTATTCAAATGAATTGAGGGTCTAAGGAGGATTGTCACTGTTCGAGTACAGTCTGAGGGGCAAAGAATTTTTGACCTAGGTGGTATACGAAAAAAGTACTCTATACGTTGTCAAATTTCGCGCTCAAAAACTAGCTATATGGTGTTTCAACATAAATCGCTTTTGAACCTAGTCAAGGACTTATTCAAATGAATTGAGGGTCTAAGGAGGAGTGTCACTGACCGAGTACAGTCTGAGGGGCAAAGAATTTTTGACCTAGGTGGTATACGAAAAAAGTACTCTGTACGTTGTCAAATTTCGCGCTCAAAAATTAGCTATATGGTGTTTCAACATAAATCGCTTTTGAACCTACTCAAGGACTTATTCAATTGAATTGAGGGTTTAAGGAGGAGTGTCACTGTTCGAGTACAGTCTGAGGGGCAAAGAATTTTTGATCTAGGTGTTATACGAAAAAAGTACTCTATACGTTGTCAAATTTCGCGCTCAAAAACTAGCTATAAGGTGTTTCAACATAAATCGCTTTTGAACCTAGTCAAGGACTTATTCAAATGAATTGAGGGTCTAAGGAGGAGTGTCACTGTCCGAGTACAGTCTGAGGGGCAAAGAATTTTTGACCTAGGTGGTATACGAAAAAAAAATACTCTATACGTTGTCAAATTTCGCGCTCAAAAACTAGCTATATGGTGTTTCAACATAAATCGCTTTTGAACCCAGTCAAGGACTTATTCAAATGAATTGAGGGTCTAAGGAGGAGTGTCACTGTCCGAGTACAGTCTGAGGGGCAAAGAATTTTTGACCTAGGTGGTATACGAAAAAATTACTCTATATGTTGTCAAATTTCGCGCTCAAAAACTAGCTATATGGTGATTCAACATAAATCGCTTTTGAACCTAGTCAAGGACTTATTCAAATGATTTGAGGGTCTAAGGAGGAGTGTCACTGTCCGAGTACAGTCTGAGGGGCAAAGAATTTTTGACCTAGGTGGTATACGAAAAAAGTACTCTATACGTTGTCAAATTTCGCGCTCAAAAACTAGCTATAAGTTGTTTCAACATAAATCGCTTTTGAACCTAGTCAAGGACTTATTCAAATGAATTGAGGGTCTAAGGAGGAGTGTCACTGTCCGAGTAGAGTCTGAGGGGCAAAGAATTTTTGACCTAGGTGGTATACAAAAAAAGTACTCTATACGTTGTCAAATTTCGCGCCCAAAAACTAGCTATATGGTGATTCAACATAAATCGCTTTTGAACATAGTCAAGGACTTATTCAAATGAATTGAGGATCTAAGGAGGAGTGTCACTGTCCGAGTGCAGTGTGAGGGGCAAAGAATTTTTGACCTAGGTGGTATACGAAAAAAGTACTCTATACGTTGTCAAATTTCGCGCTCAAAAACTAGCTATATGGTGTTTCAACATAAATCGCTTTTGAACCTAGTCAAGGACTTATTCAAATGAATTGAGGGTCTAAGGAGGAGTGTCACTGTCCGAGTACAGTCTGAGGGGCAAAGAATTTTTGACCTAGGTGGTATACGAAAAAAGTACTCTATACGTTGTCAAATTTCGCGCTCAAAAACTAGCTATATGGTGTTTCAACATAAATCGCTTTTGAACCTAGTCAAGGACTTATTCAAATGAATTGAGGGTCTAAGGAGGAGTGTCACTGTCCGAGTACAGTCTGAGGGGCAAAGAATTTTTGACCTAGGTGGTATACGAAAAAAGTACTCTATACGTTGTCAAATTTCGCGCTCAAAAACTAGCTATATGGTGTTTCAACATAAATCGCTTTTGAACCTAGTCAAGGACTTATTCAAATGAATTGAGGGTCTAAGGAGGAGTGTCACTGTTCGAGTACAGTCTGAGGGGCTAAGAATTTTTGACCTAGGTGGTATACGAAAAAAGTACTCTATACGTTGTCAAATTTCGCGCTCAAAAACTAGCTATAAGGTGTTTCAACATAAATCGCTTTTGAATCTAGTCAAGGACTTATTCAAATGAATTGAGGGTCTAAGGAGGAGTGTCACTGTCTGAGTACAGTCTGAGGGGCAAAAAATTTTTGACCTAGGTGGTATACGAAAAAAGTAATCTATACTTTGTCAAATTTCGCGCTCAAAAACTAGCTATATGGTGTTTCAACATAAATCGCTTTTGAACCTAGTCAAGGATTTATTCAAATGAATTGTGGGTCTAAGGAGGAGTGTCACTGTACGATTACAGTCTGAGGGGCAAAGAATTTTTGACCTAGGTGGTATACGAAAAAAGTACTCTATACGTTGTCAAATTTCGCGCTCAAAAACTAGCTATTTGTTGTTTCAACATAAATCGCTTTTGAACCTAGTCAAGGACTTATTCAAATGAATTGAGGGTCTAAGGAGGAGTGTCACTGTCCGAGTACAGTCTGAGGGGCAAAGAATTTTTGACCTAGGTGGTATACGAAAAAAGTACTCTATACGTTGTCAAATTTCGCGCTCAAAAACTAGCTATATGGTGTTTCAACATAAATCGCTTTTGAACCTAGTCAAGGACTTATTCAAATGAATTGAGGGTCTAAGGACGAGTGTCACTGTCCGAGTACAGTCTGAGGGGCAAAGAATTTTTGACCTAGGTGGTATACGAAAAAAGTACTCTATACGTTGTCAAATTTCGCGCTCAAAAACTAGCTATATGGTGTTTCAACATAAATCGCTTTTGAACCTAGTCAAGGACTTATTCAAATGAATTGAGGGTCTAAGGAGGAGTGTCACTGTCCGAGTACAGTCTGAGGGGCAAATATTTTTTGACCTAGGTGGTATACGAAAAAAGTACTCTATACGTTGTCAAATTTCGCGCTCAAAAACTAGCTATATGGTGTTTCAACATAAATCGCTTTTGAACCTAGTCAAGGACTTATTCAAATGAATTGAGGGTCTAAGGAGGAGTGTCACTGTCCGAGTACAGTCTGAGGGGCAAAGAATTTTTGACCTAGGTGGTATACGAAAAAAGTACTCTATACGTTGTCAAATTTCGCGCTCAAAAACTAGCTATATGGTGTTTCAACATAAATCGCTTTTGAACCTAGTCAAGGACTTATTCAAATGAATTGAGGGTCTAAGGAGGAGTGTCACTGTTCGAGTACAGTCTGAGGGGCAAAGAATTTTTGACCTAAGTGGTATACGAAAAAAGTACTCTATACGTTGTCAAATTTCGCGCTCAAAAACTAGCTATAAGGTGTTTCAACATAAATCGCTTTTGAACCTAGTCAAGGACTTATTCAAATGAATTGAGGGTCTAAGGAGGAGTGTCACTGTCCGAGTACAGTCTGAGGGGCAAAGAATTTTTGACCTAGGTGGTATACGAAAAAAGTACTCTATACGTTGTCAAATTTCGCGCTCAAAAACTAGCTATATGGTGTTTCAACATAAATCGCTTTTGAACCTAGTCAAGGACTTATTCAAATGAATTGAGGGTCTAAGGAGGAGTGTCACTGTTCGAGTACAGTCTGAGGGGCAAAGAATTTTTGACCTAAGTGGTATACGAAAAAAGTACTCTATACGTTGTCAAATTTCGCGCTCAAAAACTAGCTATATGGTGTTTCAACATAAATCGCTTTTGAACCTAGTCAAGGACTTATTCAAATGAATTGAGGGTCTAAGGAGGAGTGTCACTGTTCGAGTACAGTCTGAGGGGCTAAGAATTTTTGACCTAGGTGGTATACGAAAAAAGTACTCTATACGTTGTCAAATTTCGCGCTCAAAAACTAGCTATATGGTGTTTCAACATAAATCGCTTTTGAACCTAGTCAAGGACTTATTCAAATGAATTGAGGGTCTAAGGAGGAGTGTCACTGTCCGAGTACAGTCTGAGGGGCAAATATTTTTTGACCTAGGTGGTATACGAAAAAAGTACTCTATACGTTGTCAAATTTCGCGCTCAAAAACTAGCTATATGGTGTTTCAACATAAATCGCTTTTGAACCTAGTCAAGGACTTATTCAAATGAATTGAGGGTCTAAGGAGGAGTGTCACTGTCCGAGTACAGTCTGAGGGGAAAAGAATTTTTGACCTAGGTGGTATACAAAAAAAGTACTCTATACGTTGTCAAATTTCGCGCTCAAAAACTAGCTATATGGTGTTTCAACATAAATCGCTTTTGAACCTAGTCAAGGACTTATTCAAATGAATTGAGGGTCTAAGGAGGAGTGTCACTGTTCGAGTACAGTCTGAGGGGCAAAGAATTTTTGACCTAAGTGGTATACGAAAAAAGTACTCTATACGTTGTCAAATTTCGCGCTCAAAAACTAGCTATAAGGTGTTTCAACATAAATCGCTTTTGAACCTAGTCAAGGACTTATTCAAATGAATTGAGCGTCTAAGGAGGAGTGTCACTGTCCGAGTACAGTCTGAGGGGCAAAGAATTTTTGACCTAGGTGGTATACGAAAAAAGTACTCTATACGTTGTCAAATTTCGCCCCCAAAAACTAGCTATATGGTGATTCAACATAAATCGCTTTTGAACCTAGTCAAGGACTTATTCAAATGAATTGAGGGTCTAAGGAGGAGTGTCACTGTCCAAGTACAGTCTGAGGGGCAAAGAATTTTTGACCTAGGTGGTATACGAAAAAAGTACTCTATACGTTGTCAAATTTCGCGCTCAAAAACTAGCCATATGGTGTTTCAACATAAATCGCTTTTGAACCTAGTCAAGGACTTATTCAAATGAATTGAGGGTCAAAGGAGGAGTGTCACTGTCCGAGTACAGTCTGAGGGGCAAAGAATTTTTGACCTAGGTGGTATACGAAAAAAGTACTCTATACGTTGTCAAATTTCGCGCTCAAAAACTAGCTATATGGTGTTTCAACATAAATCGCTTTTGAACCTAGTCAAGGACTTATTCAAATGAATTGAGGGTCTACGGAGGAGTGTCACTGTTCGAGTACAGTCTGAGGGACAAAGAATTTTTGAACTAGGTGGTATACGAAAAAAGTACTCTATACGTTGTCAAATTTCGCGCTCAAAAACTAGCTATATGGTGTTTCAACATAAATCGCTTTTGAACCTAGTCAAGGACTTATTCAAATGAATTGAGCGTCTAAGGAGGAGTGTCACTGTCCGAGTACAGTCTGAGGGGCAAAGAATTTTTGACCTAGGTGGTATACGAAAAAAGTACTCTATACGTTGTCAAATTTCGCGCCCAAAAATTAGCTATATGGTGATTCAACATAAATCGCTTTTGAACCTAGTCAAGGACTTATTCAAATGAATTGAGGGTCAAAGGAGGAGTGTCACTGTCCGAGTACAGTCTGAGGGGCAAAGAATTTTTGACCTAGGTGGTATACGAAAAAAGTACTCTATACGTTGTCAAATTTCGCGCTCAAAAACTAGCTATAAGGTGTTTCAACATAAATCGCTTTTGAACCTAGTCAAGGACTTATTCAAATGAATTGAGCGTCTAAGGAGGAGTGTCACTGTCCGAGTACAGTCTGAGGGGCAAAGAATTTTGGACCTAGGTGTTATACGAAAAAAGTACTCTATACGTTGTCAAATTTCGCGCCCAAAAACTAGATATATGGTGATTCAACATAAATCGCTTTTGAACCTAGTCAAGGACTTATTCAAATGAATTGAGGGTCTAAGGAGGAGTGTCACTGTCCGAGTACAGTCTGAGGGGCAAAGAATTTTTGACCTAGGTGGTATACGAAAAAAGTACTCTATACGTTGTCAAATTTCGCGCTCAAAAACTAGCCATATGGTGTTTCAACATAAATCGCTTTTGAACCTAGTCAAGGACTTATTCAAATGAATTGAGGGTCAAAGGAGGAGTGTCACTGTCCGAGTACAGTCTGAGGGGCAAAGAATTTTTGACCTAGGTGGTATAAGAAAAAAGTACTCTATACGTTGTCAAATTTCGCGCTCAAAAACTAGCTATATGGTGTTTCAACATAAATCGCTTTTGAACCTAGTCAAGGACTTATTCAAATGAATTGAGGGTCTACGGAGGAGTGTCACTGTTCGAGTACAGTCTGAGGGACAAAGAATTTTTGACCTAGGTGGTATACGAAAAAAGTACTCTATACGTTGTCAAATTTCGCGCTCAAAAAGTAGCTATAAGGGGTTTCAACATAAATCGCTTTTGAACCTAGTCAAGGACTTATTCAAATGAATTGAGGGTCTAAGGAGGAGTGTCCTTGTCCGAGTACAGTCTGAGGGACAAAGAATTTTTGACCTAGGTGTTATACAAAAAAAGTACTCTATACGTTGTCAAATTTCGCGCCCAAAAACTAGCTATATGGTGATTCAACATAAATCGCTTTGGAACCTAGTCAAGGACTTATTCAAATGAATTGAGGGTCTAAGGAGGAGTGTCACTGTCCGAGTACAGTCTGAGGGGCAAAGAATTTTTGACCTAGGTGGTATACGAAAAAAGTACTCTATACGTTGTCAAATTTCGCGCTCAAAAACTAGCTATATGGTGTTTCAACATAAATCGCTTTTGAACCTAGTCAAGGACTTATTCAAATGAATAAGGGTCAAAGGAGGAGTGTCACTGTCCGAGTACAGTCTGAGGGGCAAAGAAATTTTGACCTAGGTGGTATACGAAAAAAGTACTCTATACGTTGTCAAATTTCGCGCTCAAAAACTAGCTATATGGTGTTTCAACATAAATCGCTTTTGAACCTAGTCAAGGACTAATTCAAATGAATTGAGGGTCTAAGGAGGAGTGTCACTGTCCGATTACAGTCTGTTGGGCAAAGAATTTTTGACCTAGGTGGTATACGAAAAAAGTACTCTATACGTTGTCAAATTTCGCGCTCAAAAACTAGCTATTTGGTGTTTCAACATAAATCGCTTTTGAACCTAGTCAAGGACTTATTCAAATTAATTGAGGGTCTAAGGAGGAGTGTCACTGTCCGAGTACAGTCTGAGGGGCAAAGAATTTTTGACCTAGGTGGTATACGAAAAAAGTACTCTATACGTTGTCAAATTTCGCGCTCAAAAACTAGCTATATGGTGTTTCAACATAAATCGCTTTTGAACCTAGTCAAGCACTTATTCAAATGAATTGAGGGTCTAAGGAGGAGTGTCACTGTTCGAGTAAAGTCTGAGGGGCAAAGAATTTTTGACCTAGGTGGTATACGAAAAAAGTACTCTATACCTTGTCAAATTTCGCGCTCAAAAACTAGCTATTTGGTGTTTCAACATAAATCGCTTTTGAACCTAGTCAAGGACTTATTCAAATGAATTGAGGGCCAAGGAGGAGTGTCACTGTCCGAGTAAAGTCTGAGGGGCAAAGAAATTTTGACCTAGGTGGTATACGAAAAAAGTACTCTATACGTTGTCAAATTTCGCGCTCAAAAACTAGCTATATGGTGTTTCAACATAAATCGCTTTTGAACCTAGTCAAGGACTTATTCAAATGAATTGAGGGTCTAAGGAGGAGTGTCACTGTCCGAGTTCAGTCTGAGGAGCAAAGAATTTTTGACCTAGGTGGTATACGAAAAAAGTACTCTATACGTTGTCAAATTTCGCGCTCAAAAACTAGCTATATGGTGTTTCAACATAAATCGCTTTTGAACCTAGTCAAGGACTTATTCAAATGAATTGAGGGTCTAAGGAGGAGTGTCACTGTCCGAGTTCAGTCTGAGGAGCAAAGAATTTTTGACCTAGGTGGTATACGAAAAAAGTACTCTATACGTTGTCAAATTTCGCGCTCAAAAACTAGCTATAAGGTGTTTCAACATAAATCGCTTTTGAACCTAGTCAAGGACTAATTCAAATGAATTGAGGGTCTAAGGAGGAGTGTCACTGTCCGAGTACAGTCTGAGGGGCAAAGAATTTTTGACCTAGGTGGTATACGAAAAAAGTACTCTATACGTTGTCAAATTTCGCGCTCAAAAACTAGCTATATGGTGTTTCAACATAAATCGCTTTTGAACCTAGTCAAGGACTTATTCAAATGAATTGAGGGTCTAAGGAGGAGTGTCACTGTCCGAGTAAAGTCTGAGGGGCAAAGAATTTTTGACCTAGGTGGTATACGAAAAAAGTACTCTATACCTTGTCAAATTTCGCGCTCAAAAACTAGCTATTTGGTGTTTCAACATAAATCGCTTTTGAACCTAGTCAAGGACTTATTCAAATGAATTGAGGGCCAAGGAGGAGTGTCACTGTCCGAGTACAGTCTGAGGGGCAAAGAAATTTTGACCTAGGTGGTATACGAAAAAAGTACTCTATACGTTGTCAAATTTCGCGCTCAAAAACTAGCTATATGGTGTTTCAACATAAATCGCTTTTGAAACTAGTCAAGGACTTATTCAAATGAATTGAGGGTCTAAGGAGGAGTGTCACTGTCCGAGTTCAGTCTGAGGAGCAAAGAATTTTTGACCTAGGTGGTATACGAAAAAAGTACTCTATACGTTGTCAAATTTCGCGCTCAAAAACTAGCTATAAGGTGTTTCAACATAAATCGCTTTTGAACTTAGTCAAGGACTTATTCAATTGAATTGAGGGTCTAAGGAGGAGTGTCACTGTCCGAGTACAGTCTGAGGGGCAAAGAATTTTTGACCTAGGTGGTATACGAAAAAAGTACTCTATACGTTGTCAAATTTCGCACTCAAAAACTAGCTATATGGTGTTTCAACATCAGTCGCTTTTGAACTTAGTCAAGGACTTATTCAATTGAATTGAGGGTCTAAGGAGGAGTGTCACTGTCCGAGTAAAGTCTGAGGAGCAAAGAATTTTTGACCTAGGTGGTATACGAAAAAAGTACTCTATACGTTGTCAAATTTCGCGCTCAAAAACTAGCTATATGGTGTTTCAACATAAATCGCTTTTGAACCTAGTCAAGGACTTATTCAAATGAATTGAGGGTCTAAGGAGGAGTGTCACTGTCCGAGTACAGTCTGAGGGGTAAAGAATTTTTGACCTAGGTGGTATACTAAAAAGTACTCTATACGTTGTCAAATTTCGCTCTCAAAAACTAGCTATATGGTGTTTCAACATAAATCGCTTTTGAACCTAGTCAAGGACTTATTCAAATGAATTGAGGGTCTAAGGAGGAGTGTCACTGTCCGAGTACAGTCTGAGGGGTAAAGAATTTTTGACCTAGGTGGTATACTGAAAAAGTACTCTCTACGTTGTCAAATTTCGCGCTCAAAAACTAGCTATTTGGTGTTTCAACATAAATCGCTTTTGAACCTAGTCAAGGACTTATTCAAATGAATTGAGGGTCTAAGGAGGAGTGTCACTGTCCGAGTACAGTCTGAGGAGTAAAGAATTTTCGACCTAGGTGGTATACTAAAAAGTACTCTATACGTTGTCAAATTTCGCGCTCAAAAACTAGCTATATGGTGTTTCAACATAAATCGCTTTTGAACCTAGTCAAGGACTTATTCAAATGAATTGAGGGTCTTAGGAGGAGTGTCACTCTCCGAATACAGTCTGAGGGGTAAAGAATTTTTGACCTAGGTGTTATACTAAAAAAGTACTCTATACGTTGTCAAATTTCGCGCTCAAAAACTAGCTATATGGTGTTTCAACATAAATCGCTTTTGAACCTAGTCAAGGACTTATTCAAATGAATTGAGAGTCTCAGGAGGAGTGTCACTGTCCGAGTACAGTCTGAGGGGTAAAGAATTTTTGACCTAGGTGGAATACTAAAAAAGTACTCTATACGTTGTCAAATTTCGCGCTCAAAAACTAGCTATAAGGTGTTTCAACATAAATCGCTTTTGAACCTAGTCAAGGACTTATTCAAATGAATTGAGGGTCTAAGGAGGAGTGTCACTGTCCGAGTACAGTCTGAGGGGCAAAGAATTTTTGACCTAGGTGGTATACGAAAAAAGTACTCTATACGTTGTCAAATTTCGCGCTCAAAAACTAGCTATATGGTGTTTCAACATAAATCGCTTTTGAACCTAGTCAAGGACTTATTCAAATGAATTTAGGGTCTAAGGAGGAGTGTCACTGTCCGAGTATAGTCTGAGGGGTAAAGAATTTTTGACCTAGGTGGTATACTAAAAAGAACTCTATACGTTGTCAAATTTCGCGCTCAAAAACTAGCTATATGGTGTTTCAACATAAATCGCTTTTGAACCTAGTCAAGGACTTATTCAAATGAATTGAGGGTCTAAGGAGGAGTGTCACTCTCCGAGTACAGTCTGAGGGGTAAAGAATTTTTGACCTAGGTGGTATACTAAAAAAGTACTCTCTACGTTGTCGAATTTCGCGCTCAAAAACTAGCTATTTGGTGTTTCAACATAAATCGCTTTTGAACCTAGTCAAGGACTTATTAAAATGAATTGAGGGTCTAAGGAGGAGTGTCACTGTCCGAGTACTGTCTGAGGGGTAAAGAATTTTTGACCTAGGTGGTGTACTAAAAAGTACTCTATACGTTGTCAAATTTCGCGCTCAAAAACTAGCTATATGGTGTTTCAACATAAATCGCTTTTGAACCTAGTCAAGGACTTATTCAAAAGAATTGAGGGTCTTAGGAGGAGTGTCACTCTCCGAGTACAGTCTGAGGGGTAAAGAAATTTTGACCTAGGTGGTATACTAAAAAAGTACTCTATACGTTGTCAAATTTCGCGCTCAAAAACTAGCTATATGGTGTTTCAACATAAATCGCTTTTGAACCTAGTCAAGGACTTATTCAAATGAATTGAGGGTCTACGGAGGAGTGTCACTGTCCGAGTACAGTCTGAGGGGTAAAGAATTTTTGACCTAGGTGGTATACTAAAAAAGTACTCTATGCGTTGTCAAATTTCGCGCTCAAAAACTAGCTATATGGTGTTTCAACATAAATCGCTTTTGAACCTAGTCAAGGACTTATTCAAATGAATTGAGGGTCTAAGGAGGAGTGTCACTTTCCGAGTACATTCTGAGGGGTAAAGAATTTTTGACCTAGGTGGTATACTAAAAAAGTACTCTCTACGTGGTCAAATTTCGCGCTCAAAAACTAGCTATATGGTGTTTCAACATAAATCGCTTTTGAACGTAGTCAAGGACTTATTCAAATGAATTGAGGGTCTAAGGAGGAGTGTCACTGTCCGGGTACAGTCTGAGGGGTAACGAATTTTTGACTTAGGTGGTATACTAAAAAAGTACTCTATACGTTGTCAAATTTCGCGCTCAAAAACTAGCTAAATGGTGTTTCAACATAAATCGCTTTTGAACCTAGTCAAGGACTTATTCAAATGAATTGAGGGTCTTAGGAGGAGTGTCACTGTCCGAGTACAGTCTGAGGGGTAAATAATTT
Source organism: Convolutriloba macropyga (assembly GCF_964194025.1). NCBI lineage: Eukaryota > Metazoa > Xenacoelomorpha > Acoela > Convolutidae > Convolutriloba > Convolutriloba macropyga. Next base: position 83,707,677 of record NC_134470.1, on the reverse strand, counting down.
TTGATCTAGGTGGTATACTAAAAAAGTACTCTATACGTTGTCAAATTTCGCGCTCAAAAACTAGCTATATGGTGTTTCAACATAAATCGCTTTTGAACCTAGGCAAGGACTTATTCAAATGAATTGAGGGTCTAAGGAGTGTCACTGTCCGAGTACAGTCTGAGGGGTAAAGAATTTTTGACCTAGGTGGTATACGAAAAAAGTACTCTATACGTTGTCAAATTTCGCGCTCAAAAACTAGCTATATGGTGTTTCAACATAAATCGCTTTTGAACCTAGTCAAGGACTTATTCAAATGAATTGAGGGTCTAAGGAGGAGTTTCACTGACTGTCCGAGTACAGTCTGAGGAGCAAAGAATTTTTGACCTAGGTGGTTTACGAAAAAAGTACTCTATACGTTGTCAAATTTCATGCTCAAAAACTAGCTATAAGGTGTTTCAACATAAATCGCTTTTGAACCTAGTCAAGGACTTATTCAAATGAATTGAGGGTCTAAGGAGGAGTGTCACTGTCCGAGCACAGTCTGAGGGGCACAGACTTTTTGACCTAGGTTGTATACGAAAAAAGTACTCTATACGTTGTCAAATTTCGCGCTCAAAAACTAGCTATATGGTGTTTCAACATGAATCGCTTTTGAACCTAGTCAAGGACTTATTCAAATGAATTGAGGGTCTAAGGAGGAGTGTCACTGTCCGAGTACAGTCTGAGGGGTAAAGAAGTTTTGACCTAGGTGGTATACGAAAAAAGTACTCTATACGTTGTCAAATTTCGCGCTCAAAAACTAGCAATATGGTGTTTCAACATAAATCGCTTTTGAACCTAGTCAAGGACTTATTCAAATGAATTGAGGGTCTAAGGAGTGTCACTGTCCGAGTACAGTCTGAGGGGTAAAGAATTTTTGACCTAGGTGGTATACGAAAAAAGTACTCTATACGTTGTCAAATTTCGCGCTCAAAAACTAGCTATATGGTGTTTCAACATAAATCGCTTTTGAACCTAGTCAAGGACTTATTCAAATGAATTGAGGGTCTAAGGAGGAGTGTCACTGACTGTCCGGGTACAGTCTGAGGAGCAAAGAATTTTTGACCTAGGTGGTTTACTAAAAAAGTACTCTATACGTTGTCAAATTTCATGCTCAAAAACTAGCTATAAGGTGTTTCAACATAAATCGCTTTTGAACCTAGTCAAGGACTTATTCAAATGAATTGAGGGTCTAAGGAGGAGTGTCACTGTCCGAGTACAGTCTGAGGGGCACAGACTTTTTGACCTAGGTTGTATACGAAAAAAGTACTCTATACGTTGTCAAATTTCGCGCTCAAAAACTAGCTATATGGTGTTTCAACATGAATCGCTTTTGAACCTAGTCAAGGACTTATTCAAATGAATTGAGGGTCTAAGGAGGAGTGTCACTGTCCGAGTACAGTCTGAGGGGTAAAGAAGTTTCGACCTAGGTGGTATACGAAAAAAGTACTCTATACGTTGTCAAATTTCGCGCTCAAAAACTAGCAATATGGTGTTTCAACATAAATCGCTTTTGAACCTAGTCAAGGACTTATTCAAATGAATTGAGGGTCTAAGGAGGAGTGTCACTGTCCGAGTACAGTCTGAGGGGTAAAGAAGTTTTGACCTAGGTGGTATACGAAAAAAGTACTCTATACGTTGTCAAATTTCGCGCTCAAAAACTAGCTATAAGGTGTTTCAACATAAATCGCTTTTGAACCTAGTCAAGGACTTATTCAAATGAATTGAGGGTCTAAGGAGGAGTGTCACTGTCCGAGTACAGTCTGAGGGGCACAGACTTTTTGACCTAGGTTGTATACGAAAAAAGTACTCTATACGTTGTCAAATTTCGCGCTCAAAAACTAGCTATATGGTGTTTCAACATGAATCGCTTTTGAACCTAGTCAAGGACTTATTCAAATGAATTGAGGGTCTAAGGAGGAGTGTCACTGACTGTCCGAGTACAGTCTGAGGAGCAAAGAATTTTTGACCTAGGTGGTTTACGAAAAAAGTACTCTATACGTTGTCAAATTTCATGCTCAAAAACTAGCTATAAGGTGTTTCAACATGAATCGCTTTTGAACCTAGTCAAGGACTTATTCAAATGAATTGAGGGTCTAAGGAGGAGTGTCACTGACTGTCCGAGTACAGTCTGAGGAGCAAAGAATTTTTGACCTAGGTGGTTTACGAAAAAAGTACTCTATACGTTGTCAAATTTCATGCTCAAAAACTAGCTATAAGGTGTTTCAACATAAATCGCTTTTGAACCTAGTCAAGGACTTATTCAAATGAATTGAGGGTCTAAGGAGGAGTGTCACTGTCCGAGTACAGTCTGAGGGGCACAGACTTTTTGACCTAGGTTGTATACGAAAAAAGTACTCTATACGTTGTCAAATTTCGCGCTCAAAAACTAGCTATATGGTGTTTCAACATGAATCGCTTTTGAACCTAGTCAAGGACTTATTCAAATGAATTGAGGGTCTAAGGAGGAGTGTCACTGTCCGAGTACAGTCTGAGGGGTAAAGAAGTTTTGACCTAGGTGGTATACGAAAAAAGTACTCTATACGTTGTCAAATTTCGCGCTCAAAAACTAGCAATATGGTGTTTCAACATAAATCGCTTTTGAACATAGTCAAGGACTTATTCAAATGAATTGAGGGTCTAAGGAGGAGTGTCACTGTCCGAGTACAGTCTGAGGGGTAAAGAATTTTTGACCTAGGTGGTATACTAAAAAAGTACTCTATACGTTGTCAAATTTCGCGCTCAAAAACTAGCTATATGGTGTTTCAACATAAATCGCTTTTGAACCTAGTCAAGGACTTATTCAAATGAATTGAGGGTCTTAGGAGGAGTGTCACTGTCCGAGTACAGTCTGAGGGGTAAAGAATTTTTGACCTAGGTTGTATACGAAAAAAGTACTCTATACGTTGTCAAATTTCGCGCTCAAAAACTAGCTATATGGTGTTTCAACATGAATCGCTTTTGAACCTAGTCAAGGACTTATTCAAATGAATTGAGGGTCTAAGGAGGAGTGTCACTGTCCGAGTACAGTCTGAGGGGTAAAGCAGTTTTGACCTAGGTGGTATACGAAAAAAGTACTCTATACGTTGTCAAATTTCGCGCTCAAAAACTAGCAATATGGTGTTTCAACATAAATCGCTTTTGAACCTAGTCAAGGACTTATTCAAATGAATTGAGGGTCTAAGGAGGAGTGTCACTGTCCGAGTACAGTCTGAGGGGTAAAGAATTTTTGACCTAGGTGGTATACTAAAAAAGTACTCTATACGTTGTCAAATTTCGCGCTCAAAAACTAGCTATATGGTGTTTCAACATAAATCGCTTTTGAACCTAGTCAAGGACTTATTCAAATGAATTGAGGGTCTTAGGAGGAGTGTCACTGTCTGAGTACAGTCTGAGGGGTAAAGAATTTTAGACCTAGGTGGTACACTAAAAAAGTACTCTATACGTTGTCAAATTTCGCGCTCAAAAACTAGCTATATGGTGTTTCAACATAAATCGCTTTTGAACCTAGTCAAGGACTTATTCAAATGAATTGAGGGTCTTAGGAGGAGTGTCACTGTCCGAGTACAGTCTGAGGGGTAAAGAATTTTCGACCTAGGTTGTATACGAAAAAAGTACTCTATACGTTGTCAAATTTCGCGCTCAAAAACTAGCTATATGGTGTTTCAACATAAATCGCTTTTGAACCTAGTCAAGGACTTATTCAAATGAATTGAGGGTCTAAGGAGGAGTGTCACTGTCCGAGTACAGTCTGAGGGGTAAAGGATTTTTGACCTAGGTGGTATACTAAAAAAGTACTCTATACGTTGTCAAATTTCGCGCTCAAAAACTAGCTATATGGTGTTTCAACATAAATCGCTTTTGGACCTAGTCAAGGACTTATTCAAATGAATTGAGGGTCTTAGGAGGAGTATCACTGTCTGAGTACAGTCTGAGGGGTAAAGAATTTTAGACCTAGGTGGTACACTAAAAAAGTACTCTATACGTTGTCAAATTTCGCGCTCAAAAACTAGCTATATGGTGTTTCAACATAAATCGCTTTTGAACCTAGTCAAGGACTTATTCAAATGAATTGAGGGTCTTAGGAGGAGTGTCACTGTCTGAGTACAGTCTGAGGGGTAAAGAATTTTAGACCTAGGTGGTACACTAAAAAAGTACTCTATACGTTGTCAAATTTCGCGCTCAAAAACTAGCTATATGGTGTTTCAACATAAATCGCTTTTGAACCTAGTCAAGGACTTATTCAAATGAATTGAGGGTCTTAGGAGGAGTGTCACTGTCCGAGTACAGTCTGAGGGGTAAAGAATTTTTGACCTAGGTTGTATACGAAAAAAGTACTCTATACGTTGTCAAATTTCGCGCTCAAAAACTAGCTATATGGTGTTTCAACATAAATCGCTTTTGAACCTAGTCAAGGACTTATTCAAATGAATTGAGGGTCTAAGGAGGAGTGTCACTGTCCGAGTACAGTCTGAGGGGTAAAGAAGTTTTGACCTAGGTGGTATACGAAAAAAGTACTCTATACGTTGTCAAATTTCGCGCTCAAAAACTAGCAATATGGTGTTTCAACATAAATCGCTTTTGAACCTAGTCAAGGACTTATTCAAATGAATTGAGGGTCTAAGGAGGAGTGTCACTGTCCGAGTACAGTCTGAGGGGTAAAGAATTTTTGACCTAGGTGGTATACTAAAAAAGTACTCTACACGTTGTCAAATTTCGCGCTCAAAAACTAGCTATATGGTGTTTCAACATAAATCGCTTTTGAACCTAGTCAAGGACTTATTCAAATGAATTGAGGGTCTTAGGAGGAGTGTCACTGTCCGAGTACAGTCTGAGGGGTAAAGAATTTTAGACCTAGGTGGTATACTAAAAAAGTACTCTATACTTTGTCAAATTTCGCGCTCAAAAACTAGCTATATGGTGTTTCAACATAAATCGCTCTTGAACCTAGTCAAGGACTTATTCAAATGAATTGAGGGCCTTAGGAGGAGTGTCACTGTCCGAGTACAGTCTGAGGGGTAAAGAATTTTTGACCTAGGTTGTATACGAAAAAAGTACTCTATACGTTGTCAAATTTCGCGCTCAAAAACTAGCTATATGGTGTTTCAACATAAATCGCATTTGAACCTAGTCAAGGACTTATTCAAATGAATTGAGGGTCTAAGGAGGAGTGTCACTGTCCGAGTACAGTCTGAGGGGTAAAGAATTTTTGACCTAGGTGGTTTACGAAAAAAGTACTCTATACGTTGTCAAATTTCATGCTCAAAAACTAGCTATAAGGTGTTTCAACATAAATCGCTTTTGAACCTAGTCAAGGACTTATTCAAATGAATTGAGGGTCTAAGGAGGAGTGTCACTGTCCGAGTACAGTCTGAGGGGCAAAGACTTTTTGACCTAGGTTGTATACGAAAAAAGTACTCTATACGTTGTCAAATTTCGCGCTCAAAAACTAGCTATATGGTGTTTCAACATAAATCGCTCTTGAACCTAGTCAAGGACTTATTCAAATGAATTGAGGGCCTTAGGAGGAGTGTCACTGTCCGAGTACAGTCTGAGGGGTAAAGAATTTTTGACCTAGGTTGTATACGAAAAAAGTACTCTATACGTTGTCAAATTTCGCGCTCAAAAACTAGCTATATGGTGTTTCAACATAAATCGCATTTGAACCTAGTCAAGGACTTATTCAAATGAATTGAGGGTCTAAGGAGGAGTGTCACTGTCCGAGTACAGTCTGAGGGGTAAAGAATTTTTGACCTAGGTGGTTTACGAAAAAAGTACTCTATACGTTGTCAAATTTCATGCTCAAAAACTAGCTATAAGGTGTTTCAACATAAATCGCTTTTGAACCTAGTCAAGGACTTATTCAAATGAATTGAGGGTCTAAGGAGGAGTGTCACTGTCCGAGTACAGTCTGAGGGGCAAAGACTTTTTGACCTAGGTTGTATACGAAAAAAGTACTCTATACGTTGTCAAATTTCGCGCTCAAAAACTAGCTATATGGTGTTTCAACATGAATCGCTTTTGAACCTAGTCAAGGACTTATTCAAATGAATTGAGGGTCTAAGGAGGAGTGTCACTGTTCGAGTACAGTCTGAGGGGCAAAGAATTTTTGACCTAGGTGGTATACGAAAAAAGTACTCTATACGTTGTCAAATTTCGCGCTCAAAAACTAGCTATAAGGTGTTTCAACATAAATCGCTTTTGAACCTAGTCAAGGACTTATTCAAATGAATTGAGGGTCTAAGGAGGAGTGTCACTGTCCGAGTACAGTCTGAGGGGCAAAGAATTTTTGACCTAGGTGGTATACGAAAAAAGTACTCTATACGTTGTCAAATTTCGCGCTCAAAAACTAGCTATAAGGTGTTTCAACATAAATCGCTTTTGAACCTAGTCAAGGACTTATTCAAATGAATTGAGGGTCTAAGGAGGAGTGTCACTGTCCGAGTACAGTCTGAGGGGCAAAGAATTTTTGACCTAGGTGGTTTACGAAAAAAGTACTCTATACGTTGTCAAATTTCATGCTCAAAAACTAGCTATAAGGTGTTTCAACATAAATCGCTTTTGAACCTAGTCAAGGACTTATTCAAATGAATTGAGGGTCTAAGGAGGAGTGTCACTGTCCGAGTACAGTCTGAGGGGCAAAGACTTTTTGACCTAGGTTGTATACGAAAAAAGTACTCTATACGTTGTCTAATTTCGCGCTCAAAAACTAGCTATATGGTGTTTCAACATGAATCGCTTTTGAACCTAGTCAAGGACTTATTCAAATGAATTGAGGGTCTAAGGAGGAGTGTCACTGTCCGAGTACAGTCTGAGGGGTAAAGAAGTTTTGACCTAGGTGGTATACGAAAAAAGTACTCTATACGTTGTCAAATTTCGCGCTCAAAAACTAGCAATATGGTGTTTCAACATAAATCGCTTTTGAACCTAGTCAAGGACTTATTCAAATGAATTGAGGGTCTAAGGAGGAGTGTCACTGTCCGAGTACAGTCTGAGGGGTAAAGAATTTTTGACCTAGGTGGTATACTAAAAAAGTACTCTATACGTTGTCAAATTTCGCGCTCAAAAACTAGCTATATGGTGTTTCAACATAAATCGCTTTTGAACCTAGTCAAGGACTTATTCAAATGAATTGAGGGTCTTAGGAGGAGTGTCACTGTCCGAGTACAGTCTGAGGGGTAAAGAATTTTAGACCTAGGTGGTACACTAAAAAGTACTCTATACGTTGTCAAATTTCGCGCTCAAAAACTAGCTATATGGTGTTTCAAAATAAATCGCTTTTGAACCTAGTCAAGGACTTATTCAAATGAATTGAGGGTCTTAGGAGGAGTGTCACTGTCCGAGTACAGTCTGAGGGGTAAAGAATTTTTGACCTAGGTTGTATACGAAAAAAGTACTCTATACGTTGTCAAATTTCGCGCTCAAAAACTAGCTATATGGTGTTTCAACATAAATCGCTTTTGAACCTAGTCAAGGACTTATTCAAATGAATTGAGGGTCTAAGGAGGAGTGTCACTGTCCGAGTACAGTCTGAGGGGTAAAGAAGTTTTGACCTAGGTGGTATACGAAAAAAGTACTCTATACGTTGTCAAATTTCGCGCTCAAAAACTAGCAATATGGTGTTTCAACATAAATCGCTTTTGAACCTAGTCAAGGACTTATTCAAATGAATTGAGGGTCTAAGGAGGAGTGTCACTGTCCGAGTACAGTCTGAGGGGTAAAGAATTTTTGACCTAGGTGGTATACTAAAAAAGTACTCTACACGTTGTCAAATTTCGCGCTCAAAAACTAGCTATATGGTGTTTCAACATAAATCGCTTTTGAACCTAGTCAAGGACTTATTCAAATGAATTGAGGGTCTTAGGAGGAGTGTCACTGTCCGAGTACAGTCTGAGGGGTAAAGAATTTTAGACCTAGGTGGTATACTAAAAAAGTACTCTATACGTTGTCAAATTTCGCGCTCAAAAATTAGCTATATGGTGTTTCAACATAAATCGCTCTTGAACCTAGTCAAGGACTTATTCAAATGAATTGAGGGTCTTAGGAGGAGTGTCACTGTCCGAGTACAGTCTGAGGGGTAAAGAATTTTTGACCTAGGTTGTATACGAAAAAAGTACTCTATACGTTGTCAAATTTCGCGCTCAAAAACTAGCTATATGGTGTTTCAACATAAATCGCTTTTGAACCTAGTCAAGGACTTATTCAAATGAATTGAGGGTCTAAGGAGGAGTGTCACTGTCCGAGTACAGTCTGAGGGGTAAAGAAGTTTTGACCTAGGTAGTATACGAAAAAAGTACTCTATACGTTGTCAAATTTCGCGCTCAAAAACTAGCAATATGGTGTTTCAACATAAATCGCTTTTGAACCTAGTCAAGGACTTATTCAAATGAATTGAGGGTCTAAGGAGGAGTGTCACTGTCCGAGTACAGTCTGAGGGGTAAAGAATTTTTGACCTAGGTGGTATACTAAAAAAGTACTCTATACGTTGTCAAATTTCGCGCTCAAAAACTAGCTATATGGTGTTTCAACATAAATCGCTTTTGAACCTAGTCAAGGACTTATTCAAATGAATTGAGGGTCTTAGGAGGAGTGTCACTGTCCGAGTACATTCTGAGGGGTAAAGAAGTTTTGACCTAGGTGGTATACGAAAAAAGTACTCTATACGTTGTCAAATTTCGCGCTCAAAAACTAGCAATATGGTGTTTCAACATAAATCGCTTTTGAACCTAGTCAAGGACTTATTCAAATGAATTGAGGGTCTAAGGAGGAGTGCCACTGTCCAAGTACAGTCTGAGGGGTAAAGAATTTTAGACCTAGGTGGTATACTAAAAAAGTACTCTATACGTTGTCAAATTTCGCGCTCAAAAACTAGCTATATGGTGTTTCGACATAAATCGCTTTTGAACCTAGTCAAGGACTTATTCAAATGAATTGAGGGTCTTAGGAGGAGTGTCACTGTCCGAGTACAGTCTGAGGGGTAAAGAATTTTAGACCTAGGTGGCATACTAAAAAAGTACTCTATACGTTGTCAAATTTCGCGCTCAAAAACTAGCTATATGGTGTTTCAACATAAATCGCTTTTGAACCTAGTCAAGGACTTATTCAAATGAATTGAGGGTCTAAGGAGGAGTGTCACTCTCCAAGTACAGTCTGAGGGGTAAAGAATTTTTGACCTAGGTGGTATACTAAAAAAGTACTCTCTACGTTGTCAAATTTCGCGCTCAAAAACTAGCTATATGGTGTTTCAACATAAAACGCTTTTGAACCTATTCAAGGACTTATTCAAATGAATTGAGGGTCTAAGGAGGAGTGTCACTGTCCGAGTACAGTCTGAGGGGTAAAGAATTTTTGACCTAGGTGGTATACTAAAAAAGTACTCTATACATTGTGAAATTTCGCGCTCAAAAACTAGCTATAAGGTGTTTCAACATAAATCGTTTTGAACCTAGTCAAGGACTTATTCAAAAGAATTGAGGGTCTAAAGAGGAGTGTCACTGTCTGAGTACAGTCTGAGGGGTGAAGAATTTTTGACCTAGGTGGTATACTAAAAAAGTACTCTATATATTGTGAAATTTCGCGCTCAAAAACTAGCTACATGGTGTTTCAACATAAATCGCTTTTGAACCTAGTCAAGGACTTATTCAAATGAATTGAGGGTCTAAGGAGGAGTGTCACTGTCCGAGTACAGTCTGAAGGGTAAAGAATTTTTGACCTAGGTGGTATACTAAAAAAGTACTCTATACGTTGTCAAATTTCGCGCTCAAAAACTAGCTATATGGTGTTTCAACATAAATCGCTTTTGAACCTAGTCAAGGACTTATTCAAATGAATTGAGGGTCTAAGGAGGAGTGTCACTGTCCGAGTACAGTCTGAGGGGTAAAGAATTTTTGACCTAGGTGGTATACTAAAAAAGTACTCTATACATTGTGAAATTTCGCGCTCAAAAACTAGCTATATGGTGTTTCAACATAAATCGCTTTTGAACCTAGTCAAGGACTTATTCAAATGAATTGAGGGTCTAAGGAGGAGTGTCACTGTCCGAGTACAGTCTGAAGGGTAAAGAATTTTTGACCTAGGTGGTATACTAAAAAAGTACTCTATACGTTGTCAAATTTCGCGCTCAAAAACTAGCTATATGGTGTTTCAACATCAATCGCTTTTGAAACTAGTCAAGGACTTTTTCAAATGAATTGAGGGTCTAAGGAGGAGTGTCACTGTCCTTGTACAGTCTGAGGGGTAAAGAATTTTTGAACTAGGTGGTATACGAAAAAGTACTCTATACGTTGTCAAATTTCGCGCTCAAAAACTAGCTATGTGGTGTTTCAACATAAATCGCTTTTGAACCTAGTCAAGGACTTATTCAAATGAATTGAGGGTCTAAGGAGGAGTGTCACTGTCCGAGTACAGTCTGAGGGGTAAAGAATTTTTGACCTAGGTGGTATACTAAAAAAGTACTCTATACGTTGTCAAATTTCGCGCTCAAAAACTAGCTATATGGTGTTTCAACAAAAATCGCTTTTGGACCTAGTCAAGGACTTATTCAAATGAATTGAGGGTCTTAAGAGGAGTGGCACTGTCCGAGTACAGTCTGAGGGGTAAAGAAATTTTGACCTAGGTGGTATACTAAAAAAGTACTCTATATATTGTGAAATTTCGCGCTCAAAAACTAGCTACATGGTGTTTCAACATAAATCGCTTTTGAACCTAGTCAAGGACTTATTCAAATGAATTGAGGGTCTAAGGAGGAGTGTCACTGTCCGAGTACAGTCTGAAGGGTAAAGAATTTTTGACCTAGGTGGTATACTAAAAAAGTACTCTATAAGTTGTCAAATTTCGCGCTCAAAAACTAGCTATATGGTGTTTCAACATAAATCGCTTTTGAACCTAGTCAAGGACTTTTTCAAATGAATTGAGGGTCTAAGGAGGAGTGTCACTGTCCTTGTACAGTCTGAGGGGTAAAGAATTTTTGAACTAGGTGGTATACGAAAAAGTACTCTATACGTTGTCAAATTTCGCGCTCAAAAACTAGCTATGTGGTGTTTCAACATAAATCGCTTTTGAACCTAGTCAAGGACTTATTCAAATGAATTGAGGGTCTAAGGAGGAGTGTCACTGTCCGAGTACAGTCTGAGAGGTAAAGAATTTTTGACCTAGGTGGTATACTAAAAAAGTACTCTATACGTTGTCAAATTTCGCGCTCAAAAACTAGCTATATGGTGTTTCAACAAAAATCGCTTTTGAACCTAGTCAAGGACTTATTCAAATGAATTGAGGGTCTTAAGAGGAGTGGCACTGTCCGAGTACAGTCTGAGGGGTAAAGAATTTTAGACCTAGGTGGTATACTAAAAAAGTACTCTATACGTTGTCAAATTTCGCGCTCAAAAACCAGCTATATGGTGTTTCAACATAAATCGCTTTTGAACCTAGTCAAGGACTTATTCAAACGAATTGAGGGTCTTAGGAGGAGTGTCACTGTTCGAGTACAGTCTGAGGGGTAAAGAATTTTAGACCTAGGTGGTATACTAAAAAAGTACTCTATACGTTGTCAAATTTCGCGCTCAAAAACTAGCTATATGGTGTTTCAACATAAATCGCTTTTGAACCTAGCTAGTCAAGGACTTGTTCAAATGAATTGAGGCTCTAAGGAGGAGTGTCACTGTCCAAGTACAGTCTGAGGGGTAAAGAATTTTTGACCTAGGTGGTATACTAAAAAAGTACTCTCTACGTTGTCAAATTTCGCGCTCAAAAACTAGCTATATGGTGTTTCAACATAAATCGCTTTTGAACCTAGTCAAGGACTTATTCAAATGAATTGAGGTTCTAAGGAGGAGTGTCACTGTCCGAGTACAGTCTGAGGGGTAAAGAATTTTTGACCTAGGTGGTATACTAAAAAAGTACTCTATACATTGTGAAATTTCGCGCTCAAAAACTAGCTATAAGGTGTTTCAACATAAATCGCTTTTGAACCTAGTCAAGGACTTATTCAAATGAATTGAGGGTCTAAGGAGGAGTGTCACTGTCCGAGTACAGTCTGAGGGGTAAAGAATTTTTGACCTAGGTGGCATACTAAAAAAGTACTCTATACATTGTGAAATTTCGCGCTCAAAAACTAGCTATATGGTGTTTCAACATAAATCGCTTTTGAACCTAGTCAAGGACTTATTCAAATGAATTGAGGGTCTAAGGAGGAGTGTCACTGTCCGAGTACAGTCTGAAGGGTAAAGAATTTTTGACCTAGGTGGTATACGAAAAAAAGTACTCTATACGTTGTCAAATTTCGCGCTCAAAAACTAGCTATATGGTGTTTCAACATAAATCGCTTTTGAACCTAGTCAAGGACTTTTTCAAATGAATTGAGGGTCTAAGGAGGAGTGTCACTATCCGTGTACAGTCTGAGGGGTAAAGAATTTTAGAACTAGGTGGTATACGAAAAAGTACTCTATACGTTGTCAAATTTCGCGCTCAAAAACTAGCTATATGGTGTTTCAACAAAAATCGCTTTTGAATCTAGTCAAGGACTTATTCAAATGAATTGAGGGTCTTAAGAGGAGTGTCACTGTCCGAGTACAGTCTGAGGGGTAAAGAATTTTAGACCTAGGTGGTATACTAAAAAAGTACTCTATACGTTGTCAAATTTCGCGCTCAAAAACTAGCTATATGGTGTTTCAACATAAATCGCTTTTGAACCTAGTCAAGGACTTATTCAAACGAATTGAGGGTCTTAGGAGGAGTGTCACTGTTCGAGTACAGTCTGAGGGGTAAAGAATTTTAGACCTAGGTGGTATACTAAAAAAGTACTCTATACGTTGTCAAATTTCGCGCTCAAAAACTAGCTATATGGTGTTTCAACATAAATCGCTTTTGAACCTAGTCAAGGACTTGTTCAAATGAATTGAGGGTCTAAGGAGGAGTGTCACTGCCCGAGTACAGTCTGAGGGGTAAAGAATTTTTGACCTAGGTGGTATACTAAAAAAGTACTCTCTACGTTGTCAAATTTCGCGCTCAAAAACTAGCTATATGGTGTTTCAACATAAATCGCTTTTGAACCTAGTCAAGGACTTATTCAAATGAATTGAGGGTCTAAGGAGGAGTGTCACTGTCCGAGTACAGTCTGAGGGGTAAAGAATTTTTGACCTAGGTGGTATACTAAAAAAGTACTCTATACATTGTGAAATTTCGCGCTCAAAAACTAGCTATAAGGTGTTTCAACATAAATCGCTTTTGAACCTAGTCAAGGACTTATTCAAATGAATTGAGGGTCTAAGGAGGAGTGTCACTGTCCGAGTACAGTCTGAGGGGTAAAGAATTTTTGACCTAGGTGGTATACTAAAAAAGTACTCTATACATTGTGAAATTTCGCGCTCAAAAACTAGCTATATGGTGTTTCAACATAAATCGCTTTTGAACCTAGTCAAGGACTTATTCAAATGAATTGAGGGTCTAAGGAGGAGTGTCACTGTCCGAGTACAGTCTGAAGGGTAAAGAATTTTTGACCTAGGTGGTATACGAAAAAAAGTACTCTATACGTTGTCAAATTTCGCGCTCAAAAACTAGCTATATGGTGTTTCAACATAAATCGCTTTTGAACCTAGTCAAGGACTTTTTCAAATGAATTGAGGGTCTAAGGAGGAGTGTCACTATCCGTGTACAGTCTGAGGGGTAAAGAATTTTAGAACTAGGTGGTATACAAAAAAGTACTCTATACGTTGTCAAATTTCGCGCTCAAAAACTAGCTATATGGTGTTTCAACATAAATCGCTTTTGAACCTAGTCAAGGACTTATTCAAATGAATTGAGGGTCTAAGGAGGAGTGTCACTGTCCGAGTACAGTCTGAAGGGTAAAGAATTTTTGACCTAGGTGGTATACGAAAAAAGTACTCTATACGTTGTCAAATTTCGCGCTCAAAAACTAGCTATATGGTGTTTCAACATAAATCGCTTTTGAACCTAGTCAAGGACTTTTTCAAATGAATTGAGGGTCTAAGGAGGAGTGTCACTATCCGTGTACAGTCTGAGGGGTAAAGAATTTTAGAACTAGGTGGTATACGAAAAAGTACTCTATACGTTGTCAAATTTCGCGCTCAAAAACTAGCTATGTGGTGTTTCAACATAAATCGCTTTTGAAACTAGTCAAGGACTTATTCAAATGAATTGAGGGTCTAAGGAGGAGTGTCACTGTCCGAGTACAATCTAAGGAGCAAAGAATTTTTGACCTAGGTGGTATACGAAAAAGTACTCTATACGTTGCCAGATTTTGCGCTCAAAAACTCGCTATATGGTGTTTCAACATAAATGGCTTTTGAACCTAGTCAAGGACTTATTCAAATGAATTGAGGGTCTAAGGAGGAGTGTCACTGTCCGAGTACAGTCTGAGGGGTAAAGAATTTTTGACCTAGGTGGTATACTAAAAAAGTACTCTCTACGTTGTCAAATTTCGCGCTCAAAAACTAGCTATATGGTGTTTCAACATAAATCGCTTTTGAACCTAGTCAAGGACTTATTCAAATGAATTGAGGGTCTACGGAGGAGTGTCACTGTCCGAGTACAGTCTGAGGGGTAAAGAATTTTTGAACTAGGTGGTATACGAAAAAGTACTCTACACGTTGTCAAATTTCGCGCTCAAAAACTAGCTATATGGTGTTTCAACATAAATCGCTTTTGAACCTAGTCAAGGACTTTTTCAAATGAATTGAGGGTCTAAGGAGGAGTGTCAATGTCCGTGTACAGTCTGAGGGGTAAAGAATTTTTGAACTAGGTGGTATACGAAAAAGTACTCTACACGTTGTCAAATTTCGCGCTCAAAAACTAGCTATATGGTGTTTCAACATAAATCGCTTTTGAACCTAGTCAAGGACTTTTTCAAATGAATTGAGGGTCTAAGGAGGAGTGTCAATGTCCGTGTACAGTCTGAGGGGTAAAGAATTTTTGAACTAGGTGGTATACGAAAAAGTACTCTACACGTTGTCAAATTTCGCGCTCAAAAACTAGCTATATGGTGTTTCAACATAAATCGCTTTTGAACCTAGTCAAGGACTTTTTCAAATGAATTGAGGGTCTAAGGAGGAGTGTCAATGTCCGTGTACAGTCTGAGGGGTAAAGAATTTTTGAACTAGGTGGTATACGAAAAAGTACTCTACACGTTGTCAAATTTCGCGCTCAAAAACTAGCTATATGGTGTTTCAACATAAATCGCTTTTGAACCTAGTCAAGGACTTTTTCAAATGAATTGAGGGTCTAAGGAGGAGTGTCAATGTCCGTGTACAGTCTGAGGGGTAAAGAATTTTTGAACTAGGTGGTATACGAAAAAGTACTCTACACGTTGTCAAATTTCGCGCTCAAAAACTAGCTATATGGTGTTTCAACATAAATCGCTTTTGAACCTAGTCAAGGACTTTTTCAAATGAATTGAGGGTCTAAGGAGGAGTGTCAATGTCCGTGTACAGTCTGAGGGGTAAAGAATTTTTGAACTAGGTGGTATACGAAAAAGTACTCTACACGTTGTCAAATTTCGCGCTCAAAAACTAGCTATGTGGTGTTTCAACATAAATCGCTTTTGAACCTAGTCAAGGACTTATTCAAATGAATTGAGGGTCTAAGGAGGAGTGTCACTGTCCGAGTATAATCTAAGGAGCAAAGAATTTTTGACCTAGGTGGTATACGAAAAAGTACTCTATACGTTGCCAGATTTTGCGCTCAAAAACTCGCTATATGGTGTTTCAACATAAATCGCTTTTTAACCTAGTAGGCTCCATGGCAGAACTCACACTGTTTTCAATCCGTTTGAAGATCTGTTTTTGTATTACACAGGCCGATAAAATGCCCGAGCAGATAAGAAAATCAGCACGAGCTGCGGGAATGATGCTGAAAAAAAAATGATATTTCTCTATCCAATTAATTGTATTTCTTGTTCTACTTCGAAGTGGATAATTCTTACATGCTTTTCCAAGCAAACGAAGACTCTTGGCCGGTCGAAATGCTGAATTCAGAAAAACTATCTTTACGGAGGAATCAAAAGGTGGTGTTCCTCAAAATTGCGGAAGGTCGTTATCAGGCTCAGGGAAGTTATGAGATTATGTTGCAGCTTGGAGAATATATGCATCAAAAGCTCAGCGAGAACGTAAACGTCACTGATCTAGAAGTTACAGCGGTTGTGAACAGTCTTATGAAACGTGAAGTGGGAAAAGAAACCCATGTGAAAGCGGGAAGCAAAAGGAGCTGCGAAGGGCTTGATGAGTCAGGGTCTTCAGGCGAAGAAAGTGATATCGAGGAGGGTTCCTCTAGCCCCGATCTAGGAGTTCCTCCAGCTAAGAAAGCGAAACAATCTAGCCAGAAAATAGATGCAGCGGTTGCAAAGGGGGGTTGTTGTGCAAGCTGCGGAAGAGCGGATGGCGATGAGCTTGTCGTTGAAAAAAATTATGCATGTACTGTTCCGCATTGAGCAGAGACCTGAGAAGTCAAACGATGTTCAGAGAGACATTCTTATTGTCAGTAAGAAAGCTCTAAAAGAGGTAGATTCAATGCGTGAATCAGATACGGAGAAAAGTGCTAGTGAGACCGTGGAGCCCAGCGAACACGTGTATTATAACGAAAAATGCTTGACAGATCTCGGAGGCGAGACTCCGGAAGAAAGGGTTAAAAGAGTCGCGCGGATATTGTGGACTAAACAAGAACTTTCCACAATTGTCATCGATCCTCAGAAGAAAATTCAACCAATTGAAACGGGCAGAGGGGAGGCAGATATTGAGCGCCAAGAACTTTTCCGAAAAGCTGCTAAAACAGTTCTTGGGAAAGATTACACCAAGAAGCTATATAGGCGATGTGTGCGGCTGGTTAATGTAATGGGCAACGGTTACAAAAACAAAGGTTTCCACGAAGACGATGACGAGTAGCTCTCATTCAGAATGAAAAGTTTTGCTCTAACAGTGGTTGAGCACCATTAGGTCTTGTTCTATGTCTGTTCTAAAAACAAGCTTTGAGTTCATCTTTGTTTCAAAATGCTATTGTTTCTTAGCATAATTCGGGGTCAATACCGATTTTTAGATTCATCCATTCATTTGATGCTTTTAAATTGTCTCGCAGAATCAACCGTGTTTCATGATGCTACTTCTTATTATAGCTGTAAGCTTAGCGTAGCTATATTGCGATGATTGTGCTTTAGTTTTTGTTTCGTCGTCTTTTTTGTTTTACATCTTTTCACGAAGCAAAGGGGAAAATCAAGAGTTTTCATTGACTTCTGCTCACTAATGATATTTAGCACGTGACGTAATTTCTATGCTCAGAAAATGACTTTTTCACTTTTAAATTAACTTTAATTTAAGTTAGTATAAGTTCAAAGAAATTCAAATTAGTAATAACGGTCCCTAATAAACGGACTTTTGTGGAATTAATTTGAAGCAGTCAAATCAACCAATCGCTGAATATTTTTCATAGTGTTTTCGATAACTTCATCAACTAATTCGTTTATCTGTTTCTATATCTGTTGTACGCCGCGCAACTCTGTTTTGCAGCTATTTCGACAATTTTTCTGCTATTGTTTGACATATGTGGTTCTCGTAAATACGAGTTATTAAATTCATTCGATGCTTTTATTTCCGTTGTTGTTTTTATTATACTTATGTTCTCGTAATAATTGCAGATTTGATATTTCATTTTGAATTGAAGTTTCTCTGGAGATCTTCTGTACCTTCTGAAGCATAAAAACAAGGCAGTCGGCGTTGTCTTTCAACAGTTTTGCTGGTTCCAGGTTTGAAAATGGCTGATTCAGTGAGCCTCAGTGATATTAAATCAATTGCCATAAGGGGCCTGTTGAATACCTCTAACCTTAACAAAATTCTACATTTCTTGCTAAGAATAGAAGAAGAGCTGGAAAAAAGTTGCAGTGTCGATGTTCAATCGTATAACGTTCTATTGAAGCTCATGTCAATTCTGAAAAAAGAGGTGATTGTCTTTGCGATTTGTTTGTTCATAAAAAGTACATGGATGTAATATAGATTTATTTTAATTTTGTATGTTTTAATTTTTAGAACAGAAAGCGATCTCAGAAATACAAAATGTCTAGCTCAAAATTGTATACTTACAAGGGTGAAAATCTGCTGAATTACGAGGGAAAAGTCTGGAACTTCAGAGGTTTTGGAAGCTTTGTAGTTAGGAAAATCTTTCCTACTCCGGAAAAGAGAATGGTTTTCTGCTTTTCTCCTCGTAGGAAGCACAAATCTATAAGGAAGAGGGAACCGTTAGACGCTGAAAAGGCCTTCAAAGGTTTTATTTTGCTTTGCATATAATTATGCTGTAGCTTGGGTTTGTATGTTTGGGATATGTTTAGAAAGCGTCAAGATCTTCTGTGGGAATTCGGTCTACGCCTATATTTAGCTTATAATTCGGTCTACGCCTAGATAAAATTAGGTGCGAATCATGTTGGATTAAAAGAGAGGTTCAACAGCAAGTCTAATTGTTGCCCCGATTGCTCGGAAGACCAATTGCTCTGATTTTGTCTCTGAAGACCAAATGTCAGACTGCAGCTGCCAGAGTATGCACCAAGAAATATTTTTTTTCGTTTGAAAATATAATGGTTGCATATCAATTGAACTTATGCAGTGAAGCGTTAATATTATATGGTTTCTTTAATTTGTTGCTTTTATGGTTCATTAAAACTGTCGCCCTAACAGTGGTTGGGCGCAAAAAGGCTAAATTTAATTGGCAACTATTATCTTATGTTTCCCCTAGTTTTACTTCCTGCTTTTCTTTTTTGTAATTACTTGGGCTCGTTTGCGGACGTTCTATGAATTGTGTCCATTCTAAGGCTTGTTTCTTCAGTTGAAATGGACATAGACGCTGAAAATCTAACTGTTCAATGGAAAACATTAGCTTTGATAGACGAAAAACTAACCAGACTTTATGTGGATAATGAATTAGTGAAGTCGCACAAAATTGATGTTGGCGAGTGGAATGTGAGTGTTGATCGAGATGCAGAGCAATTGGACGCATTTCTGGAGAGCCAGTACCAGCTAAGTAGAAGGATAGTTTCGTATGAGCCAGTTGATTATATTAGGTCCGAAAGCTTTAGTCAATTATGTTTAAGGGCTAAAATCGATCTAGAACGTGGAAAAGTGATACCTGGTGTTAGTGGTTTTCTAAGTGAACTCCCAGATGAAGACCACCTAGAAGGATACAATGATTTTTCCCTGATAACTACCAGTAGAAAAATAAAAAGCACTTTCCTTATGCTGGGCCCAATTTCGTTCGTTAACTCTGCATGCAGTCCTAATGCTAAATACTCAATCAATCGGTCAGTGGTTCGATGTGTTGCTCTTAAAAATATAAAAGCTGGAGATGAATTGGTTGTTAAATATGACACTAATTACTTTGGAAATTTTAATGAAAATTGTTTGTGTGAGTTTACTTTCTTGCACGGTGACCCATTAAAAGATCTCTTGCTGAAAAAAAAACAAAATATTAAAAGGATCTAAGTTGAAAAGTGGCAAGGAAAACAAAAATAAACACGTGTCTAAAAAGTACTCTTTGCATAAAAAAACGTAATTGTGGATCTAAGATATCGATTCCGGCAAAATGTTATCTTCATTGAAGCTGAGAAAAATAGCGAAAGCTCAGATGAGTTTCAAGAACTTTCATATGAGGATCTCTAGGGGTCACTTTAGTCAAACAAAGCTACCAGTTTCACGGATCTGTCAAATATTTCCTCCAATCTAGTGATTGCTTCTAATTCTCCCGCTCAGGTACCAGTAGAGAATGTTACCTGTTCGACTCCTTTACGCACTGGTCCCATTATTCTTAACCAGTTTGAAGAGTTAGAGGATGTTGCAAGCGAATTATCGCAGGAAGATGAATCAATAGATTTTGATTATGAGGACGCAGGAGTGGAATTGTTTGATGGTTCTAATTTTTCTACGAGTGAGTTTTTTAGTTCTTTCAACGAGGTGGCTAGAAGAAATTCGTTTACCGGTACTGCGCGTAAAGATGTTCTCAAGCTTTTTCCTCAATTCCTTCCAACTTCAAATAACATCGACGCTCCCGTTCAAAAAGATATTTTGCCTGCAATGACATCATTCAATGACGGAGAGTCAGTTTTTATTGCGATTAGTCTTCTTCCTCAACTAAAACTAATTTTAAATCGGAATCGTTTATTAATTAAGAAGTCTTGGTTGTCGGATTGCTCATGGAGTTTTGGTAAAACTGAAATTAAAATTAATGAAGTTCTACTAAATGTAAACATAGATGGTGCTGCTCTTTTTATGTCCAGGAGTTTCTCAGTATGGCCAGTGTGGGTTCAAATTTTCAAACTTCCCGAAAAAGTACGAGGAAAGTTTTCAAATCATCCTCTTCTGGGATTGTGGCATGGTAAAAGCAAGCCAAACTGGGAATTTTTTCTCAAAAAAATAAGCATTGAAATATAGTGTTTTCTTGAATATAAAATTTTTATTGATGGTCTCGGTTTTTGCCTCTTCAAATTCCTTTTCCTGATTTGTGACATGCCAGCAATGGCCCCTCTATGCTGTCATGTACAATTTAATGGCTATTATGGTTGTCCCTATTGTTATACCAAGGGGGTTTATTTTGCAAAACGAATGACGTATCCTGTAATGGAACCTGTTTGTCGTAGAGAAAACTGTGATTATGAAAAAAACGCTGAATTTCAGAGGTTTGGTGTTAAAGGAAAATCTCTTTTACATCAATTTTTCCCCATTCCTTGGTTTGTGTCCATCGATCGCATGCATCAGGTATTCTTGGGTTGCGCAAAATTTTTGACAAAGGCTTTAGTATCAAAATTGAAGTCGTCAAAAATTGATGTCAGTTCTGATCTTTGCAACTGCATGGTGCCTTTTGAAAGCCTACACAAAGCAAAAAGTTTGCATGAGATCAAGTTATGGAAGGCTGCGGATTTCAAATTGTTTTTCTTTCATTTCGGTCCGCTGCTCATCCGAAAATTGAAGTTTTTTCAGCCGTTAGCAGAAAGTTTTTGCCGCCTTTCATTAGCTATCAGATTGCTTAGCGAAGAGAAATAAATGAAGCAAAAATATCATACGCTGAACTTCAAATAAAAAAATTTTTTGATAGTTTTTTATTCCTTTTTGGCAACGAATCGCAATCATTCAATTTTCATTCTTTGAGACATTTAGTTTATCAAGTTCGAAGGTTTGGTCCACAATGGTTGTATTCTGCCTTTTCCTTTGAGTCAGCAAACCATCTGCTTCTTCGTTCGGTAGCAGGCTCAATTAAAACTCCTGATAAGATACTTGAAAAGTTCTTGCTCGCGCTTTTCTCAGGCTCTCGAGACGCTGAGATTCATGAGATTAATACAAAACTATATACAAAACTTAATTCTGAATGTCGTAAGTTTGGAAGCGAAAACAATCTGCGCTGTTTTGAAAATAGATTTGTCAAAAACACATCCATTTTCACCTCTTCGGCGTTCAGCTATAACAAGTCAAATTTCTCTAACAGCTTTGCTCAGTTATCGACAAAAGATTTTGTCAAAATTGAATTCTATGCTAAAACAATCGATTCTGAAAATGTTTTTGCAGTGGTCCGTTTTTTGAAAGCGAAACCTGTAAAACTATTCTTTGAGGACATGGAAGATTTGTTTGTGCTCCTCTATAGGCTTAGTCAACCAGGTGGTCTCAATCTGGTTCGTGCTGACTTACTAAAATATAAATGCGTTCTTCTTAAACTTGGGTCGGAAACGTTTCTTGCTAGCGTAATGCGTGAAGGATTTGAGCATAATTAATAATCAGTTTCATTTAACAATTGTTTTAAGGTTTTTTTAGATTTAGAATAATAGTACAATACGTTTTCGCAAAATTGAGGCTTCTAATTATCGAAATCTGAAAATCAAGTTTATCTTT
>NC_134470.1:83563296-83675796 GCF_964194025.1 Convolutriloba macropyga | reverse complement strand
TTGTCTTGTTTCGTTTTGCTGTATTGTTTAGTATCGCTGTCTTGTTTTGTTGTGCTGCCTTGTTTTGTTTTGTTGTCTTGTTTCGTTTTGCTGTCTTGTTTAGTTTCGCTGTCTTGTTTTTGTTTTGTTTTGTTGTCTTGTTTCGTTTTGCTTTCTTGTTTAGTTTCGCTGTCTTGTTTGGTTTTGCTGCCTTGTTTTGTTTTGCTGTCTTGTTTCGTTTTGCTGTCTTGTTTAGTTTCGCTGTCTTGTTTTGTTTTGCTGCCTTGTTTTGTTTTGTTGTCTTGTTTTGTTTTGCTGTCCTGTTTTGTTTTGCTGTCTTGTTTTGTTTTGCTGCCTTGTTTTGTTTTGCTGTCTTGTTTTGTTTTGCTGTCTTGTTTTGTTTTGCTGCCTTGTTTGTTTTGCTGTCTTGTTTTGTTTGGTTGTCTTCTTTCGTTTTGTTCGTTTTGCTGTCTTGTTTAGTTTCGCTGTCTTGTTTTGTTTTGCTGCCTTGTTTTTGTTTTGTCTTGTTTCGTTTTGCTGTCTTGTTTAGTTTCGCTGTCTTGTTTTGTTTTGCTGCATTGTTTTGTTTTGTTGTCTTGTTTCGTTTTGCTGTCTTGTTTAGTTTCGCTGTCTTGTTTTGTTTTGCTGCCTTGTTTTGTTTTGTTGTCTTGTTTCGTTTTGCTGTCTTTTTTAGTTTCGCTGTCTTGTTTTGTTTTGTTGTCTTGTTTAGTTTCGCTGTCTTGTTTTGTTTTGCTGTCTTGTTTGTTTTGCTGCCTTGTTTTGTTTGGTTGTCTTGTTTCTTTTTGCTGTCTTGTTTAGTTTCGCTGTCTTGTTTTGTTTTGCTGCCTTGTTTTTGTTTTGTCTTGTTTCGTTTTGCTGTCTTGTTTAGTTTCGCTGTCTTGTTTTGTTTTGCTGCCTTGTTTTGTTGTCTTGTTTCGTTTTGCTGTCTTGTTTAGTTTCGCTGTCTTGTTTTGTTTTGCTGCCTTGTTTTGTTTTGTTGTCTTGTTTCGTTTTGCTGTCTTGTTTAGTTTCGCTGTCTTGTTTTGTTTTGCTGCCTTGTTTTGTTTTGCTGTCTTGTTTTGTTTTCCTGTCTTGTTTTGTTTTGCTGTCTTGTTTTGTTTTGCTGCCTTGTGTTCTTTTGTTGTCTTGTTTGTTTTGCTGTCTTGTATTTTAATGTTAAAATGTATATTTATTTGATTGGGTGCTTAATTTTGTTTTATTTTGGAGAGAGCTTTTTGAGCCAGGTAAATTTACCTAGTGCATTGCTCAATTCTCCTATAATTGTTTTGTGTAACTCCGCCACTGCTGGTCCCAAGCCCGGAATGCAAAAGGAGGAGGGTAAAAAAAACAGATCATACTGGAAAATCTCAAAAAGTCGGTTCCTAGCTTGACTTCGAGAAATTTCCGACAGAAATTAGCTATTTCATCATTGCCATTGTCTTATTCAGCGTCATCATTCCTGCAGGTGAGAAAAAAATGGATTTAAAATCTTGCAAGATTCTTGCAAGATTGATTTATAATCTTGCAAGAATCTTGCAAGTTGAATTCAAATCTTGCAAGAATCTTGCAAGATGGATTCAAATCTTGCAAGAATCTTGCAAGATGCTTGCAAGAAGTATGCATTCCCTTGCAAGATTGCTTGCAAGATTCTTGCAAGATTATAAATTCTTCGATCACTAGGGTTGGTAAAAATTGCAATTTCACCGGTAAAAATCGCAGTTCTTACCGCCAAATAATTGTTGTACCTTTTGTGGTAATTCGCTGTAAGGTTTTTATCACATCTTCAACAACATCCAGCGGTAAAAACAGCAAACTATACAACGTTTCACGGCAATTTGTGACATTAATGGAAATTTGTGGATCTTTTCCGTTTGTGCCCCCACCCCAGCTTAGTGGGCATATATTGCAATTATTTGCCCCCCCCCCCCCCCAACGCACGTGCCATATTTTTACATAATGATTTATTATGTAGCGGCGCGTACTCTGTAACGGGGGGGGCATAACGTACTTGGTGGTGGTGGGGGGGGGGGTCTTAAACGGAAAAGATCCCAATTTTTAGCTTTGCAACACATTGATCCGGGATGGAAAACGGTATAATTGTTTATGTTTTGATATTTACTGATGCTAATTTTGCAGAAAAGTTTTGATCCCTGAAACTGCTGTTCAACAGATTAAAAAGCGCCGCTTCTCTCTTTGTTAACAGGACCACTCCCGAAGGTCTCCCATGTGCGAAGGAAGGTTCGACATCCTATTCCTTCACTGCGACTGAACAAATGAACGGTGCCCAGATTTACTGCAGCCACTTCTACCCTTCAATCTCTGATCCATACACAGTAGCAGTGCGCTCTACCTAAGGTTGGATTTAAAAGCGGTGGAAATGTTTTTTTTCGAAAAACTTTTGTTGACAAGATGGGTAGTTTCGTATAAACGTAGCATGACCAAAGAGTTGTTTCCCTATTTCAGAAACTATATTATGTACATTTGGTGTTGAAACGTAGAAAAATCGGCGACATGTTCTTTGTCAAAACAAGAGAAAGCATGAAATGTATGAAACGTGTTGTGTAATGATCATTTCAGTACTCCGTGAGAATAAATTAACGAAATATTTCCTCATCAGTACCCAACAAGTCTAATAAAAATTCATAAATTTATAAAACGAGCAGAAAAATAATAATCGCTGGCTCAGCCATGTGAACGACCATATGGATATGTTGAATCAGTTCAAAGGTTTTTTTTTTAATTTTCTCCAAGATTTACGTTTGAAACTCCTTTAGACAGAAAACAGAAGAAAGGACAATTATTTTGCTTTAACTCATAATACTGACGGTTTCCTACGCTTTTAGTTGAACATACACACAAATTTGTCTGTTTAATAAGCGAGCGTACCTAGGAGCTCATATTTAAGTAAATTGATTGGTTCGCCTCTTTCAGAATCATAATCAAAAAGAAGACAGAGAGAAATTGAAACGCCTCAGAAGTTTCCATCTACTAGAATTAACTAAAGCAAAACATTCAAAGAGTCGATCCAAGCAGTAGATAAATTGATGACGTACATTATCACAATCACGAAGATTATTCAATCTCATTTGCTAACAGATCTTTTCTTTCTTTGCTCCATTCTGATTTGATGTGTGGCTCACAGAATTGGATTTGTACAACATTATTAATCAAAAGTCTGATCCGAGACCTCAAGAGGACCACAGAAAACAGAATGAAATAAGTTTGGTCTATGTCTTGGTATCCAGGAAATTAATCTTTGCGAGCAACAACCAACAAATCCAATAGCGCCTTAGATTGAACACGAAATTTAAAACAAAAAAGGAGAAAGATATGGGAAAAAATCAAAATTAAGCTTTTTTAGATTTCGATTTCAATGCTCATTTTTTATGCGCGCTTTTTTGTGCGCGCTCAAAAAACAACTTTCTAGTAAAATATTGCAAAAAAATTATATATTAAAAAGAAAAGGACAAATGAACACACTAAACTCTCAAATAAAGATAGGATTTTTCTCGAAAATGTTCTGCTAAAATATGTCTCAGAGAACAAAATTCAAACCAAACAGTAACCACCAAAGCTCACGAAGACACAAAGCCGACTGCAATCCGCCTTTAAAATTCAATAGACTCCCTAAATGTAATGGTTCCATCGTTTAGAAAAATTCTCAGGGAAAAAAGTGAAAGCAGCTCTAATTTACTTCTAGAACCTAAACTTCAGAACTTTTGCTTTCGAATTTATGAAAAAATCAGCAGCACAAACAACATGAAAAGTGTAAGTCAAAATTCAATGTTTCTACACAAGGCTCCTACAATGTTTCAAACCTATTGGCGAGCCTAAGATCACTGGTGACGAGAATGGTTGCCCGCTTCTTACACCACTGTGAGACAATACACTAATTTTTGAGGGACTTTATTCGTAACCATTCGAAAACTAAATTCATAAACCTTCTCAAACAATTGATTAAAATATTGTCCTTTTATAAATATTTTGCGAATAATCATTTCGTTGAATTTAGGAAAACAAAGCCACTTTCTTGAAAAGATAACACAAACTTATTAAAGCCTTCTTTCAAAAAAATTAAGTAACTTGCTTTTATTCTTTTGCACTATAATTTTTCTTAGCACGATTTTTGTAAGCGTTGATTTTTAGAGACAAACTGTTTAAGTGTAAAGAAACACTAATAGAGACTATTTGGAGACTAAGTGGAGAAAAAACTGCTAAAATGTTTCTAATCTATGTAACAGAAGCGACCTTGAAAAATTAGGTAAATTGTGTCTCAAGTAACAGCATCTTCATTTTAAAAAGCGTCATTTTTAAAACTAAAATAGCACAATGCAGGAAAGATTATCTATTTAATTGCATACAAAAAAAATCCGTTTTCCTCCAACATTTAAAGGGCTTTTGCATAAAATTGATTTTTTTACACCATGACCATACAGTGTTTCAAACCTGTTGGCGGGACTACAACCACTTGCGACGAGAATGCGTGTCCCACTTCTTGAATCACTGTGAGACGATACACTAACTTTTTAGGGATATTATTCGTTACCATTCGAAATCCAAAGTCGCCGTCTTTCTTAATCAGTTTGTGAGACATCCTCCCCTCCCTCTATTCGTGTACTCTCCACCAAATGTTTACTGCTAAACAGCGAACATGGATTTGCCAAACTTTTGTCGCAGTTCTAAAACCGGCACAACTACCTTTCTTTTTCAGACATTTTAAATACGCAAAACTGGACGTTTTTGGTATAACAAAATCTGTTCAAATGTCAACATCTGTTAAGAAGATGGCCTTTTGACTCTCGAGCCCTCCTGTATCTTTACTCCCTTAACCCGACAAAAACATCAATCAAATTAAATTCCTCAAAGTTCTGTAATGATAAAACTTGTAAATAAACGCAAAAATGGGTGTTCTCTGACAAAATTCATGGCAATTGAGGCTCAACGGAGAACTACAAAGCAATCGATCAGGCAATGAGACTGCTAAGGACCATTGAGACTCAAAAGTCAGCTCTGCTAGTGAAGAATTGTCTAATTGTAACCATTAAAACTTTAGCGTAACAATTCTGCAAGGTCAACGCTAAATTAGAACTGCCTTTGAAAGACCAAAGATGTATATTGTGAGATTGAGTTAAAAGAACTTTCAAAGTCACCAACAATAGGAAAGATCTTCAGCTTGGAACGCCAAAAACAAGTGAGATTTAGAGCTTAGCAACTTCAAAGTATGGGAAAACCTGCTCTTAGCATGCAAGACTTATGTTTGATCTGAGCTAAGGAACGCCAAAAATATTTAATATCTACGCTTGCGACCACTCAAATGTAGGCTTAACGCTTATTATTGCAACGTTTCCCTTCAAACGAGTTCAGCGTAGAATTTGCACAATTGTAATCATTTCCAGAAAGAATTTCACCAATGGGTTGTTTGAGATACTACAGTTATAGAAAAAGTATCCGGATAAATTTATTCTGAAGTTCCCTTTCCTATTCAGGAGTGGCGGTCAACCCCTGGACTACTTGGTTAAAATAGGGTTGATGATCTGAAGATTGAGGATATTCAATCATACATTTTCTTAATGCGCTTTATTGAACTACAATTATTTATCAGTGGCCGCCTCGTCTCTCCAGATGTTCTCTTTTTAGAACTACCAGATCTTTTTACATGATACGAGAAACAGTTTATCACAAGAAAAAAATGCAATTTCCTGTGATTTCATTTTTTCATTGAAAAATTATGCCCTTTGTTGTTCTTCCTACTCAAAAAAAAATTGACATATTAATCGCGTGTGTCCCGTTAAAATTGCACTACAAACCTTAAATATTGCTCCACCATAAATTTATTCTGAACTACCCTTTTCTATGCAGGTGTGTAGGTCATCCTCTAGACTTTTTGGTTGATATACAATTGATGATCTGAAGATTGAGGATATTCATTCATACATTTTATTGATGCGCTTTGTTTAGCTGCAATTTTTAATCAGAAGCAGCCTCGTCTCTCCTGATTTTCTCCTTTTGGAAGTACCAGATCTACTTAAATGATGTGATATACAGTTTATCACAAGAAGAAAACGCCATTTCTTGGGATTTCACTTCCTTCATTGAAAAATTATACACTTTGTTGTTGTGCTTATTCAAAAAAAGGTGACACATTTACCGGGTGTGTGCCCTTAAAATAGCACCAATTCTGAACTGCCCTTGTCTATGCAGGTGTGATGGTCACCCTCTGGACTCTTCGGTTAATATACGATTGACGATCTGAAGATTGAGGATATTAAATAATACATTTTTTGATCCGCTTTTTTGAACTACAATTTTTAATCAGAGGCAGCCCCGTCTCTCCAGATGTTATCTTTTCGGAACTATCAGATTCATTTAGATGATATGAGAAACAATTTATCACAAGAAAAAAACGTAATTTCGTGTGATTTCACTTTATTCATTGAAAAGTTTAGCCTTTGTTGATGTGCCTATTCAATAAAAGTTGACAGTTAAATCGCATGTGTCCCGTTAAATAGCACCACAAACGTAAAATGTAGCACCACCCTAATTTTATTCTGAACTGCCGTTTTCTATGCGGATAAAAGGGTCACCCTCTAGACTCTTCGGTTAATATACGATCGATAATCTGAAGATTGAGGACATTAAATCATACATTTAATTGATCCGCTTTATTGAACTACAATTTTTAATCAGAGGCAGCCTCGTCTCTCCACGGGTTCTCTTTTTAGAACTATCAGATTCATTTTAATGGTATGAGAAACAATTTATCACGATAAGTAAACGCCCTTTCGGGTGGTTTCACTTTATTCATTGAAAAATTATACCCTTGGTTGTTGTGCCTATTCAAAAAAAAACAATGACCCTTATATCGCATGTGTCCCCTTAAAATAGCATCACAAACATAATTGTAGCACCACCATAATTTTGTTCTGCACTGCCGCTTTCTATGTGGATGTGATGGTCACCCTCCGGCCTCTTGGGTGAATATACGGTTGATGATCTGAAGAATGAGGACATTAAATAATACATTTTCGTGTGATTTAACTTTATTCATTGAAAAATTATACCCTTTGTTGTTGTGCCTTTTCAAAAAAAATGTAACTTAAATCACGTGTGTCCCGTTAAATAGCACCACAAACGTAAAATACACCATCAACTTAAATTTATTCTGAATGGCCGTTTTCTATTCTGGTGTGATGGTCACCCTCTGGACCCCTTCGTTTAATATACGATTGATGGTCTGAAGGTTGAGGATACTCAAACATACATTTTATTGATGCGCGTTATTGAACTACACTTATTTATCAGAGGCCGCCTCGTCTCTCCAGATGTTCTCTTTTTGGAACTACCGGATTTATTTAGATGATATGAGAAACAATTTATCAAAAGAAGTAAACGCCATTTCGCGTGAAATCATTTTTTTTCTTTGAAAATTTATACTCTTTGTTGTTCGGCCTATCCAAAGAAATTGACGCTTCAATCGTGTGTGTCCCGTTAAAAAAACAACACAAACATCACTCTTTTCAATTGTGAAGCCCAATTAAAAGCTCATATAATTAAAAACTGAACACAGAAATGCTCATTCAAAAAATTTCCAAATCTTACCCAATTGTCCCAAATTGCGCCATTCAATAGCTAAGATTCAACAAATGTTGTACATGCTTCCAAAAAAAGAAAATTACTAATTGCTTTAAAAGTTATAACCAACTTTAGTCATAAATTTGAAAAAAGCACAAACAATGGTATCATCTATTAAGGTGGGATCAAGTAAAAATGCAGAATTTGTAAAAAAGAACCTAGGAATGAATTGTAATCAGCTTCACAAACACAACGCAAAGCTTAATTTTACATCACACTTTTATTGAAGATAATTTTCTCCCGAATTAGCGTTGTCTCTAAAAAGTATATCAGCAAAAACAAGATTTATATTGCAACTTTTTTTTGAAGTCAAATAATTTTCAGACACATCAGATATTTATTTAAAAAATTTTACTAGCGGAAAACAGCGAATTGGTTATTTTAGGTCAAATTTTCAGAAAAAAAACAGTATTGACTTAAAAATGACTCTTTGCAAAAAGAGACGAGGAAAAAACCATTTGCTAGCTTGACTACACAATGAAATGAGACAACTTTAGAATAAGTTGTTATTACCAATCACTAGCTATGTTTTTCAAGTTATACTGGGTATCATCAACGCTTTCTGTAGCAAAACATGTCCTTCAGATTATATTACGTTTTAAGAAAGTTGATCTAATATTATTCTGAGAAAAACGGATGGCAAAAACCATTTCCACGTAACCCTTGTTCTGAGAAAATAAAAAACGGATTTTTTGAAGCTCCGTTGCCGTCCAGAAAGGCATATTCGTGTGCCTTATTTATTGAAAAATACAATTATCAGCATATTTTTAACGCAATTTCTGAAAAAGAGAATTAAAGCTTTTCAAAACAACGCTTTCCCTATTTGTGTCTTTAAGTGGCTTTTTAATAACTGAGTGCTATCAAAGTTTTGTGTTTCAATATTTTTCAGATTTTATTATATTTTGAAGAGATGATCTAAGTTTGTTTTGAGAAAAACAAATAGCAAAAAACGATTTCAGCGTATCCGATGAGAAAGTCTTTTCAAAAATTTTTGATATAATCTCTGCATTTGTCATTCGATAATTTATACCCTTATGCCTCATTTCGCGAAAAGTAGAATTTTCAGTATATTTTGTCTAAAGCCGAATATTAATATTCTGTGAAGAAAAAAACAGTTACTATTAAAACAGCGTAATAAAACAACATTTTTGGTAAAACAAATTATCAGAGAAATTTTTTTTTCTGAAAAAGCGTTTTTTGCAAAAAAAAATTTTTTTTAAATATAGTTTCTCATAGACGCATAAAAAACTGCTGAAGCAGGAATTGAAATATGATGGATATGAAGAAGTTTCAAAATGACGTTTTTTCAACAGTATTTTCATTCTTTTTTGTCAGAATTAAAATACAAATATGACTTTATCGGAAATTTTTATGTTGAAAATTAGAGTTTTTCTAGTTTTTCAGAAGTAAGTTGCAGTTTAAGTTTTTTAAATTCAAATTTGATTTTATAAAACATTTTCTCAAAAGCGGATCTTTGAAAAACAATTTAGCCAATAAAATTTTACAAATGTAATTAAATTGATGTCCTGTTATAAACAAATTTAATAGTTTTTATTAATCGTTTCATTAAATTTAAATCAAGCCCATTTTCTTGAATAGATAGATAACAAACATTTTATTCGGCTTTTTGAAGAAGAATATAACTCAAGCGATTTGGTTTTATTATTTAGCACTTTCGTTTTACTTAGCACGGTTTTGCGAGCATTATATTTTAGAGACCAGCTGTTTAAGAGTAATGAAGCATTAATAGAGACTATTTGAAGACTAATTTCAGAAAAAAACTACTGATACACTTTTAATCTAAGTAACAAAAACAAACTTGAAGATATAGTTAAGATATTTATCAAGAAACGCAAAAAAACTGCATTTTTATTTGAGAAGGTTGACTTTGAAAATTAAAATTGCCCACTACCGGATATATTGTATCTTGTTAATTGCATACAAAAGTATCCGTTTTCCTTGAACATATAAAGGGCTCGTACATAGAATTGAATTTTTTACCCCAGGACCAAATATTGTTTCAACCTATTGGTGAGCCTACAACCAGTGGCCCCGAGCACGCGTGTCGCCCTTTCGTCCAAAACTGTAAGACGTTACCCTTACTGTTAAGGGGCTTTAGTTGCTACTATTCGAATTCACCGTCCTTCTCAATCAGTTCATGAGACCTTTTCCCTTATTGTTCTACTCTCCATCAAATATTTACTGCTAAACAACAAACATGGAGTGGTCAAAATTTCTGTTGCCACTCTCATGATAGGAAGATGGCTTATGGACTCTCATTCTAGCCGTCCTGTGGTTTTACGCCAATATGCCGGCAAATACTTCACTTCAGATGTTTTCCTCAAACTTCTGTAAAGGAAAATTTTGGAGGCAGGCACCAAAATTGGTATTTTCTAACAAAACTCGTGGCTATTAAGACCCAATTGTTGGCCAGAACCAACCATTTGGCCAATGAGACTGCAAAGGATCATTCAGACACAAAATTTAGATCTGAAATTGAACAATTGTTTAATTGCAGCTGAGAAAACTTTAGCATAGAATACATGTAAGGTCAAAGCTAAATTTTGTCTTCCAAAAGGCCAGAGATGTAAATGGTGAAATAAAATTAGATTTGAATTTAAAATCACCAAAATTAGAGAAGATCTTCGCTTTTTTACGCCGAAAACGAAAACAATTTAGTGCTTATCAACTTCAAAGTAGAGAAAAATCCACGCTTAGAAGAGCAAGACTTAAGTTTAATCTGCGCTAAGACACGCCAAAAATCTTTTATATCTACGCTTGTGAAGTCTTAACTCAATTGTATAAGTTCAACGCTTAAAGATGCCGACCTTTCACTTAATCGCTATTTTGCAAAAAATCAGCGCATCGACCTCCAATAGCAACCATTTCTTCGTTTTAATGCTGACATCTCGACCTGTGAAGTGAATTTTTCTTCAGTTCCAAAAGAGTTTGAACACTATGATGTTGGAGATACTATAGATATAGGAAAGTTATCCGGATAAATTTGTTTTTTCAGGTGAAAAAATTAACCTCTGGTCTCTTCGGTTAATATACGATTGATGAACTGAATATTGGTGATATTCAACCATACATTTTAAGGATGCGCTTTATTGAACTACAATTCTTCTTCAGAGGCAGCCTCGTCTCTCCAGATGATCTATTTTTGGAGCTAACAGATTTATTAAATTGATCTATAAAAAAGAGTTTATCACCAGAAGAAAATGCCATGTCGTATACTTTCACTCTATTCATATTATTATAGAAATATTATACCGTGTGTTATTCTGCCTTTTCAAAAAAATAGGCAGATTCCACCTCCTTAATCGCGTGGGTCCCAATATAAAAGCACCTTGAACGTTTCGCGGGTCAATTTTCAAGCCAATTCGAATGCTCATACAATGGACACAAGTAGTGTAGTGTAGGCTAAGCAACGCAAGGATGTAAAAGGTTGTCGCCACGTATTAAAATCTGATATAGCCTATTCTCAATCATTTTTTGTAAAAAAAATACTTATGCAGTAAGATAAAAAAAATATAAAACTGTCTCCAGACAAAACGATATGAGGTTTGTCCAATTGCTATCAATTTTTCAAGGAAATTTTTTTGTTTTAAATTTAGTTTTGTTTATATCACCTGAAGATAATAGGAAGAGCAATTGACATGTCGTATATTACCCTAATAAATTAATGGGAAAGGCGTTCTGCCAGTTTTATCGACTATCATTGCCTCATTTAAGTCCTGTTTCTTGGTGTCACTGTCTAATCTTATCTACCTGAAAAAGTAAAAGATGTGCAGTCGGTTTAAACTTTCACTTTATCGCTATCTTCAAAAAATTCAGTTCCTCTGCAACTTTCAAGCTATTTTTTTCCTGTTCAAAAACCACCTTCATCTTTTGCGCAACTTCGACTGAACAGTTTGTCTGAATTTTATCAAAAATTAACCAAAAGCCAGCACATCAATAACACCATTAGCATCAATACTAAAATTGCCCTAATCTTATCCAATTTTTCGCAATTGTACGAATCAATAGCAAAAATTCAACAAATGTTACACATATGTTATCAAAACATCTTAATTTGGGTGGGGGTTATCGTTCGAAAGTGCTATTAAAAAAGGTTGTTTTTTGATTTAGATTAAATAAATTAGTTTCCTTTGATTGCGAGTGTTTTGCATGATTGTATTTTGTGTTGTGAGGCTCTTGTCGAAAGTCACTTCCGTTCGTTTTCGACAAAAAGAAGTCATGTCAGTGACATCCTCGGCCCCAACTGTAGAATCACGAACTGTTGCTGTACTGTATGATATCGGTGTAAAATCAGCAAGATAGGACAAGATAATATAATCGATCGCAAATATAATAATTGGAAAAGGAAGTTTGGGAGGAACCAAAGTTTGGGCGACTGAAAAGTGGACAAACTAAATTGAGCAAAAAAATATCCCAAAAAAAGTTTGACACGCAAAAGGACTGCAAATATGGTAACAATGCTTGACTAATGATCGCAAAAATTAGACATTTGATGTGAAACCTTGCAATAATGTAATTTGTTGCATCAACTTTTGGAGACGACTTGACTTACAATTCTATACCTTTTCCTATTGAAAACTAAAGTATACATCTGCTCGTGAGAACGAGAACACAAAATAATTCATTTGTTTATTAAGACTTTGCTTAGCTTGATGACTGGTCTTACTTTCTCACCATGTGGAGTTCTCAGTTTCACGGAGCGTACTACACCATCTGAACCGGGGTAAATTTCTATAACTTTTGCAAGAAGCCAGAGACCTCGTGGCGTGAAGTCTTCAAGTAGCCAAACCAAATCATTTACCTTGAGGTTTTCAGAAGTTTTGTTCCACTTCGACCTTGTCTGTTGATTAGGGATGTATTCGCGAAGAAATCTATTCCAAAAGTGCGAGACTAGTTCTTGAACAGATTTCCATGACCTGGAACCGGTGACTTTTTGCGATTCGAAGAGACCAGGAGGGTAGTTAAGTGACGCTCTTCCGAGTAAAAAGTGATTAGGCGTGAGAGGCAGAGGATCGTTAATTTCACTCGGGACATTAGTTAGAGGTCTAGAATTCATATTGGATTCAATCTCACATACCAGTGTCCACAAAATATCATCTGAAAGGGTTCTTGACCCAATTACATTGTACAGAGATAACTTGAATATCTGCACTAGGCGTTCCCAACT
Organism: Convolutriloba macropyga; assembly: GCF_964194025.1. NCBI lineage: Eukaryota > Metazoa > Xenacoelomorpha > Acoela > Convolutidae > Convolutriloba > Convolutriloba macropyga. The sequence goes on along the minus strand of NC_134470.1, from coordinate 83,662,997 downwards.
TCCACCGAAGTGTGGAGCCGCAGGAGGTTTATACATCCACTCAATTTCGACCTGCATCAGATGCACGTGACTTGCAAAGTCTTGGGAATTTCTAAGGCTTGCAATACTGGATTGCAAAGAGTTATTTGATCCAACAAAAGATTTTCCACAATCGGAAAAGAACTTTTTTGGTTTTCCTCTACGGCTTATAAAGCGACGGATGCAATTGATTGTTGAATCTGTTGTCAAGTCGACGGCAACTTCTAGATGGACAGCGCGTACTACTAAGCACGTGAAGAGGAGTATGTATCTAGTCCTGTTTCTTCCATGTTCTTTAACTGGAAACGGTTCTACGAAGTCTAAGCCTGTGGTTTGGAAAACGTGATGATTTTCTCTTGGTAGTCTGAACTCTGGGAGGTCAGCCATTTGGGGGGCAGCTACTTCTTGGATCATACGACTGCATGGAATGCATTGTCTAACTGTTTGTTTGACTACCGCCCTGCACCTAAGAATCCAATAGAGTTCCACTAATAAACTTCTAGTTTGTTCTGTGCCACAATGCATGTTTGTTTGGTGAAAATGTTTTATCAGTAGTCTAATACTCCATATAGGATCAACGGGAAGCGCGCAGTTTCTAGTCTCAATGCCTTAGACAATCGTCCTCGAGCACGCAAGTGCTGGTTATGATCGACGTACGGTGATAAAGTGACAATTCTACTGGTAGATGATACTTAAATACCTTTTCTTAGGTTCGAAATTTCCGATTTAAAATCTTGATTTTGGGCACTTTTTATCAAGTAATTGTAAGCTTTTGTATAATGTGCTAGTAGCAACTTGGATTCCTTTTTCCGGCATTTATCTGCAAACAAAAAGCAAAGCGCTGCAACTCTAAGTAAACGATTCCAGTTGCTGAAACGCGATAAGTCAATTTGGCATTTCAGTTCTTTTCTTGGATCTGCCATTATAAATTTAACATGTTGAGCAGAGAGTAAATCTTGTTTCGGCCACGTGTTTTTATTTTGACACAAGAAGGATGAACCTAATAGCCAACATTGAGTTGACATTCATTTGGTGAACGTTGTAGCCTCGGGTACCATCGTCCGCGGGATTTCTGGTAGACGAAATGTAGAACCAATCTTGGGCGGAAGAAACGTCTAAAATTTTGGCTAGTCTGTTAGCAATGAAGATCCGATGGCGAATCTCAGGAGTCCGCAGCCAATACAAAAAGGTCGTGCTATCAGACCAAAAAACTTGTTTATGGATTCCAATATCCATCTCATCTTTGACAAATTGAGCACCATATACCGCAGCCTGTAGTTCCAAATTAGGAATCGTCATCCGTTTTATTGGCGCAACTCTTGCTTTACCGATCACAAATGCGACTGAGACGGATTCGTCAATGTGTTCAATTCGTAGATAACTGACTGCTGATAATGCTAACTCGGATGCATCTGTGAACGTGTGTAGTTCAATCGATGAAATCGGTATCTCGTTTAACAGTTTGCGAGGAAGATGTACATCCTTGAAAGACGAAAGTTCTTTTTTCAGATTCTCGAAATCGGAATTCTCATCGAGTTGTAATGGCTTGTCCCATTTTGGACCTTGGTTCCATGCTGCTTGGAGAACTTTGCGGAATCTTATTGTAAAGGGGGCGATAATTCCTAAGGGATCAAAGATAGAAGCAACAAAACGAAGTAGTTTACGACTCGTTTTTTCATCAAGTTTGATCTTATGGAACAATTTTTGCTCTATAACAAATGTATCGGCTTCTGGAAACCAGGGCAAACCAAGAACCTTTTGACTTTGTGGTGCGGATGTTTCTGGATTAAGTCGGATATCCGGATTCAGAAGGTAAAGAACTTGTTGACTATTTGAATTCCACTTTGTCAGAATGAAGCCACCAGTAGCAAGAACCTTGCGAGTCTCATGGACAATGTTTGAAGCTTCATTTGAACTCGATACGGCAACATACAAATCATCCATGTAACTGTTCCGCTCTATGACCTTTTGAACACTTGGATAAGTTTTTGCATTGTCCTGAGCAGATCCTTTGAGCGCGTAGGACGCTATGCAGGGTGAATTTGTTGCACCAAATATATGACTGGTGTATTCATAGGTTTCTATGCGTCCATTGTTCTTCCAGAGGAAGCGTAAGTAGGGTCGGTCTTTAGGGTCAACTTTCACCCGCATTGCCATTTGTTCTATGTCTGCGCACAGCGCAATTCGATTCTCACGAAACCTCATAATGACACCAGTTAAATTGCTGAGCAGATCTGGCCCTTTCAGTAAATTAGAGTTGAGGTACTGACCCTGGAAAATGCTGGAGGCATTTGCAACTCTACGAACTTTACCAGGTTTATTTTCGTTGGTCACTGGGTGATGAGGCAAAAAGGAGACATTATCTGTTAGAGATTCGGAAACATGAACTTTAACAACGTATCCTTTTTCCAAGTCTGCGTCCAGAGTAGCCTGGCACTTTTCCTTTAGTATCGGAATTTTTGAAAGCTTTGGATCTAATTGGTCAAGTTGTTTTAATGCTAACCATCTGTTGTTCGGAAGGAATGCACCTTGCTTCCAGAGGAGACCTATTTGATAATGACCGTCAACAATTTTGGTCGTGGACTCTAAAATTTCAGTCGCTCTTTTATCGTTTTCCGACAAAGCTTTTCGGGGCGATCAATGCCCAAATTTTCCACTATCATCCAATCTTGGACTATTTGAAAAAAGAGTCGTCCATATGAGGGCTGTTTTGCACCTGAGTATACTGTACTTGTGTAGACTCATTGAGAACTAAATTCGTTTTACCGGCGCACGTCCAGCCTAATGGAGTTTCAACTCCCCATGGGGCATTTTTTGGACCTTTTATAATTTGTTTATAGTGAATCAAGTCTAAGTTGTCAATGCCTATGATAATTGAGACATTGTTCCGTTCAAGTTCAGGAAAATTTATATGACTGAGATTATCATAAATTTGGCACAAAGCGTTTAGTTGAGCTACATTCACTGCAGACATGCTCAAATCCGGTACTGCCATAACATCATTAAGCCTGACAGGCTCGATAGAGCTATCTATTGGCTTTATGTCAAAGCAAACTTTAGAGCAATCAACTTCGTTAGTCGTGTGATAGGCATTTTACCTGTCTTTTCGAGGTTAAGACCAAGTTCTTTTGCTGTTGATTTCAGAAGTAGACTTTGGCAGCTACGGTTGTCTAGGTATGCGTATGTTTTCACAGACTGGTTTCAATTTATCAGTTGAACTGCCACAAATGCTACCTGGCCTGTGCCAACAAATTGCACTGGTTTAACGTTTGAGTTGCCTTTGTTCATAAAACTATCGTGCAGAAGTGTGTTATGTCTTTTGCCGCAGCCTTTTGAGTGGCAGACATTTTTTGAATTGCATTAATCTACATGATGATGTCCAAAACAATTGAAAAAAAGCTTTTGTTTCATTACATGATCTTTTCATTTCAGAGGACTCAGTGCTTGGAAATGTATGCATTTGTAGAGGTATTGGCAATTGTCATTGTTCGGACAACTAACGCTTTCTTTCGTCTTAGACTGAATTTGCCCTTGTTCCCTGTTACTCAGAAATTGGTGCTTTGGGTTCGGACTTTCATTAATTCTAGTAGAGTGCGACGTTTTCCAAGCCATTTTATGAACACCAATGTTTTGAGAAGATGGGAAATTTGAGTTTGTCGGTAAATCTCGGCATGCTTTCGCATAGTTTAGGAGCCACTCAGCAAGCGCGTTTAAAGATGGCTGTGTCATGGTTTTTTCTTGGAGGTAACGGTTCCATTCGAGTCTGACTGGATTTGGTAATTTTGCTAAAGCTATGTTCATGTTGATTGTAGAGTGAAGATCATGAATAAAACCGAGTTGTTGAAAGGTGTCGACGAGCGTTAGAAGAAATGAGGAGTACTGTGTATAACTTTCCGGATTTGATAAGTTTGGGTTTCTAAAGTTTGACAATTTGTCAAGAAAAGCATTGACAATCCTCTTTGAATTGCCGAAATGTTCTTGCAGTCTTGATAGAGCTGCTGCGTATAAATCACCGTTGCAACCGTAGCCATCAACTAGTGCTTTAGCTTCACCTGTGAGCAGTGATTGCAAATGGATCATTTTTTCAGCTGAAGACATGGGTGACTGGTCGATAGTTGCCTTGAAAATGCTATACCATTTTATCCACTTCATTGGATCGCCGTTGAACGTTTCTGCGTGCAGTTTCGGGACAGATTTTTGGAAGCACACTGACATTGAGCTGGTTGAACATTGATTTGAACTTTCCGCGTTTAGAAGTCCTCGATGATTGAAGTTATTGCTTGATGCGTTTCGATTTGTTTCAGGAAAAATACTCTGAGTGGGCCAATTGAAGGAATGTGCTTTAAGCAATGAGGATGGAGCGGCATTAGCATCAAATAGTAAGCTGCTGGGTGCAGAAAAACTAACATTGTTGTTCACAGCGGGCGCTGAAGAACTAACTACATATTGCTCCTGATTGCTGATATCAAGACCAGGTTGAACTGGGTTAGAAAATTGGAAGTTAGAGCTGTCCGGCGGACAATTCGGTCTTTTGATGGCACCAACACTGAGACTGAATTCCTCTCCAGTATTTATCTGTGACTTCCCCTTGACGTATTTTTTGAAATTATCGATACACTTTTTAACTTCAATCTTAAGACGACTATGATCGCGAGAACAATTGCTCTGATCTGATGGATCAATCAGGATTATTAATTGAGACACTACGGTTTCAAGTTTTCGCTGCTTCTCTTTTATCTCTTCAACTGTTTCCTGTAGTATGTCAGCATCTTCTGATTCATCAATCGAGGAGTTTAGGTAGTCAAGGTGATAATGTATATCGTCCGTTATCATCATTTTGGAAGATTCGAGCATCTTCTGTTCTTGAAGTGTTTCTGGCTTTTCTTCAGAGATGCTCTCTGTTGGAGCACTGGAACATTGGTGAAGATTTCCCAAGATAGTTTTTTCTCTCTGGTCGCTCTCGGAGTTAGCTAATGACCGAGTGTCTACCATGACTAAAACGTAGACTGTTTTCTTTGCTTTGCTGGAGAAAAATTTTGGTTTTCGGTTTATGCAACTCCCACCAGATAAGCAAAAACAATTTTAACTTCAAATTACTCACTGCTTGACAATTATCTTGTACAGATGTTTTCAAAGGGCTACTTACCAGCGCTATCTGGGTCTTTCTACATATACCAGTTACCTACCTGTTAAATGCCTACCTGTTACCTGCTACCTAACTGCTGAAACTTATACAAATTAAGTCTAATTAAGTATTATTGATAATCCAATTAACTAACACTGGCTACCTACCTGCAAACTTATACCAACCTTACCTACCTAGAAGCTCCCTAATTTTACCTACCTAATACCTGCTACCTACCTGCTGCAATTTTTACCTACTTATACCTACCTGCAAACTTATACCAAACTTACCTACCTAGAAGCTCCCAAATTTTATCTACCTAATACCTGCTACATACCTGCTGCAACTTTTACCTTCTTATACCTACCTGCAAACTTATACCAAACTTACCTACCTAGAAGCTCCCGAAATTTACCTACCTAATACCTGCTACCTAACTGCTGCAACTTGTACCTACTTATACCTAAGTTCTAATTACCGGTAACTCTGTTGCTGGATACTTGCAATATGCCTGTAAGAGCTTTTACCAATAGGTCCACACCTATAAGTGAAATGCAGAAAGGTTGAGATAGTAGTCAAGCTGGGTAGTAGACGAAAAGCAAAGATAGCGTGAGTGGTATGGAAGAAAAGAGACCGGGGAGTTTGGGGCGAATAAAACACCAAAACTGGAAAGCAAAGAAAGAGCGTGGGGTTGGGAAGGCAACCAACCTGTGGGGTTTGGGGTGGGTAAAAACCCCAAAAACCGAAAGCAAAGAAAGCGCGGGGGGTTGGGAAGGCAACCAACCTGGGGGATTTGGGGCGGGTAAAACCCCAAAAACCGAAAGCAAAGAAAGCGCGGGGGGTTTGGATGGCAACCAACCTGGGGGGATTTGGGGCGGGTAAAACCCCAAAAACCGAAAGCAAAGAAAGCGCGGGGGGTTGGGAAGGCAACCAACCTGGGGGGATTTGGGGCGGTTAAAACCCCAAAACCGAAAGCAAAGAAAGCGCGGGGGTTTGGGGAGGCAACCAACCTGGGGGGATTTGGGGCGGGTAAAACCCCAAAACCGAAAGCAAAGAAAGCGCGGGGGGTTGGGAAGGCAACCAACCTGGGGGGATTTGGGGCGGGTAAAACCCCAAAAACCGAAAGCAAAGAAAGCGCGGGGGGGGGGGGGGGGTTGGGAAGGCAACCAACCTGGGGGGATTTGGGGCGGGTAAAACCCCAAAAACCGAAAACAAAGAAAACGCGGAGGGGTTGGTAAGGCAACCAACCTTGGGGGATTTGGGGCGGGTAAAACCCCAAAAACCGAAAGCAAAGAAAGCGCGGGGGGGTTGGTAAGGCAACCAACCTGGGGGGATTTGGGGCGGGAAAAACCCCAAAAACCGAAAGCAAAGAAAGCGCGGGGGGGGGGTTGGGAAGGCAACCAACCTGGGGGGATTTGGGGCGGGTAAAACCCCAAAAACCGAAAGCAAAGAAAGCGCGGGGGGGTTGGGAAAGCAACCAACCTGGGGGGATTTGGGGCGGGTAAAACCCCAAAAACCGAAAGCAAAGAAAGCGCGGGGGGTTGGGAAGGCAACCAACCTGGGGGGATTTGGGGCGGGTAAAACCCCAAAAACGAAAGCAAAGAAAGCGCGGGGGGGAATGGGAAGGCAACCAACCCGGGGGGATTTGGGGCGGGTAAAACCCCAAAAACCGAAAGCAAAGAAAGCGCGGGGGGTTGGTAAGGCAACCAAACTGGGGGGATTTGGGGCGGGTAAAACCCCAAAAACCGAAAGCAAAGAAAGCGCGGGGTTTGGGAAGGCAACCAACCTGGAGGGATTTGGGGCGGGTAAAACCCCAAAAACCAAAAACAGAGCGCGCGGGTAAATAATAAGATAAATTTTTAAAGACTGTCTTTTGGTCTTTTGAATCTGCTTTCAGTCTGTTGTGATGTTTTGCGAACCCTCTTGCTGTTACATTTGGACTGTTTTTGTAAAATTTCTAGATCTTTGGATACTGAAACATCAAAAAAAACTCATGGTGCAGATCAATTGTTTCCCATTTCAATCAATTTTTTAGAGCAAAACTTAGCTTTTTCAGGGGTTGACTTCGTTGCCTGATGTGGTTGGGCGTCAAAAATATGTTATCAAAACCTCTTAATTTGGGTGGGGGTTATCGTTCGAAAGTGCTATTAAAAAATGTTGTTTGTTATTTTGATTAAGATTAAATAAAATAGTTTACTTTGATTGCGAGTGTTTTGCATGATTGTATTTTGTGTTGTGAGGCTCTTGTCGAAAGTCACTTCCGTTCGTTTTCGACAAAAAAAGTCATGTCAGCGACAACATATTTACAAAAACTACACAAATTTTAAGCAATTTTAATTTTAAATTTGAAACAAGGAGGCTCGTTAATGCGCGTTTGCACATGATGTTTCGACCCAAGCTCATCTACAATTTTGACTTAATTAAACAAAATTAAATGATAATCAAAAATAGAAGTTGAGTTGACAAAATCTCTACACACTCAAACGACTAATTGAATCACATAATGTCATTCTTGCCTCATTACAGCGCTCACGAGATCTGTCATTGAAAAAACTACGGGAAAAAAACAAACAACGAAATCGGCAAAAACTGAATTTTACGGCAAGAACGCAAAATCTAATTTTAAAAGCACCTTGTAACAATGTCAAAACGCAAACAGATAAAACATTAGCTACACAAAATTTGTTTTTTCTTAATTACACAGCAGATGAGATATTTCCTCAAAGGGACTAGGAAACAAATCGACAAAACGAAAAAATGAGGCTAAATTCAAAAATCAATCAACATTTTAAAAACTTTCAAAACTTCATACATCTCAAAAACCTTAGCCTCCAACGAAACAATTGTGGATGAGGTTACAAAAAGTCTTTACGAAACCGATAGGACTTATATTTGTTAAGATTAAGCCATTGAAAAGTTGTAGAAAAACTAAAAAAGAACAAACAAATTGTGAAAACACAAAACATTGAAGCCTTTAAAATCATTAGATTTGTCTGAATTTACTTATTCAACTGAACCATTAAATAGGTTCACTTGGTCCTTATTTGAAAACCCTTGGGATCTGTTATAACGCTAATATGCTAAAAAACATCATTCTAAAAAAAACAAAATCTGGAAAAAAAAATGAAAACAAATAATATTATAAAAATTAAGGCTTTTCGCTGTAAAGTGATGTCATGGAGTAATATTATTCAATCAATCCTCAATGAAAACTTATGCGATCTCTAAGCAATTTAGGACTACAAAAAGAACAAAAAACAGTCAAAAACAGCAAAGTAAAAAACAGAGAGAAAAGTTTCGAAGCCTTTAAAAAAATCTTTCGAGTAAAAAGTTTCTATTTTCAATTATTTTTTAGCAATGGGATACCTCTTCGTTTAAGGAAACAACTTCAGCAACTATGAACAAGTATACTAAAAACACGAAAAATTTATGAAAATCACGTAATACAAATTACATTAAATTCAATAGCTTTCAATGAAAATCAGTAAATACGCTTCATTTTGCTCGATGGTAAAACTAAAATGTTTGTCAAACATAATTCAGCAATAGGACTTCATGATAAGTCTTACGGTTATGAAAACAACAACAAAAACGAGCAAAAACCAAAAAATCAATAAAAAGTTGCGAGAAGAAATTGTCTAAGCCATTTAAACCATAAGTTTTTCTCTGAAAACTTTCTCTACGATCAATTTAATGTTTTTTCTAAGCAAAGGAGAACTATCAGTATTATGATAATAAAATAAGAATTTAAAAGGAACAACAATAATAGGAAAAAAATATCCTGAAAAAAATAAAAATTATGAAAAACTTGTGGCATCGAAGTCATAAAACCGATAGTTAGGAATCACAATCCCCATCCAGATTATTTTGATTGCATTGGAAAAGAAAGAGGTCCTGTTATTACTGAAAACGACAGAGTTTTTTAAAATAAAAGGATAAATGTCAGTTAATGTTAACAAAAATGGAAAAATTACTTTTAATCTCTTAACAGCCGTTTTCTGTCCGCACAGAGCACTAGATATGTTCACTTGAAGCTCACTATTGAGCCTAATGCATTTTTTATTCACTGAGTCAATGCTATAAGTATGCAAAATTTTTGTAAAACCTCATAAAGAAAATCAAAATTTCATTAAAAATTACAAAAATCAGAGTAGAAGCCAAAAGAAAACAAGTGCGATCACCCGAAAACGAATTTTTTCCTCATTCCGCTTCCTTTGACCGCAAATGAGGCTTGTCAATAAAGTAATTATGATATGGAAAGTGTCTAGTCAAATGCCTTTAAAATACAAAAAGAAATGCAAAAAGTTTTCTAAAAAAGCTCTCAAAGAGAGTTCGAGGTTTATTTTTCATAGTTAACTTACCCATGCGACCGAAAAGATCATTTTTGTTGTCTTTCGTAACTTGGAAAGTAAACAAAGTTTCATTTGATAGCATGAAAAGTAGTCTTGAATTGATTTTTGTTATAGAAAAAATACTTAATTCGAATGATAATTTTGATGAAAGTGAACAAAATCATGCAAAATGTCCTGTGTTCAAACAAAACTCTTAACCTTGATAACTCCTCGGAAAAACTGAAACACACAAAAAAATATTTTTATTTCCTAAAATTACACTGCACGCGTTTTTTAATTATACCACTCACAGTTCTCAACAATAAAAAAATCGATCGACAAAAATTGTCTGATTACAAGAAAACCATTTGAGTATATATTTCCTCCCCCACAAGTGAGCTCCGAACAAAAAAACGCAAAGTTTGGTATCAACATCAAAATTGAGACCAAGTAAAAGTTCGTTATTTGCAACAAAATTTTGAAATGGCTGGAAACATAATCAATTTGAAAAACACAAAGTAAAGCTTGCCATTTCATCAAACTTTTATTGAGGACGATATTTTCGTTGTCCCTAAAAGTTTATGAGCAAAAACGCAATTAGTATTAATTTTTTTTTCTCACATCGAAGTCAGAAAAATTCAAGTCAACCTGATACTACTTGAAAGAAATTAGCGGAAAACATAAATCCAGATTTCAAAATGACGCTTTTTCAAAATGAGATTAAGAAAAAGCATTATCTAGTTTGACTACAAAATCATTGAAGGCAATTTCAGAATCATTTGTTATAACCAATCAATAGAAATTTTTTGAGATTGTTCTGAGTACCATCAAAATTTTCTTTTTCAAAATATGAGTTTCAGAATATACTATGTTAGGAAGAAGATGATCCACACTACATCGCTGAGGTATTCCCCATAAATTAAACAAAACTAGTTGACATCTTTTGTATCTTATTTTTTGGCAGACGGTTTCGCCATTTTTGCTGAATGAAAGAAAGTTAATATTTTAATATAGGTGACAAGTCTTGTAGCACGTTTCCGCTCAATTAGGTAATCTATTATTCTCCTTAAAGGTATCTCTAATCCTCAATTAAGAATAATTAAAAGTGCGCATTTTGAGCACTCAAAATTGATTTAATACTCTATAATAAGCACTTTTTTAAAGATTTAATTGAAGCCTTTGAAATCATTAGCTTTGTCTGAATTTACTAACTCAACTGAACGATTAAATTGGTTCACTTGGTCCTTATTTGAAAACCATTGGGATCTGTTATAACTCTAATATGCTAAAAAACATCATTCTAAAAAAACAAAATCTGGAAAAAAATTGAAAACAAATAATATTATAAAATTCAAGGCTTTTCGCTGTAAAGTGATGTCATGGAGTAATATTACTCAATCAATCCTCAATGAGAAGCTTATGCGATCTCTAAGCATTTCAGGACTACAAAAAGAACAAAAAACAGTCAAAAATGGCAAAGTAAAAAAAGAGAGAGAGAAAAGATTCGAAGCCTTTAAAAAATAATATTTCGAGTAAAAATCTTCTATCTTCAATTATATTTTAGCAATGGGATACCTCTTCGTTTAAGGATACGACTTCAGCAACTATGAACAAGTATACTAAAACCACGAAAAATTTACAAAAATCACATAATACAAATGACATTAAATTCAATAGCTTTCAAAGAAAATCAGTGAATACGCTACATTTTGCTCGATGGTCAAACTAAAATGTTTGACAAACATAAGTCTTCAATAGGACATCACGATAAGTCTTACGGTTATTAAAACAACAACAAAAACGAGCAAAAACCAAAAAATCTATAAAAAAAGTGCAAGCCAATTAATCCAAAAGTTTTTCTCTGAAAACTTTCTCTACGATCCATTCAATGTTTTTTCTAAGCAAATGAGAACTATCAGTATTATGATAATATTATAAGATTTCAAAAGGAACCACAATAATAAGAAAAAAATATCCTGAAAATAAAGAAAAATTATTAAAAACTCGTGGCATCGATGTCATAAAACCGATAGTTAGGAATCACAATCCCCATCCAGATTATCTTGATTGCATTGGAAAAGAAAGAGGTCCTGTTATTACTGAAAACGACAGAGTGTTTTTAAGATAAAAGGATAAATGTCAGTTAATGTTAACAAAAATGGAAAAATTACTTTTAATCTCTTGACAGCCATTTGCTGACCGCACAGAGCACTAGATATGTTCACTTAAAGCTCATTATTGAGCCTAATGCATTTTTTTTCACTGAGTCAATGCTATATGTCTGCAAAAATTTCGTAAAATCTCATAAAGAAAATCAAAATTTCATTGAAAATTACAAAAATCAGAGTAGAAGCCAAAAGAAAACAAATGCGATCACTCGAAAACGAATTTTTCCCTCATTTGGCTTCCTTTGACCGCAAATGAGGCTCGTCAATAAAGTAATTATGATATAGAAAGTGTCTACTCTATAAATGCCTTTAAAATACAAAAATAAATGCAAAAAGTTTTCTAAAAAAGCTCTCAAAGAGAGTTCGAGGTTTTATTTTTTATAGTTAACTTACCCATGCGACCGAAACGATCATTTTTGTTGTCTTTCGTAAATTGGAAAGTAAACAAAGTTTCATTTACTAGCACGAAATGTAGTCTTGAATTTATTTTTTGTAGAAATAGAAACCTAATTCGAATGATAATTATGTTGAAAGTGAACAAAATCATGCAAAATGTCCTGTGTTCACACAAAACTCTTAACCTTGATAACTCCTCGGAAAAGCTGAAATACAAAAAAATCTTTTTAATTCCTAACTCTACGCTCCACGCGCTTTTGAATGATACCACTCACATTTCTCTACAATGAAAAAATTGATCGACCAAAATTGTCTGAACAAAAGAAAACCATTTGAGTATATATTTCCCTCCCCCACAAGTGAGCTCCGAACAAAAAAAAATGCAAAGTTTGGTATCACCATCAAAATTGAGATCAAGTAAAAGTTCGTTATTTGCAACAAAATTTTGAAATGGCTGGAAACATAATCAATTTGAAAAACACAAAGTAAAGCTTGACATTTCATCAAACATTTATTGAGGACGATATTTTCATTGTTCCTAAAAGTTTATGAGCAAAAACGCAATTAATATTAAATTTTTTTCACATCGAAGTCAGAAAAACTCAAGTCAACCTGATACTGCTTGAAAGAGTTTAGCATGCGGAAAACATAAACATAGATTTCAAAATGACGCTTTTGCAAAATGAGACCAAGAAAAAAAGCATTAGCTAGTTTGATTACAAAATCACTGAAGGCAATTTCAGAATATTTTGTTATCACCAATTACTAGAAATTTTTTGAGATTGTACTGAATACCATCACAATTTTCTTTTTCAAACAATGATTTTCAGAATATATTACGTTAGCAAGAAGATGATCCCCACTACATCGCTGAGGTATTCCCCATAAATTAAACAAAACTACTTGACATCTTTTGTATCTTATTTTTCGAAAGACGGTTTCGCCATTTTCGCGGAATGAAAGAAAGTTAATATTTTAAAATAGGTGACAAGTCTTGTAGCACGTTTCCGCTCAATTTAGTAACCAATTATTCTCCTTAAAGGTATCTCTAATCCTCAATTAAGAATAATTAAAAGTGCGCTTTTGAGCATGCAAAATTGATATAATACTCTGTAATAAGCACTTTATTAAAGATTTAATTGAAGCTTTTAAAACTGTAAAGCGATTTAAATACGAACAATTTCAAGGACAAAGTCGAAAAGCCGAGTCATTGTTTTTTCCGAAAAAATCCCAAAAAAGGGCTTTTATATCAACGTTGGACTGACAAAATCAGGGGCGCTATAAATAGGGGTACTGATAGAGAAACCAGCGGTTTTGCTAACCAGGAAAGGAAAATCCGACAATTATGATCAAAAAATATTGAGGAATTTTTCAGAAGGAAAAAGTCAAATTTATTTTTTTTTCTGTTTTTAATTCACTGAACAGTAATTTTAAATTGCAATCTAATCAAAAAATTTATTCGAGTTTTTTACATTTCGTTTTGATTTTTTTAGGCTGCTCAATTTTTACTATATTTGGAAGACATGAGTTGTCTTTCGTTGTCAAAAGTTCTTCCCTCGGAAACGCCTTCTAATTTTATAAGCTCCAAAATCTCGCTCTTAATCACTTTTTCAGTGTTTTTGAACTTTGATTCGTTACTACCGTGTACGCCCCAGAAGTATACCCAAATCGATCTAGCAAAAATGCTCGATCTATGTATCTCGTTTGTTTTGCCGATGCTAATACATTGAAAATGCAACAATACTGCAAAAAGTAGCTACTTTAGCAAAAACAGGCAAAAATGAAGGGCCGCGAACTCAAAGTACAACTATGTATCCTATTTTTTGCGCGCTTTTTATCGAGAATCTGCTGGATTTTCGTATATCTTTTTAAACACACAACTTAACTTGATTTTGCCTTATTATCCGAAATTAAGCGTAAATTAATGCGCGTTTTTGAGCAAAAAAGTGGTTATTAAAAGCTTTATTACTACTACTACTGGTACTTTATCACTACTTATTAAGAGGTATTACTTGTTAAAGGGTATTGATTATTGAATGGCATTATTGCTTTTTACTAGTTTATTACAACTTATAGTAATTTTTTAATGATTATTGCTACTTATTAGTACTATTTATTACTAATTATCAAAATGGGCCACTCTCACATTGATTTACAAAAACTTTTTTGATCGAGGGATTTTTCGGAGAAAATCAGCTTAAGTGCCGCTGGGACATACACCATATATATATATATATATATATATATATATATCTATATATAAAGTTGCTTGTATTTATATCACTTTGAAAATTTTGAAAGCTTCAATTAAATCTTTATTATAGTGCTTATTACAGTTTTTTAACTATTACAGTATTAAATTGTTTTGCATGCTCATAATGCGCAGGTTTAATCAGGCTAAATTGCGGATTAGAGATATATTAAATGCAAATAGCAGATACCTAAATGAGCGGAAAAGTGCTACAAGACTTGTCACTAATTTTACCATTTTAAAGTTCTTTCCTTTCGCAAAATGGCGAAACCACTTTTCCGAAAAATAAGATCCAAAGGATGTCAACTAAATTCCTTTATTTCATGTATCTATTTTTCTTGCGATTTTTATTAAGGCGGAAGTTCTGGGGTATACCTCTGCGGTTTAATGAACATTTTTTAATAAAAAGCAGTTATTGAACCTGCGCAAAAAAACAACATTTTGGGAGAAATAAATTATCAAAGAAAAAGTTTTTTGATGGTACTTTTTTTGAATACTACTTTTTCGTAATACATAGTTTCGAATATAAAATTGCTGGAGAAGGAATTTAGTTATGAGGAAACTATAAAATTACCTTCATACAACAGCATTTTTATTAAAAGAACTTTTTTGTCGGAATTACATTACAAAATATTATCTTTTCGGAAGATAGATAAGTTGAGAATCATAGTTTTCTGACACTATTTTATCTTCAAATTTTAATTTGAACGAAACATCTTCCCAAAATTGGATTTTAGAAAGACAATTAAGTGAAAAAATTTTACAAATGTAATCGAAACGACGGCTTATTTTATACAGATTTGTGAAAATTCGTTTACAAAAATTGAGAAAAAAACGCCACAATAGACAACACAAAGTTTCTAGAATAGACAACACAAAACATATTAGAGTCTCTTTCAAAAAAAATAGTTTAAAAAACTCAATATTATTCTTTTGCACTTGCTTTTTTTCTCAACACAAATTTGCAAGCATTGCGAGTTCAAGATAAAGTGTTCAAGAGTAATGAAACATCGATAGATACTATTTGAAGACTACTTTGAGAAAAAAAACAATGGAAATTTTTCTAATTGGCCTTGAATATTTAGATAAACTATTTCTCAAGAAACGTATTGAATAACATCATCATTTTTGAAAAAAAATTGATTTTAAAATAAAAAAAGCACGAAATTATGTATCTTTTTAATTGCAAAAAGTTCCGTTTTCCTGGAACTTCCTATTGAGGGCTTACATGAACATTATTCAATCGATGAATCATATCCGAAATTGACAGAATTAGGATTAGAAATGATGAGGAATTTCAGGGAAACAGTGAATAAATTGGTGTATTTTGATTGTAAAAATCTTAAGATTGTGGGAGAAATTAGGATGAACTTTATTGAAATTGGGAAGATTGGTTGAAATTTCAGAATGTTTTTAAGAGTTTTGAGAAAAAAAAGTAATTTTCGAGTTAATTTTTTTGATTAAAAACAGACAAAACTGAACACTTACGGCCTCACTACCTTAACAAAGACATTAATTTTTCTCTATTTTCACTAAAAATTACCTTAAATAATTAACCTTAATATAGCAGTATTTTTTCCTAATATTGCTATAACTTACCTTAATTGTTTACTCTAACTTACCCTAATTTTAAGGAAAACTTTTGGCTTGGTTAAGCAAAAACAAAGAAAATTTTTAAGGTAAAGTTGAGGTAATTATTCAGGGTAATTTTACGGCAAGTTAGAGCAAATTTTAAGGTTTTCTACGTTAGTGCGGCCTTAACTTTTCAGGTAAAACTCAGGTAAAAAAAGTGTCAGTTAATGTGAGATAAAGATATGCAAATCTACTTTATTAGTTAACATGAGTTAGGATGTTTCTAACGGAAGTTTACTTTATTTTTGTTTAGTGTGTTTTATGCGCTCGAATTTGCCACTGATGAGACCCGATTGCTCTCGAAATAGTCTTTTCAGTGCATGGTTTTTACAATGATAGAATCTCATTAATATTGCTATAATATATTGGTTTCAGAAAAATTGATTTTGCAGTATTAAATTCATCTACGAAAAATCCAATTTTAAAATAAATACTAATGAAAAGAGAAAATCTGAAAAATTTTTTTAGCTTAACATTATTGCATCTTTCAGACTCAATAGATGAACTAAACAGCTTCCCATAAGAAACGTAGTAGTCTACAGTTAATCAAATATTCGTCCTAAGGGGACCGGCACCATTTGATATCAGCCGAACCGCTTTGGTTGTGATCAGAGCCATCAGACTCTGGATTTGTCTCTGATCAGAAGGCTGATTTTTTGTTGCTTCTTGGCACAGCCAACATCTTTCAGCAAAAAGAAAACAAAAAAATCGATATAAAAAATGTGCTTGAAGTTGTCAATTTGGTCTGATCACAACATATTGCGCTCGAAATCTTCTTTGATCAGACTAATGTGCGATTGATTTCGCCTCTGATCAGACCAACCCAGACGGAAGAGACCTCTGATCAGACCATTCCCACACCAATGTGACCTCTGATCATACTATTGTGCGCTCGAATTAACCCTAGACCCTGTAATTTTAGTCTAGAAGCACACCGTGTGAGTTGGAATTGGGTCTGATCAGAGGTAACTTCCTTTTAGCAACTCAACCTTCTGGGTCCTCAAGATGTCTGCCGTCCAAAATGTGTACTTCTTGTTCTTCTTTTTCAACGATAGATATGATCTGGGTCTGAATATGATCAAGTCAAAGAAGCCTGGTCCGCGAAACGTTGTTCCTGGAAGGCAAATGCCTGCGGGTCAGTTTAGCTTCATCTATTAATGGCTTGATCCTTTCTAATATCGGCATTTTGCAGATTAAGTAGATATTAGTTGTACATCTTACAATCTCCATTTTTGGGACACGCAATTTATTGCCCTCTATTTATTTGCCTGCTTCCCATGATGGTTAGCTCCGGTTGTGTTTTAAATTATTGCTTTTATCAGATTTTTCATACAAATTTGTTTTCAGGGCGTCCGTCGAGGAATACTTGAATCTCATTTGGGGATCGACTTCTGGCAATTTTTGCTTGACATTTCGGTCCTTGCTATTGTTCGTGTTTTTGATATCGTTCGAATACAGGTCGCGACTTATGAGTTCAGGTTTCTCGTTGTAGAAAGAAGGCTGCGTCCTTGGTTAATTTGAGCTTGCTCGACGTGACCCTATATTGCTTCCAGAGGCAGCTCTTCTGGAAGAAGTTGCTGGCCTTCAAACACACATTTCTATACGTCGGTTCCGTTTCTATGCAATAGCCGGTATCAGTGGCTTAAATTTTCGATCGTGTGTTGTCAGGTGATTCGAAGTGAGCCTCAAATGGTTTCCGTATTTTTCATTGTGTTTTGGCGTTCAACACGGCGATGGGTGTCTGGTGGATTCAGTCATTTGCTTGACAATACTAATTGACCTGTGGCTGATTCTCAGATCTTTAAACTGATCAATGGTATACACCCGCAAAGTGTTCTAAATTGTTTACTGACTAGGCGTCGTGCTCGATTTTTCCTGCTCTCCATAGTACCCCATGTTTATTATTATAAAACCTCCAGGGGCGAGATGTCAGCGCCGTTTCACAGCAACATTTTGTAAGAAATGCGCTGAATGTGAAAAAACTGAAGTAAGAACTATGTTGATGCGCTGAAATGCGCTAGTAGTATCTTATATATATATATATATATATATATATATATATAGGAAGATCAAGGGGGTCATTTGGAGATCCGTTCGGCAGAGGGGGATCCCTGATCCCTTAGGGGAGATCTTTTATGTTAGGAAAGTGGTAACTGCGCTACATGTATTTGTCTGGCGGCTTATTGTGGGTATTGCGCTATTGGCAAGCATTCCAGTTTAAACTTTTATTCCTTATTTGTGGCAAAACTTAGCAAAATAGATTTGAATTAAAGCTGAATTTATACGTTACAACATATAGAATAGAATTGTTATAGAAACTGCTATCGATAAGAGAAATAAACACGTACAAAAGCGTCCAATTGCATACGAAATAGCGCGTTGTCAGTATTTGTTTCAACTGTGGTTCCAATTTCCCTGTGATTTTCAATTTCGTGCAACTCTCCAGACGACAAGGAACTCAATGATTCATAATCGAAATTGTTCTTTTCGTCGAAGAAACGATCGTGGGCGAAATTTATGTGACCAAACAGCAGCCTATCAATCCCATTGTCAAGAATGTATCGTTTATCGTCGAAAGCGCTGAGCGACACTTTATTAATGGTTACTGTCTGGAGTTGGTGGCTGCTAGAAGCTATTCTATGGTTTTGCGTGCGGACCAAACGACCAGAGGAGAGGGTTTCTTTGAATCTGTCATGCGTCAGTTGTCGTTGTGCTAATTTTGTGCCGCCTTTATCCGATTTCCTTTCCGCGCTATCTAAATTAAAATATTCAACATTAAGAACAGTTCAAACTAACAAGCTGTGTATTGATACGTGTGAGTGTGATGAAAACTAACTTACCAATTGCAATTACTGAGTAGAGTTTCGGCTTGAGAGCACAAAATTCTTGAATAGGCACGCTGGCAAACTCGTCCTTAAACTACAGGACGACATATTCGTTCACTTTGGATAAGAGTGGGTGTTGTGATGGGTAATTAGAGAAGTCGAAATGTTGCAAAATATGTATTTTTCGGCGTATATCTTCATAAATGTCTGTTGTATTGATTCGATATAGCAGTGAATCAGTATCCAAGTAGAGAAATTTGCAATCAAAATTTGGCTTCATCACTGTGTAAAGGAATTGGAACATGTGTAATTTGGCCAGATCAAGTACACATACCCATAAAATAGTAGGTTTGTTCCAATAAATCCGTTTTTTTGAAATTTTATTCGCAGCCAAGCTCTCTTCAAAGATTTTGAACGACTTAAGATGAAAGTTTTGCGTTCTTTGTAGCACACTTTGAGCATTTCAAACAATAACGACTTGATCACTGTTCTTTTTCGACTCGCACGTTATTCCGAACGCTGAATTTATCATGCCTTTATAAAGCTTTTTGCCAGAAACAGTACTGGCAGCAATCCGGAGACTGGTATTTAGCTCCATGTAGGGTCGCATCCAGTTCGCTTGCTCAAACTTTAATGCCCGATGAAGTTTTGTGATTTTTAGCCCCATTGAATTGTAGATTTGTGCAAGCCGATAATGTAGCGTGTAGCAGTTTTTAGGCAACAGCGTTTGAACGAGTTTTGGCCCAGATGACTTTCCAGGTAAGTGCATCTGTACCTTCAAATTTTTCTGGTAACCGCTCAGCCAAGAATGGTCGATTTTCAAATTGGATGGAGCCAGGGGTAATCTTGATGAGCTTCATGAAATTCGAGTGGATAATCAATATCAACTTCAACGATATATCCATGCTGTGCCGTTGACGAAATTTTGAGTCCTTCATCGAGCGTGATGTGAGCATCTAGCGCAAAATCCTTCAAGGGCAAATGATCGTTCTGCATTACGCCGCCGTAAAGTTTGTTTGCGTCTAGCATCAACGCATATGTAGACGGTATAGAAACATCATAGTTCGGCAGATGGCAGTTGTTTGCTTTTAGATTGAAAAACAGTCTTTGAGATTAAAGAGTCTTTGCTCATAGATTGAAGACATTCCACCGCGCATCATTTTCTCTACAAGTTCAAGTTGTTCTCTCTCGGTTAGCAAATTCAAGTCGGGTTTGCACACGTTGAGAAACGCATTTCCCGATAAATTTGAAGCTCCAGAGTACTTTGGGCAATCTAAACCGTACGTGTCATAGCAGATATCTCTGAAAGCCTCAAAGACGCACGCCCAGAGCAAATTGTCACAGACTAGATAAAGGTCGTGGTAGTCGCCGATGTTTTGACAACTAAATTTTGAAAACACTCTTTGAGCATGATTGTAGTCGGTTTCGGTGATAGTGACTTCACCGCCATGCAATGTATTTTTCCATTCCGATAATGGAGGCAAGACTTTTTCTTCAAACACTTGTTCTGATGTGATATAGGAATAACAGTAAAAACCTTTTTGGCAGAGAAGTTGAAAATCGGTATTGGAGTAATATTCATACTTAGAGCGTAGAATGTCAAAGCAACTCTCAGGCAGATCAGCTACCAAGGACTCGAGTTGATCGCGGCATGAAGCTAAACGAGTCAATTAACCTTATGTATTCGAAGATGGGTACTTGTTGTCCGTCCTCCGACAACCTTTTTTTATGAACACTCCGACAGAGTATAGTTTTCGTCCGTAGAAGGTATAACTTCAAACTTCGTTGGCGGCTCACACTCTGCTAGTGGGAGACATATATGATGAATATCATACTTTTTAATATTATGACCAATCATTGGCGTAAAGTTAGATGTACTGTGACGAGTGTTACAGAGTTGATGCGCCCACCCTAGAAATTGACCATCATAGTGACAATGGTCAAGAACAAGCTCAGCCTCATCGTTCATTTGGTTTTCACAGATCCAACATCTTGTTTTATTTTCGCGCGCTGGAACAGCTCCTCGGTAGGGTCCGTAGAAAGCTCAATTTCGGTTGTAGATGTCCCGCGCCAGTAAGTGCAAAGATTTTACAAATTCGTTCAAACAGTTGTCACCTTTTTTGAGTTCAAAGTAGACAGGAGTTGCTTTACCGTGTTCTATGGCTGCTATAGCATAACCACAAGGTTCATGTTTTTCATTTGCAACTGTGTAGGAAGTAGAGGATGAGGGTTGTGCTGTAGCGATTGGAACAAGACAAGATTCTGTGTCAAAGCATAGAACGATAGGAAGAAACCAGCGTGCTTTCCAGTTTCGGAACTGTAGGGAAGTGTTGCTTTCTTTTGGCATATAAATTTCTGCTGCTGCATGTTTGCTGCATGTTTTAACATGGTTTTGATAAGTTTCTCTGTTTCTACACAATGAAAACAATTTCGACAAATACCTTTGAAGTATGCAACATATCGTTCCAGATTCAAGATGAGAACGTAGTGATGGGCATTCCCAGCGTGCGTTTTTTGGCTTTTTGGAAACGTAAATCATCACCAACCGTGTTCCCTTGATTCTGTAAACAAAACAGATTCATTAAGACCAAAACAGTTTTAACATTTTGATTCGTTTAGCAAGAATATTCGATTTTTATTGATATTATTAAAGAAACACTTACCCGTAAACATTGAGGCGAACGTCGTTGGCATCTTCAAAGTATGTGATCCTGTGTATGTGCATGGGCATCTGGTAGTCTCCAACCGGCTGTCGTCCCGCATTCTTGTACGTATCTGGATTTGTCTTTTCAGTTCCCGATTGACCTTCTGTGAGTAGATTGATTTTTGATGTGATACGCGGCAACGAAACAATACACGAAGCAGTTGTGATCAAAACGGTTTCGTATGTTGAGCAATGAACGGCATCAGTTCAGGAAACCAGGAAGAGCTATATATGACGATGCATGCATGGGGGGAAAGGCGGCTATCTTGATTTCCAGTCTGTTTACTTTGCGTAGAATCCATCCACTGCCTTGTGATGAAAACATGAAGAGAATATCCAACATCTTACTCAACATCTTGAAAAAATCGTCGTTCGAGAGTCCGTCGAAGTACACTGTAGTCATTCCAGAGCTAGCAAAGATTTCGATAGCTTGTCCTTCGTTGTCATTTTCCTTTCTTTCTTTGTAGAGATAAAAAGACACAACAAACTGAACTTTATTGGCTGCACTCGAAACTTCGCTGTTTAAAAGGTCTTGGGTTATGTCGGTTTCCGAAATATCGTTCGAGTGTTCTTAGATCTCGTAAATTGAAATCACAGTGTTCACAGCGGTACACTGGCACTCCGACTTCATCATTCCTTTGGTGACGATTGCGGCTGGTGCGAAATGTGAATTTGGCGTTACAAAATTTGCACGAGAAACTCATAGTTGAATCAATTTGAAGATCAAATGGTTTTGAGTTCGAGCTAAACCAAACCTTCAACTCTCTAAAAATAACCAACATCCTGATTGGTTGAATTTGAAAACGTGTTCAAAACGAAATTTCTAGGGACAAAGTTTCTTTCCAATTAGTTAACTAAAGGACTACACAAGAGTGAATAATATCATTGCCCAAGGTTCACAGCCCAATTAATTAAATTAGGAGATGGATGAAGCTTTAGAAACAACTTTTTTTATCCCGTATGAGGGCGTTTAGCACTTTATGCAAATTTAGTCCCTGCTTTATGCAAATTCCATCATTCGCCAGTGAGGGCGTATTTATTGTTGTTTGCAAATCTATTTGCAGATGTGATTGGTATTCTGGCCAAAGAGAGCTACAATCATGTCTTAAGCAAAGTTGAATTAAAATGCAAAAATACCAATGTTTTGCCGTAATAGTCGGAGACATATGCGTAACTTCTATGCAATATATGCGTAATTACTATGCAATGACGTGTTTTAGCGAGCCTTTATGGTTAAATAGCTTTATTGGTGTTCTAGTGCAACTGAATATCTCTTTTTAGGGATAAAAAAGTTGTTTATTACAGTTTTTTAAACATAAACATTGAAAAAAAAATTTGAAATTAGATTTGATTTTTAGTATAATAAGTCTCATCAATGATTACTGGAGGTTGTAGCAGAATCAGTTGAGGGTTGAAAAATTTTAAAAACTAAGAAAAAATGATTTTTTTTTGTTTTTTTTTCGCATTTTTTAATGGAACTCATACTTGGCGAACAGCTAGCTTAATCTTTCTTATGATCAAAGTTTCACAGCGCGTGATTTTATGAAGACTAGTTTTTAAGTGTGAAAAAACCTCGGGAAGACGATTTTTCCGAAACATCTGGCAGCCACATGTTTCCAATTGAAAACAGGTGTTTGCAAAAACCGTGTTCACGGGATTTTTTGGCCAAGATCATCATAACCTTTTATTTCTGTTACATGGCCGTACGAAAAACTCATTCTGAGTATTTTTCAGCAAAAAAACCACATCATTATTTTTTCAATTTTTCCTAAAAAATGACTATTTTTCAGAAAAAAAGTGTTTATTCTCTAAAAATTTTTATGAGGCATTTGTAAAGTAACATCTGCAAAATGTAGTAAAAAACATAGGGATAACATTGAAACGTTAAAAAGTTGCATGCTTTCAAATTATCTGAAAGAAAAAAAGATTTTTCAAAATTTATAGTTTTCACAAAATTTTTGCTTTTTTACAAATATTTTTTTTTCTGTTACAGATAAGAAAAAGTTTATGGGGACCAAATATTTAGAGCGTGTTGTTTTGCATTATATGAGATACTTCTCAGTTGTTTCCTCATCAGTCTTCCACTTGTAGGGTGATAAGTTAAAGACAAAAAATATGACTGAACATAGATTTTGTTCCCTGTGACCCGGAAATTGTGCTCCACCAAAATTTTTGTTAAAAAAATTATTGTAGAACACATTGCGTTCAGCAAAATGTCTCCCCACAAAATTATCCAAATTTTTCGTTTTCATTGTTTTTTTTCGTTTTTCTTCAAAAATTTGCCAATTTTTTGAGCAATTTGTTCAAAAAATAGTTTGAAAATGGGCAAAGACACCACTTCTCAATAAAGTTGTTCAAGTCCTATTTTGTAGACGATATTGTGCTCTGAAATACACGGTTCATACATGTGTTTTCATTTGGCAAATAAAGTCACTTTTACAGGCTTTCGAAAAAAAAATTCAGTTTGTCTTTAATCTTCCGAATTTTTTTCAATTTTCAAAAATCAAACTAATAATATTAAATTTTTATATTGTACAAAAAAAATTTAATCTCCTTTACAAAATCGAAACAAATTAATCATAGAAATTGACCCAACATTTTTTTAAAAGCAAATTTTTGATTACTCCAATAAGCAATTCTTCAAACAATTAAACTGAGATTTTAAATTTCTTTCAGAATTTCTAATCAAAGAGTTTTTCACAGGGTCCAATAGACCTTCTTTTTCTTGGCGCGAGAGTGGCTTTTGGCGTCTCGGAGTATTCAGGTGTTGTTTTTGTTGCAAACAAGCTTGAACCGGTCTCCGAAATTGTTGTTGGTATTGTCGAGCCAGACGGTGTCCTGAAGTCGGTCGCAGACAAATTCTGCATCAATTGACTTGCAGTTGGTAGTAAGCCAAAATTCCATGCAAGTTTCTCCTCTGTAACATCCTGGTGTTGGTGGTGGGGACTCGGGAGAATGTGGAAGGCCCCATAAATCGGCTAGGTCATTGCAGGCCCGAACTACTCCCAACTGGTTTTCGAAAAAGGGCACGCAGTCACATTTGTATTTGTAAAGAATAGTTCAAGTTTCTTTTGGCAGCGTCACAATGCCAAACGGGTAAAGAGGATGTGTTAACAACAAAGGCGGAACGAACCCGCCTGAAGTGATAAAAGTTCCACCGCAATCTTCACTCTCCTTTTTTTCCGGCAAGGTTGCAATGAAGTTAATGAAGATTTTGGGTATCATAAAGTGTTCAAGCGTTGTCCAATTCTCCTCTTTCTCGTTTGTCCTTTTTTGTTGGATAAAAACCTCAAAGTTTTCGAAAAAAGTTTGGAACACATTTGTTTGTTCCCAGACATTGTTTTGGGCGGTCAGGATATGGAAAGACATTTTCTGCGTTTGAAGAATTTTGAATAGATAAATGTGATTTAAAGAATTTTGGAATGCTTTGAAGACAAGATAAACAAATTGAATGTTTTTGATAGTTGAACAAGAAAGAGTTGTGAAGGTATTTTAAGCGCAAGGATATTCGTTCAAAAAATTTGACTTCTGCTCAGACAGTAGATTTTCAACAAAGTTAAAGAGTTGCTGTGTCGAAACCGAAATGAAATAAAATGTAGCGGGGAATTTACCACCATGTAGTTTATCTGAGTTAACAATGCTTCCAGTGGCACTTCTATTATCTGCCCCCGGCACATCCAAAGGCCAACTATTTTGGCCCGGAATTTTGATTGAAAACATATGTGTTTATTGTTTTGTCTATAAATGATTTAGGCACACGCCTTAAAACTACACATGTATTTACAAAATTTAATGGAACGACAGGTGTTTTTCATAAATTTGGACCAAATTGGATAAGTAGACCACACACGTGTAACCAAAGCATGCCGCGCGCTTGAGGTGGGGAGCACGTTGCTTGTAATTGAAACCACACTTTGGTTCCTTGTTACGAGGGAATTATCACAACTAACACGTATTCCCCTCTTATCAGTCAGTTTCTTCGAAGGTGTTAGGGACTATTACCAGTGTCTATTTGGGTATGTGTGTGTGTGTGTGTTTTCAAGGCAATGCCAGGAAATGCCTCGTGTTATTCTAAATATAACTCCGCGATAAAAAAATAATAAGGGAAATACACGGACCTCTGAAGACATTGACATATGTAAACTACTTGAAACACCCTTATCAGTACTTTTTTGGAAGGAATAGTGAACATTTGAATAATTTAAGCTTTCATTAACAGTTGACTACGTTCTACAACAAAAACTTCCAAGCTAATTTGAAACAAATGCCTTTCACTGCAAGCAAAGACAAAGAGTACGGTGATTGCTATTTCGATATATCTAAAACAGAAAAGAGGTTGATAAGAGCTACTCTCAAAACCTATGAAAACAACGTTACGTATTTATTTTTAAAACTTTTTACGAGAAAAGACAATGAATCTGAATTTGAACAGAGAAAATCCCTTACAACAGAGGAATTTTGACAAAATTTTTAAAAAAAGTGGCGGGATACGAAACTCGGTGCCAGAGTCAGAAGGGAAAAAAGATACTTCTGTTGCTAAAAAACAGTTGGCTAAAAGCCTAAACTAGCAGAAAAAGATTCTGGATACGAATCCGCGTCCTCATCCTCGGCTGCTTCCGCAGGCTAAGGAAAATGGTTGAAGCAATGTTTGAACGATCGCCAGGTTACTTCAAACAATTTCAGAAGGCGTTCAAAATTGTAGTTTGCGATGAAAAACCGGAGTTAAATGTTGTAACAAATTATGCTGTGTGTGTTCATTTTGAAAACACTTTTTGCACTTTGAAAACTAAACATTACCATGTTTTGGTGGATACATCAGACGTGGCAAAGTATTCAGACAAATCAAAGATTAAAAAAAACTATACAGTGCCTTGTCTCTACACGAGATTCAAGATTTTTTTGCCAATTCAAATACCCTAGAGCTGAATGGAGAAATTTTTCAAAAGCTTGTTTTGGCGGTTGAGTACAACAAAAATTTGAGCATAGACTCCCACTCAATTCAGAAACTGTTGCCAAACTTCTCTAACGTAGCTGCTAATCAGTAGGTCAACAACAACAGCAGCAGCAACGTGACGTTGATTGAAGACAATCAACGACGACTAGAGCCAGGAACCAGCGCACAGTTTCAACTCCATCAAAAGTCATTGAAAATTTTTGTTACAAAGTCCAATAACCAACAAATTCAAACTGATATCTTTGCAAGTGAATGTCTAAACAGATTTCAAAACATCTTGTCTGGGCCACACTCAAGTGCTTTCTGCCAAAAAACGGACTTTTTTTGAGCGGATATGGTAGTTTGTCTGATGATACTGATGTTTTTTTGTACGCATAGTGTAGGAAGAGAAAAATATAATTTTGAAAAAAAACTTTATTCATCTAAGCAGAGTTTTAGTAGAGTTAGTTAGAGCATCATATGAAGCGCAAATCGAATCAAATAAACATCACTAATTTCTACAATTTCTGTTTTGTTATAAATGTATTGAGCAACATAAATGCAAAATAAGCCACACAAATTAGAGTTTTGTGTTTTTGTAGGTTGATTTCTAAGCAATTCATACACGTTTTGAATATCAAGAGCAGCAGAGGCCAGTCTGTTGTACAAACATTTGTTTGATGTTAATTTCTTTTCAAGCGGATCAGCAAAAATGTAATTGCCGTTCTTCCTACAAAAAAGTGTCCAATGTGTTCCAATAGAATCAGAGCTGGATATATTCACAAAAATGAATCTGTTCTGTGACAATTTCAAGGGAAAATGATCAGCTCTAATACACCACAAAATTTGTACTTTAGAAGTTTACATGCTTGAATCAAGCTGTTTATTTCGTCTTCATCCATTAGTTTGTCAGAATATGATTTGTCGAAACTTTCCGAGCCGAAACGATGAAAATAGTACTCGCTTTCTCATCAATAGTGAAAATTTCTATATTACTTGGCAAGGCAACTGAAAACTTGATTTCAATTGAAATTGAACAATTTGATGAGTTCAGGGTGAATAAAATTGTGCGACACCTGCTGAGTGTTTGTGAGATCAAACACCATAGTAAAATGCTTCGGGTACTCAGACAATTTAATTCCATGACCATTGTCAATATAGGCAAAGTCTGACATTGTGTTGACATTTAAGCGTTTGTCTTCAGTTGCATTTATTGCACTGTCAGCAACAACAAGTCCATTTCGGTAAATACAAATCTGCTCCAGATTGAATTGACGAAAGTGGAAATGATTGAGTTGTTTGCTTCCTAAAAATGCTTCATTTGTGTTAAGGCATATAGCTAGACGTCGAATTAGCTCCCTGCTGAAAACATCCTCTTGTTTCCAGATTTGCAAGACAGTGGAAGCAAGAAAAGTTTTAGTTATGGTCTCCAAATACGGATAGGACGCTGGACTTGATGGTAAAGTTTTTTCAATCGCGGAAACCACGAAAACATTCAACGTCATTTTTCTCACATACAACTTAGCTTCTATTATTTTTACTGTGTAGGATTTTGTAGCATCGGCGTAAATTGTGACAAAATCATCTATTGATCGTTGAAAAGAAATTTGCAGCGTCACACCACTCAAAAGATGTTGATCGCAAATAAAAAAATCTACAGCTACTTTTCCATAAAAAGTACATTCGGCATATTGTCTAACCAAAGCTTTTCGTCTGTTAACTTTGGCTGCCGGAATTGCCCCGGGGTTCTCTTCGTATGAATAACCTTGACATGCCAACCAAGTTGCTTAAGCATCTTTGTTATGAGAAAATTCAGTTTCAATGAAACTTTTGTGAGCATAACTTCCATTTGCCTTTGAAATTTTTACTCCGTTGGCAGACACTGTGCAGTCAGAAAAGAGCGAATGTAAAACATTAATGTAGAATTAAGGGGCGTCTGTTTTGGTGACGTCTGCTGCCGCTCCAGTGTCATAATTCAAATCGGCTTCAGAACTCTGAACTATCTTGCATTTAATTTCCAGGAATTTTTTTTGTAGGTCAATAAAATCATTTCTGTCTCCAGCCACCTCAAATTCGAGCATGGGTCAGTTAGGGCTGTACACCGGCCATACTTTTTGACAAAAACTACCATCAAAAGTTAAAAGAAGCGCTGATTTTTCAAACAAATCCAGGAAACTATGTGTTGCCTCTGTTGGTAACATGTTACCGATCATCTTTAACTCTTGCGAAAAAATCCGACCGACTTCTTTTTGGCTTTTTTTTCGAATTACTGTCTTTCTCATATTAGTACTTTTTCTAGCTTTTGAGCCAGAACGTTTAGGCCGTCTCCGATTCATTCGGTTTTGTCGTCTCATTCGCAGTGCTAATGAGCCTCCTGTTTGCTTTTTGACTGTATTCGAAATAGTGTTTTTCACCGCCTGCTTTGCGGATTTTTTTTTTGCTGACAATATCCACTAACTCTGGTACACTTTGTCAAAGAAGTTCTTTTCCGACACGTTTTGCTGCGGGTAGAATGAATTTTCGTGCAAGCGGTAAGGAGATTCGACCTATGCCACTTGCTAAAGCTCCAAAGCCACTGTAAAGTCAATATTACTTAACGGGTCCCTGAAAAGGGGACGACTAATTGACCTGTTTCGGTACGTAACTCTATGGAAATTGATTGAATCGTATTTGCAAGTAGTTTCTTATACTCCAAATTTGAAAAAACTATTCTATGTGTTGGTTCAAGTTCACACACGCTACCGTTTTCCAGACGTTGTTTTGAATCAATGACACGTGTTAACGGCGCCTTAGCATCACCGACATATTGATACTCGATAATCTTTGTGTAAATGAATATTATGTACCTTCCCGCGCACAGATCAGCAGGGACTTCTCCATAATAAGCTTTTTGTCTCACCGCTCTTCATTAAATCATTTGACGTAGCTGTATTCATTTTGTACCCAATATGTACACCATGTTTATCTGGTGTTCCTGTAAAAGCCACAATACTGGGTATTTCTTCACCAGGAAAAGTGATTCCATCATTTTTACCAAAATTTCGCATTTTCCAGTACTCTTTATTTCGCGAAACGAAAATTTAGGTAGTCCAACTGTTCGCTTGATAGTAAATAGAAGTTGAGCAAAAGTGTCAAAGTTTCCAGTCATTAAAGAGAATTTTTCTCCACTGTAAGGTCGAGAAATGGCATTGGCATCAGATGACATTCTTTGTGAGTCCTCGCAAACCTTAAGACTATATGCTATCAAATCTTCATTCACAACATCCTGAATTTTGGTCGGAAAAAAATTCACTTAGAGCTACCCTCCAATCACCAGATAGTTGCATTTCATCGTTGAAAAAGTTTCTGAATGCAGCTATTGTGTTTTGATCAAAGATCTCCATCGAAGCGCTAGAAATAACATGTACCGTAAACTCGTCTTCGAATGGTTTACTTCCCATTTTTTAGAGGAGACTCTCGTACTAGTTGAAGTTCGGTTTGATAGAATTTACCCAGGATAACTTCTTTATCCGCATCAATAGGAGAATACGTGGGAGGTTGCAATGTCGGGATAGATGCGATTTCAAATACCTCGTCAGTAAACGACTCTTTGTCGCCCGTCCCGAAAGTCTCCTCTTTTTTCACTATGCGCACAAAATCACCAATATAGAATTTGGGTTTTTGAAAATTTGCTGTATTTGCAGTCATGGACACAAGCCTTGGAACGTTTTTCTTCGTGACTTCGTTCGGAGCGAGCTTTATCGTTCGATTTACTCTAGAAATGATTGTTTTAACAAACGCATCCAATTTGTCTAGATATGAATCAGTCCACTTTTTTTCTAAATATCTGTAGATTATTTTTTTCAAAGAGCGTATTTTTCTTTCCGCAAAAGCAGATTTTTCTCACTGAACGTACAGTATAAATGAACTCCGCGTTCAGTGAATAGGGTTTTCAAGGTACCTAGGAACTCTGTACCATCATCAACCCAAACTTTCTCAGGTTGTTTATGCTTGATCACCTTTTAGGAGACCTGTGCTGTCTCTGTGGCATATTTCGTTTTCAGTGGCTCGACCCTGAGATATCTTGACAAATAGTCAACAGCCACAAGCAGATATTTTACACCACCGTTGCTTTTTGCAAGTTTATCAACATATGCTAGATCTACGGACCAAATCTCATTTATGTTGTTAACAACAACTTTAGGCCTTCGGGATCTGAGGCGACGTGAACGGTATTTGTTGAAAGACAATGCTTTCGTTTCCAGATACATTTTAATTTTCTTCATTGATAATTTACTCAAATTTTGCAATCTCTTTGCGCTTCCAAATGACGCGGGACCGTAAAAATAGAGCTTGTCAAGTTTCCGCACATCGTCAATAGATATCCCAGTCTTTTCTACGCGCCTCTTCCAATGTCTTCTTTTTACGTTCATCGACTCTTGGCTTTGCGTGTTTTTCCGTTGGTTCAGATCGTCTTCCTTCTTGTTCTTTTTTTTTGTTTTTTGCTCCGGTTGTCTTGATGCAGTTTCCTTTTCATCTTCACCTTAAAACTGATCTACAACTTCTTTTGCGTGAGTTTTACAAACCAAGTCAGCTGATATATCAAGTTCACTCAAGATTTTGGAATACTTTTACCAGTCAATTTTTTGTGGGTTGTTGTAAATTGTACAAAAAGCTTGTTACATTCATTCCTTGAGGCTCATCGTTAATGTGCAGAATGTTAGTCTCTTCACTATTAAAAACATTATTTGAATTGAATTGAAAATTTTACTTAGGATAATTGCAGCACTTTTGGTTCTGTTTTCATCCACTAGTTTCTGTTCTAGCATTATTGAGTCGAACGCTGAATCCCTCTTTTTTTTCACGATTGGCTCTATTCCACTGTCATCACTAAAAAAAGATTCGGTTCCTACATCGTCTGCGTCACTTGTTGCATCACCGCTCTTCTTTGTTCTCTTGATCGACCTATCAGTGTTAGTGTCCGCATCTTGTACTTTTTTCTCATTATTTTGTTCAAAATGCGGATTTTTTCTCCTTAGGATTGCTAACTGAGTTGTTTTTTGCTGATACATTGGATTATCAAATATTTCTTCCTTGGTTAGGTTTTTTGAAATGAACATTCTTTTGGGGATCGAAACGAACTCTTCTGCATGCATTATTCTGCATGCAAGTAAATATAGCACGAAAATCCCAACGCTCGAATGAGTTGTGGTTTTTGGCTAAAACGTTTCGCTTTTTCTCAAAACTTGTTTTCTTTGATACTAATTGTTGAATTGATTTCTCCTGATTTTTAAGTAACTGCTTGTTCACTGGAACGTTGCCATTGATCACATTAAGCATACACTCACATAGAAAGTTTATGAAGCTATTTGGTGCTGGTGTGAGCATATTTCTGAAATTGATCTCGGGCAACTCGAGCATTTGCTTTAGCATACATAACTGTTTTTCTCTCATCTGTCAAAGTAATGATAACCGCTTTGGAGGACGGTAGACAAAAAAATTGTTGGACCTGGTTGTACAATATTTGAACACTAACGCAAGGAGTCTGATGTTTTTGGATCAAAGTCAATGAGTAAGTGTCCAAAAGGTTGTTTTGTCGCAAGTTCATAGCTTTCCTTCAAAAAATTTGTTTTGTTCATTCGTTTTCCGACATAGGTGATCTGCTGTATGTCTCTAGGTGATTTGAACAAAATGATATGGGTTGTGTTCAGATCAATTGTTCGCGACCATTCACTCTGTTTAGATAAGTTATGCTTAACATAAATCACACTAATGTTTCTATGGCGTCCGGCAGTTGCAAGTTTTGAAAATTGTATGTCATTGAAAAAATTTCTTCACACGAATCGTCAAACAAAAGCAGACAATTTTCCAGCTGAGAAATGAATTTGAATCCAGAAAACTTAGTGAAAAAATTGTTCACTTTGCGCTCTATTGTGCTGAACTTTGGCTGCTCGTGTTGATAGAAGTAGTAAATAGAACGAAAATTTGGATAAAATTGTTTCTCAATAACATTTGAAACATAAGTTCTGTTTTTCCACAACACGACGGACCACAAACAGCCATAAAAAGGCCTATCGCCAGTGGATATTATATAGTTCATAGCTTTGGATTTAGAAGAGCGTAGCCAAGTGTGCACGAAAGCAATGAAAACCAAAAAGTTGATTCTTCAAAATCAAGTTGGGAAAACACACGCTTGGTTAAAGACACTACGATAAGAAAAATTATTATCAAAATTTGACTAAAAAAGACGACTTCAGAACGTGGTACCTGAGAATTAATAAAATTCCACGAACGCCTCTCTTGATTTTCCTCATCAAAAACTAAAGCATTCAAGCCCCCTATATTAGCGGAGTCTGTCTGGTCTTCTCTAACACCCATTTGAAAGTAAGTTATTTTCAAAAATGAATTACCACTATGTTTTTTAGTTTAAATTGGTTTTTTGTTAGTCTCTCTTTCAATCCAAAAGAAATCATAAGTAGTATATCTAGAGTCTTTGTCGTCTTTTTTAGTATATCTAAGTTACTTGATAGTTTGCCTGCATGCCGTAACCACCTCCATAGTAGACAATAGACTCTACGTTGCCTCACTGACCAACATTTTAATTTCATCAGGGAGATTGTCATCGTCCAGAGGTACTTGAACTGGTGCTGGCCACTTGGGCGTAGTTAAAGGGGTTAGTTTCAGTTTTCTCATTTTCTGTTGTAACGATATGATACATTTGAAAATATTCAAGTAATCAAAGATATTTCTTCAGCGTCTCAATTTCTTGAGTGTGGCAGAGAATATGTTGTTCTCGCAGAAAATTCTGTCCCTGTGATTCTATTTTCTCTTCTTTTAATAAAGTCAATATGAACTGATTATCATTCGTTATGTAACTGCACTGTCAAACTTGGAGATAAATTCAACTGAAGAACTGGCGGAGCTGCCTTCTCCACTCGACGGCTCATTGGATGGCAGAGAGATCCAATAGAAATACAACTGTGCTCTCCTTTTAGCACAATTTTTCCTCTTTTTCATTTCCGGTAGGTAGAAAGAGTGCAGAGCGCAAGTTTATTATCAATTGGCGATTTAATATTTTCAACTTTCGGACATAGATGAGTTTCCAAATCTCTTACCTCTTTCTGCAAGAGAGTTTGGAGTGAATCTGTTTTCTCTTTCTCTTTGGCATAAAAATTCCATAACGGAAACCGAAGTTTAATGGCGACAAAATTTTGTGATACAAACAAATAAGGATAAGTACCGCTGTTCCAAGACAAAACGATGTACAAATTTAGTAACCCACTCATGAGATCTCCTGTCACTAGCGGAAAGTGAGTTGCAGGAAACTCGCGGAAGAAAAAGAATTGTGTCCGAATAATTATTTGAAGAAAGTGATAACTCCTTTTTTTTAAAACCGGTTTTCTTGTAACGAAAACCTTCAAAATCTAAAATCACTTTTTCCTGTTTCAGCGTTCCAACAAAGTGAACAAAATATTTTTGAACGTTCTCACAAACAAACAAAAAGCCAATCCCGTCATATGACCCAAATACTCGTTCGTAATTGGACAAGGTAACACATAGGAGTATCCAGGGACTTTACAACTGTACTCTTCTATAAAACCCGATGCGTCGTGGAGTATTGCATGAAGTCGAAGTATTTTGAACCATTTGAAGTAGTTGTCCAGCGACGAATTATCAATTCCAATTAGACCGCCATACGGACAAAGCTTCAAAATTGCCTCCAAATCAATATCAGGATCAAGGTATTGGCAAGCAGCTAGAAAATACCGAAACCTTTCACCGTACTTTGGATAATTATTCTTTATCTCCAGGTAAATTTCACGAATATTTATTAGATCAATGGTTGCTTTCGTTTTGGTCATCCTTTTCTACAAATATTATTCTGGCAAAATGAATCCTAATCTTACCTCCTAGGATTGACCACTTGAGTTCCCAACCAAAGTATATTCACACAAATACATGTAGCGAAAATACCGCTAACATGAAGGATCTTCCCTCACACTCGCGAAATATTTATACCAACAATGAGCCGCCAGACAAATACATGTAGCGCAATTACCATTTTCTTAACATAAAAGATCTCCCCTGAGGTGTCAGTGATCCCCCTCTGCCGAAAGGATCTCGAAGGATCTCCCCTAAGGAATCAGTTATCCCCCTCTGCCGAACGGACCTCCAAAGCAAAGGACCCCCCCCGATCTTCCTGTATATATACGATACTACTTGCGCTATTCTTTCAAATATTTCAGCACAAAAAATCTTTCATAATATTACACTGAAATGCGCTGAAACTTTTTAGGAAATGCATTCAAATTTCAGCGCATTTCCGAAATTTTTTCAGTTGATTTAAACGCCTTTTGACACCAATTTCTGACTTCCGAACCATTAAATTGCTCTTATAATAACGATTTAATTTTCTAAAAGAAAACGCATTAAAGCACAAGTAAAATATGTAAAAAACGCGCAGATTTCTCAGCGCTTTTCTGACATAACTTTAGCGCATTTTTTGCTAGACTGTTGATTAAAATAAAATAAAATTAAATGGAAAGACTATAAGGAATCAATGGCGCATTGGATTGAGTAATGACTACGCCACCGGAGACCATTTTAGCGCACTTCTTATAACTTTTTCTCAAACCGGTTGCGATTTTCGATGATTTCGGTAACCTAATCACTGATATATCTTTCTTAATTCTGGTCATCGAGTATTAGGCCTGGGAAGTCTACAAGGAAGTCTCCATTCGGTTCATCAAATTGAAAGAGCGGGCGAAGTTCACATGTTAAAGTAACCATTTTTAAATTCGTACCGTAGAAAGCTAAGGTGCATTTTCTACGGCTTTTACCAAGGGATCTCTGTTTTGTATGGCGACCCCACGTTCGCTGTTACTTTTGTCTAATTGCCTGGATGTAAAATTTGGAATGAATTTGCAGGATATCCTGTATAATTTTTTTTCGTTTGCTGCCCGCACTTTTCCTTGTTGCTAGCTGCGACAGAGTCCCTGATTTTTCTTATGGATGAATTTTTTGGGGTCATTTATGTCAAAAGTATAAAAATAAAACAAATAACTGTTGTTAACTGTCCCGTGATTTTTGCCCTAATTTTTACTGTTAATATTGCATAATGCCGATTGAAGTGATATGATCGAAAGAGACAGTATTTCTCATGGCGGTGAATTCTGAAAATACAACACTTGCATATTTATTAAACTTCAATTTGTTGTTAGTTCCATCTTGTAGGCGTAATATTTCCAGCTTTTCAATGGAGAAATTATTAAAGATTTTGCGTTTTTCCTTTGCTGTCGATTCTCTATATGTGTGGACAGTAAATCATTGGGATGACTTTTGGTCTGCTCAAGTTTCGCTACAATACTACAAAAGACAAGGATTGTTTTCTCTTTTTTTGGGTCCGTTGACTTGATACACTTTTCCGCTGCCCAGGGCGAGGTTTTACCCCTAATTCACTCCTTGTTCGCGGGGAATGAGACGTAATGTGTGTTTCACTCCTTATAGGGGAAAAGAGGGTAAGAGTGTAATTTAAAAAAAAATACACTGTGTTTACACTCTTTTCTTCACTCTTTTCACTCTCTTTGCAAAGAGAGTAATTTAGGATGGACTGATAAAAAATAACGCTTTTACACAATTACCAATATAACTAATCTGACACACCTGATCCTAGTGACAGTTAGCGCAATGTTTTATGCAGACAAAGTACAATTAAGTTCAAAATGTTAGACAGGGGGAAGATGGAGGATCAACCCTCTTTACCGCCTTCGATCTTTATTTTTAAAATTACACTCTTATAATTACACTCTTCCACACTTATTTAAGCGGAGAACCAGGAGTGTAATTTTTTTTTATTTATAAACTCTTTACACACTTTTCCCCGTTTAATTTGGGGAATATCCTTGGCCCAGGGTCGTGACAAATCTCCCACAACCATTTCATCTTCCAAACCATCTGCAGTTGTGTTTTCTTTGGCTAGTGTTTTGATACCTCTAAAAAAATTTTTCTCGTTCGCGGCATTTTTTTTCTTTTGAATTATTACATATAGAGTTTTCTCCGAGCCCCTAGCTTTCGACTGAATCTGTTTTTGATACACAAATGGTCAATCTGTGTGTCAAGTGAAGTGTGTGTGTGTGTGTGTGTGTGTGTGTGTGTGTGTGTGTGTGCGTGCGTGCGTGTGTGTGTATGTTTGTTTGTGTGTGTGTGTGTGTGTGTGTGTGGCGCTCGAAATCGCCCTGATAAGATGGTCCCAGACCTAGAGTGCCTCTGATCAGACTAAACTGCGCTCGACACTTTCTCTATGCTCTACGTACCTTCGAATCCGTCGCTGATCAGACTCAGGTGCTAGACAGATTCTGTGTGCTCGAAAGGAGATGTGTTGCTCCAGATCAAATCCTGCGCTCAATTTTACTTCTTACCAGACTCCCGGGTTATGGAATCACCGCTAAAAGTGCTTTAAAATGTGAGATTGGCAGTGAAATGGGTGACGATTTGTCAAATTTGCTGTTTTCAGCGTTGTAAGCAATTTCAATAATCACCAGTAAACGTCGCAAATCTTTTAAGTATTCACTGCTAATTTCCCATGAATCTTAGCGGTGAATTCTTTTTTCGGCGCCGACTGAATAATGGTGAGTTTTTTCATCGCTTTTTTCTCTGCTCTCCGAAAACATTCCGGAGTTGAACTTCTGTCGGTTTTAGCTAAAATAACACGATATTTATACAACGTCCTTTTTGATATATGCACATTATTTGTCAAATTATCTATATTCGTTAGATTGGGCAGAAGTGGATGTTCTTACTGAGCAAACAGCAATGGCACGGCTAGTTTTTCTTCTGATCGTGGAATTCTAAAATCCAAAGAAAAGCCGGATTGTAATCAGTGGGTGGCTTTTTTTATCTTAAAAAAGTATGGCTTTTTAATGTTCCTCACAGAACAGAAAAAGTGACACTTTGTCAAGGCTTACTATTGACAGGTCCAATTGGCTTCATAAACAATTACCAGTTAATGTTTAAATCTTTTTAGTAAAATGCATATTGTCGTTTTGAATTTTAAAATCGTTTCTTATCCAAAAAAATGAAGTTTTCCACGGTTTCTAGATTTTTGTCACTGTTTTCCCCATCTTTTCGTTAACTTGTTTTAGTTTCAGCAAAACGCTTTCTCAGAAAAGTCACTTTTTGGACAATTGCCCCTTTTGAGGGTTGTTTTCTTAAAAAATTTTTTCCACATTACCATATTGTTGATAGATGACTTATCATTTAATTGGTGTTCAGTAATTAGGCATAATTGGATATATAGTCTTTAAGTAATGGGTATTGGTTTTTAGGGCTTCAATACATATTTCAAATCGATCGTACTTTTTCACTTTTTTCTTTATTAGACACATAAACAAGGTTCCTCTTTTAAATAGATAAATGATTTCCATTTGGATTTGAATTTATTTGTCAGTTTTTGCAGCCTCATGATTGCGTTTAATTATTCAAAGATTTAATTGGCTTCTTAAGGATCTGCAAGTGAGCCTATATAATGCCTTCAATTGTTATCTTATGCCTCCTGTGACTTTAAAATATTTGTTTAAAGAGAATGTTGGTGAAGTTTCGAAATTTGTCATTATTTATTTTTTTGTCCTCATGTAGCCTAATCTCAGTTTATACAGGTCAAAAGTATTTGAAGTGAAGGAAAAAATACTTTTTGTAGCTGTTTTTTTATCAAGCAGTTTTTTTGGCCTTCTTAGTAAAAACTTTCATAAAAGTTTGCATGAATTTTTTCAAGAACTTTGCATATTTTTCTGTATTTGAGGTAGTTATTTGTTCCATTTTGGACCAAAATTGATAAGTACAGATCCAACTGACATTAAAACAATGTGCAAAGTAACAGTTTTAGATGATTTCCATGGATAGCTGATAGTTTTAACGAATGCGAAGTCATTTTATCACAAACTTTATTAGATTTTGTTTGTCTTTGCCTGTAATTGTGCTTGTTTTCGTTTTCGTCTGGCATTTTCCTGACAATGGAAAGCCTTTCTTGCATTCATGTTTAAATGAATCAATTTACTGGTTCTTCATTAGAGCTAAAAATTTCAATGACTTCCAATTACTTTTTTGAAATAACTTTTTTATCCCAATATTTGAGTTTTTTGCTATATTTGGGGTTGTTATATGGTCTCTGTTCAACATATATCACACCATAGATAGCTCCAACCGGTATTAAAGGAATGCGTTAAAATATCTCTTTTTGTTTTGCCTCTGAGTGCCGTTTTTTGTTGTTGCTCGGCATAGTTATGACAGTCAGAGGCCTTGATTATTTCCACGAATGTTTAACTGAATCTATTTCCCGATTTTGGTTTATAGCTAACGGTTTTCAAAAATTTCAAAAATTTGTTTCAGAGAAAACACTTTTGTTATTGGCATTTCTTGTTCTGGTAGGCGTCAACAAGTAGCTAAGTATTATTATTGACAAAACTCATCAATTTACTGTTGCTGTTAAAAAATTGCCGCTTTTGTTTATGTTTTGACAGATTTCGATAGTTCTTAAAAATGTGTTTTCATAATAATTTTGTGAGTTTTGATACTGTTGAAGTTTTGTGGATATTTTTTTGTCTTTTCCAAAGAATGGCCAGTTAAAATCAAAAACGGTCAAAAGCAAATCATTTGATCCTTTTCGTCAGTTTAATGTTTTTAATGGTTTTTAATGTATTATATATATAATCGATTCAATAATGTGGTTTCGAAAAACTGTTTTCAAAATTTTGAGTTATGTCCGCATTTGCTGTTTTTGTCGGCCTATGACTTCGTCTCAATTAAAATAAGCATGGAATTCTGAAATAAACAACGGAATTCCTGATTAGTTTCAAATTGATCCGTTTGTGTTTTAGGTTGAAAGCTTATGGTTTGTTTGATCTTTTTAAAAATCTGTTTCTTTTTTTGAAAAATCAGTTTGTTTTTGAGCTTTGTGACTTTCATGTTACTTCTTTTAATTTTGTAGCTCTGTCTCCGTAACGGAAGGTCGCATCCTCTTTCTAGTAAAACAAGATCCAATCGTTGTAATAATTTTATTTGAAACTAAACGTCTTTGGCTTTGGTACTACTCATTATCAGAAAAAAGTGAGATTTTTGGATGATTGCCCATTCTGAGTACTTTGATTCCTTTCCAGATTTTACTCTAAAAGTGCGGCCCAATTGGAGTTTAAAAAATTGCTAAATTAACGGTGTTTAAAATTCTCCATCAATAGTCTGTGGTTTCAACGTTTTCTGTACCACGCTCTTGTTAAATTCAATTGTTTTTATTTCATTTTTGCTGTTATTTTTGCAGTCGTCCGAAAATTCTCAAATGATTCCTATGACTTATAATTTAGCATTCCTGTTGAGCCGAGTTGATACGAGTTGGTTTCAATCAATTTGAAATTTGTTGTTTTCAAAAAGAGAAACATATTTTCGAACTTAGCATTTATTGCTCTTTTTTGTTTTCTTGTCACCGAGTCGCCTTCTTGAGAGGTCTTATGTCTTATCCAATGAACATCGAATGAAGTACAGGTTGAGTTTGTTATATAAGGTTTTTTCGGGTTCCTTTTTCATCTTGGTTTTTTCTTTCTTTTTAATATAGTCATCGAGTATTGGCCGTAATTAATGTTTGCTATTTTTGTTTTTGTATGTGTCTCGTCCAGTGCCAATGGCAAGTTTCATCGGCTCTATAGGCCAGCATTTTTTTACTTGATTGTTTTTTTGAAAGATATGTGATCCTTTCGAACGTGTTCTTTCTCTTCCTCTTTTGGTGGTTTATTAGATCAAACGGGGATGAGCGTTGTAGAAATATCATGTGCTAACGCACATTACCGAGTCTCCTTGATGTTAATATGGTAATATGGCTCCATTTTCCTCAAAAAGAAGCATGTACCTACTCTGTTGGCCCGAGGGTTGTTGTTTTTATCAAAATCTCTTCTCATTGAGATGGAAAATTTTGTTTCCCGACTCATGAGCTTGAGATATTTGCTAGCATTTGACTTGTTATTTGTTAGCAAAAGAGCAAAAAAAACGCAAATGTTGAGGGGGGGTGAGCATAAAATTTTTATCACTAGATCTAAAAACAGACATTTTTTATTAGCTTAATTCGTATATGCAGTGCTAGGGTCTCAATTTCGGAGCAATAAGAGTTTGTAATGGCTTGTTACTAAGGAGCACATAAGCATGTTCACTCAAATTTTGCTGTTAGCTAATGGTGTTTTTGACATTAAATATAAACTTTTCAATAAATCAAAAGATTTTTTTTTCTTTTTTTCAGCTTCCTTTCTTCTTGTATATATGTTACCTATTCTCAGAAAATTTAAGTCACTTACCACGTTGCTGGTTTTGAAACAATGAAAAATTGAACATATATATATTTTAAATGAATTCATTATTGTAATAACGGCTTCGAGTGTACATTTTAGAAAAAAACTTTATTTCATTGTTTTGTTTTGTCTGTTTTTAGTTGTTTTTGAGGGTTGCTTTTTAAAATTTTTTTTCCACATTACCATGTTGTTGATAGGTGACTTATCATTTAATTGGTGTTCAGTACTTAGGAAAAATTTGATATATTGTTTCTTAAGGAATGGGTATTGGTTTTTAGGGCTTCAATACATATTTCAAATCAGAAGAAACCGATGGTACTTTTTCACTTTTTTCTTTATTAGACACAAAAACAAGGTTCCTCTTTTAAATAGATAAATGATTTCCATTTGGATTTGAATTTCTTGTCAGTTTTTGCAGTCTCATGATTGCGTTTAATTATTCAAAGATTTAATTGGCTTCGTAAGGATCTGCAAGTGAGCCTATATAGTGTCTTCAATTGTTATCTAATGCCTCCTATGATTTTGAAAATATTTGTTCAAAGAGAAAGTTAGTGAAGTTTCGAAATTTGTCATTATTTATTTTTTTGTCCTCATGTAGCCTAATCGCAGTTTATACAGGTCGAAAGTAGTTGAAGTGAAGGAAAAAATACTTTTTGTAGCTGTTTTTTTTTCAAGTACTGTTTTTTAGCCCTCTTAGTAAAAACTTTTACAAACTTTCCATGAATTTTTTCAAGAATTTTGCATATTTTTCTGTATTTGAGGTAGTTATTTGTTCCTTTTTGGACCAAATTTAAAAAGTAAGATCCAACTGACACTCAAACAATGTGCAAAATATCAGTTTTGGATGACTTCCATGGATAGCTGATAGTTTTATTGAATGCGAAGTCATTTTATCACAACCTTTATTAGATTTTGTTTGTCTTTGCCTGTAATTGTGCTTGTTTTCGTTTTCGTTTGGCATATTCCTGTCAATGGAAAGCCTTACTTGCTTTCATGTTTAAATGAAACAATTTACTGGTTCTTCATTAGAGCTGAAACTTTCAATGACTTACAATTACTTTGTTGAAATAACTTTTTTTATCCCAATAATTGAATTTTTTGCTATATTTGGGGTTGTTATTTGTTCTCTGTTCAACATATATCACACTATAGATAGCTCCAACCGGTAATGAAGGAATGCGTAAAAATATGTCTTTTTGTTTTGCCTCTGAGTGCCGTTTTTTGTTGTTGTTCGGCATAGTTATGACAGTCAAAGGCCTTGATTTTTTCCACGATTGTTTAACTGAATCCATTTCCCGATTTTGGTTTATAGCTAACGGTTTTCAAAAATTTCAAAAATTTGTTTCAGAGAAAAAATTTTCGTTATCGCCATTTCTTGTTCTGCTAGGCGTCAACAACTAGCTAAGTATGATTAATGACAAAACTCATCAATTTACTGTTGCTGTTAAAAAATTGCTGCTTTTGGTTATGTTTTGACAGATTTCGATAGTTCTTAAGAATGTGTTTTCATAAT
This sequence comes from Convolutriloba macropyga, assembly GCF_964194025.1. Classification (NCBI taxonomy): domain Eukaryota; kingdom Metazoa; phylum Xenacoelomorpha; order Acoela; family Convolutidae; genus Convolutriloba; species Convolutriloba macropyga. Next base: position 83,620,798 of record NC_134470.1, on the reverse strand, counting down.
AATTTTGTGAGTTTTTTATACTGGTAAAATTTTGTGAATATTTTATTGTTTTTTCCACAAAGAACGTTTACCCCGAATGGCCAGTAAAGATCAAAAAGTGTCAAAAGCAAATCATTTGGTCGTTTTCGTCAGTTTAATGTTTTTAATCGTTTTAAATATATAATGGCTTCAATAATGTGGTTTCGATAAACTGTTTGTGAAATTTTGAGTTATGTCCGCATTTGCTGTTTTTGTCGTCCTATGACTTGGTCTCAATTAAAATAAGCACAACGGAATTCCTGATCAGTTTCAAATTGGTCCGTTTGTGTTTTAAGTTGAAAGCTTATGGTTTGTTTGAATTTTTAAAAATCTGCTTCTTTTTTTGATAAATCAGTTTGATTTTGAGCTTCGTCAATTTTATATTACTTCTTTTCATTTTGTGGCTTTGTCTCCGTAACGGAAGGTCGCAACCTCTTTCTAGTAAAACAAGATCCAATCATTGTAACAATTTTATATGAAACTAATGGTCTTTGGCTTTGGTACTACTCATTTTTTAAAAAAAATGAGATTTTTGGAAATTTGCCCATTCTGAGTACTTTGATTCCTTTCCAGATTTTACTCTAAAAGTGTGGCCCAATTGGAATTTAAAAAATTGCTAAGTTGACGGTGTTCGAAATTCTCCATCAATAGCCTGTGGTTTCAACGTTTTCTGTACCACGTTCTTGTTCAATTCAATTGTTTTTATTTCATTTTTACTGTTACTTTTGCAGTCGTCCGACATAATGAGGATGATGACAATTCTCAAATGATTCCTATGACGTATAATCTAGCATTCCTGTTGAGCCGAGTTGATACGAGTTGGTTTCAATCAATTTGAAATTTGTTGTTTTCAAAAAGAGAAACATATTTTCGAACTTAGCATTTATTGCTCTTTTTTGTTTTCTTGTCACCGAGTCGCCTTTTTGAGAGGTCTTATGTCTTATCCAATGAACATCGAATGAAGTACAGGTTGAGTTTGTTATATAAGGTTTTTTCGGGTTCCTTTTTCAACATGGTTTTTTCTTTCTTTTCAATATAGTCATAGAGTATTGGCCGTAATTAATGTTTGCTATTTTTGTTTTTTTATGTGTCGCATCCAGTGCCGATGGCAAGTTTCATCGGCTCTATAGGCCAGCATTTTTTTACTTAATTGTTTTTTTGAAAGATATGTGATCCTTTTGTACGTGTTCTTTCACTTCCGCATTTGGTGGTTTATTAGATCAAACGGGGATGAGCGTTGTAGGAATATCATGTGCTAACGCACATTACCGAGTCCCCTTGATGTTTATTCGGTAATTGGGCTCCATTTTCCTCAAAAAGAAGCTTATATCTACTCTGTTGGCCCGAGGGTTGTTGTTTTTATCAAAATCTCTTCTCATTGAGATGGAAAATTTTGTTTCCCAACTCATGAGCTTGAGATGTTTGTTAACATTCGACTTGTTATTTGTTAGCAAAAGAGCAAAAAACCGCAAATGTTGAGCGGGGGGGGGTGAGCAAATAAAATTTTATCACTAGATCTCAAAACAGACATTTTTTATTAGCTTAATTCGTATATCCCTTGCTAGGGTCTATATTTCGGAGCAATAAGAGTTTGTAATTGCTTGTTACGGAGGAGCACAAAAGCCTGTTCACTCAAATTTTTCTGTTAGCTGATGGCGTTTTTGACTTTAAATATAAATTTTTCAATAAATAAAAAGATTTTTTTTTTCTTTTTTTCTTCTTGTCTATATGTTACCTATTCTCATGAAAAATAAGTCGCTTCCAAGCTGCTGGTTTTGAAAGAATGAAAAATTGAACATATCTATTTTTTAAATGAATTCATCATGGTAATAACGGCTTCGAGTGTACATTTTAGAAAAAAACTTTATTTCATTGTTTTGTTTTGTCTGTTTTTAGTTGTTTTTGAGGGTTGCTTTTTAAAAATTTTTTTCCACACTACCATATTGTTGATAGGTGACTTATCGTTTAATGGTTATTGATTTTTAGGGCTTCAATACATATTTCAAATCAGAAGAAACTTATGGTACTTTTTCACTTTTTTCTTTATCAGACACAAAGACAAGGTTCCTCTTTTAAATAGATAAATGATTTCCTTTGGTTTTGAATTTATTTATCAGTGTTTACAGCCTCATGATTACGTTTAATTGTTCAAAGGTTTAATTGGCTTCTTAAAGAGCTGCAAGTGAGCCTATATAATGCCTTCAATTGTTATCTTTTGCCTCCTATGACTTTGAAAATATTTGTTTAAAGAGAATGTTAGTGAAGTTTCGAAAATTGTCATTATTTATTTTTTTGTCCTCATGTAGCCTAATCTCAATTTATACAGGTCGAAAGTAATTGAAGGGAAGGAAAAATACTTTTTGTAGCTGTTTTTTTATTCAAGTAGTGTTTTTTGGCATTCTTAGTACAAACTTTCATAAAAGTTTGCATAAATTTTTTCAAAAATTTTGCATGTTTTTCTGTATGTGAGGTAGTTATTTGTTCCTTTTTGGACCCAAATTAATAAGTACAGATCCAACTGACATTCAAACAATGTGCAAAGTAACATTTTTAGATGACTTCCATGAATAACTGATAGTTTTAACGAATGCGAAGTCATTTTATCACAAACTTTATTAGATTTTGTTTGTCTTTGCCTGTAATTGTGCTTTTTTTTCGTTTTCGTATGGCATATTCCTGTCAATGGAAAGCCTTACTTGCTTTCATGTTTAAATGAATCAATTTAGTGGTTCTTCATTAGAGCTGAAAGTTTCAATGAATTCCAATTACTTTTTTGGAATAACTTTTTTTATCCCAATATTTGAATTTTTGCTATATTTGGGGTTGTTATTTGTTCTCTGTTAAACATATATCACACTATAGATAGCTCCAACCGGTATTAAAGGAATGCGTAAAAAAATCTCTTTTTGTTTTGCCTCTGAGTGCCGTTTTTTGCTGTTGTTCAGCATAGTTATGACAGTCAAAGGCCTTGATTATTTCCACGATTGTTTAACTGAATCTATTTCCCGATTTTGGTTTATAGCTAACGGTTTAAAAACATTTCCAAAATTTGTTTCAGAAAAAAAATTTTTGTTATTGCCAATTCTTGTTCTGGTAGGCGTCAACAAGTAGCTAAGTATTATTATTGAAAAAACTCATCAATTTACTGCTGCTGTTAAAAAAAATGCTGCTTTTAATTATGTTCTGACAGATTTCGATAGTTCTTAAAAATGGGTTTTCATAATAATTTCATGAGTTTTTTATACTGGTAAAGTTTTGTGGATATTTTATTGTCTTTTCCACAAAAAAACGTGAATGGCCAGTTAAAATCAAAAAGGGTCAAAAGCAAACCATTTGATTATTTTCATCAGTTTAATGTTTTTAATGGTTTTTAAAGTATTATATATATATATATATATATATATATGTATATATATATATATATATATATATATATATAAATATATATATATATATATATATATATATATATATATATATAATGGCTTCAATAATGTGGTTTTGATAAACTGTTTGTGAAATTTTGAGTTATGTCCGCATTTGCTGTTTTTGTCGTCCTATTACTTGGTCTCAATTAAAATAGGCACAACGGAGTTCCTGATCAGTTTCAAATTGATCCGTTTGTGTTTTAAGTTGAAAGCTTATGGTTTGTTTGAACTTTTAAAAATCTGTTTCTTTTTTGAAAAATCAGTTTGTTTTTGAGCTTCGTCACTTTTATATTACTTCTTTTAATTTTGTAGCTTTGTCTCAGCAACGGAAGGTCGCATCCTCTTTCTAGTAAAACAAGATCCAATCGTTGTAACAATTTTATTTGAAACTAAACGTCTTTGGCTTTGGTACTACTCATTATCAGAAAAAAATGAGATTTTTGGATGATTGCCCATTCTGAGTACTTTGATTCCTTTCCAGATTTTACTCTAAAAGTGCGGCCCAATTGGAGTTTAAAAAATTGCTAAATTAACGGTGTTTAAAATTCTCCTTCAATAGTCTGTGGTTTCAACGTTTTCTGTACCACGTTTTTGTTAAAATCAATTGTTTTTATTTCAATTTTGCTGTTATTTTTGCAGTCGTCCGACATAATGGGGATGACGACAATTCTCAAATGGTTCCTATGACGTATAAATTAGCATTCCTGTTGAGCCGAGTTGATACGAGTTGGTTTGAATCAGTGTAAAATTTGTTGTTTTCAAAAAGAGAAACATATTTTCGAGCTTAGCATTTTTTGCTCTTTTTTGTTGGCTTGTCGTCGAATCACTTTATTGAGAGCTCTTATGTCTTATCCAATGAAGTTTCGAAATTTGTCATTATTTATTTTTTTGTCCTCATGTAGCCTAATATCACTTTATACAGGTCGAAAGTATTTGAAGTGAAGGAAAAAATACTTTTTGTAGCTGTTTTTTTAATCAATTAGTGTTTTTGGCCTTCTTAGTACAAACTTTCATAAAAGTTTGCATAAATTTTTTCAAAAATTTTGCATGTTTTTCTGTATGTGAGGTAGTTATTTGTTCCTTTTTGGACCAAAATTAATAAGTACAGATCCAACTGACATTCATACAATGTGCAAATTAACATTTTTAGATGACTTCCATGAATAACTGATAGTTTTAACGAATGCGAAGTCATTTTATCACAATTTTTATTAGATTTTAGTTGTCTTTGCCTGTAATTGTGCTTTTTTTCGTTTTCGTATGACATATTCCTGTCAATGGAAAGCCTTACTTGCTTTCATGTTTAAATGAATCAATATTCTTATTTTATTGTCTTTTCGAAAGAATGGCCAGTTAAAATCAAAAAGGGTCAAAAGCAAACCATTTGATTGTTTTCATCAGTTTAATGTTTTTAATGGTTTTTAAAGTATTATATATATAATGGCTTCAATAATGTGGTTTTGATAAACTGTTTGTGAAATTTTGAGTTATGTCCGCATTTGCTGTTTTTGTCGTCCTATTACTTGGTGTCAATTAAAATAAGCACAAGGGAGTTCCTGATCTGTTTCAAATTGATCCGTCTGTGTTTTAAGTTGAAAGCTTATGGTTTTTTGAACTTTTAAAAATCTGTTTCTTTTTTGAAAAATCAGTTTGTTTTTGAGCTTCGTCACTTTAATATTACTTCTTTTAATTTTGTAGCTTAGTCTCAGTAACGGAAGGTCGTATCCTCTTTCTAGTAAAACAAGATCCAATCGTTGTAACAATTTTATTTGAAATTAATGGTCTTTGGCTTTGGTACTACTCATTATGAGAAAAAAATGAGATTTTTGGATATTTGCCCATTCTTAGTACTTTGATTCCTTTCCAGATTTTACTCTAAAAATGCGGCCCAATTGGAGTTTAAAAAATTGCTAAATTAGCGGTGTTTAAAATTCTCCATCAATAGTCTGTGGTTTCAACGTTTTCTGTACCACGTTTTTGTTAAAATCAATTGTTTTTATTTCAATTTTGCTGTTATTTTTGCAGTCGTCCGACATAATGGGGATGACGACAATTCTCAAATGGTTACTATGACGTATAAATTAGCATTCCTGTTGAGCCGAGTTGATACGAGTTGGTTTCAATCAATTTGAAATTTGTTGTTTTCAAAAAGAGAAACATATTTTCGAACTTAGCATTTATTGCTCTTTTTTGTTTTCTTGTCACCGAGTCGCCTTTTTGAGAGTTCTTATGTCTTATCCAATGAACATCTAATGAAGTACCTGTTGATTTTGTTGCATAGGGTTTTCCGGATTACTTTTTCATATTGGTTGGGCCAGCTTTTTTATACTTAATTGTTTTTTTGAAAGATGTGATCTTTTTGAACGTGCTCTTTCTCTTCTTCATTTGGTGGTTTATTAGATCAAGCGGGGATGAGCGTTGTAGAAATATCATGTGCTAACGCACACTACCGAGTCTCCTTGATGTTAATATGGTAATATGGCTCCATTTTCCTCAAAAAGAAGCATGTACCTACTCTGTTGGCCCGAGGGTTGTTGTTTTTTATCAAAATCTCTTCTCAATTAAATGGAAAATTTTGTTTCCCGACTCATGAGCTTGAGATATTTGCTAGCATTTGACTTGTTATTTGTTAGCAAAAGAGCAAAAAAAACGCAAATGTTGAGGGGGGGTGAGCATAAAATTTTTATCACTAGATCTAAAAACAGACATTTTTTATTAGCTTAATTCGTATATCCCGTGCTAGGGTCTAAATTTCGGAGCAATAAGAGTTTGTAATGGCTTTTTACGAAGGAGCACACAAGCTTGTTCACAAAAAATTTGCTGTTAGCTGATGGTGTTCTTGACATTAAATATAAATTTTTCAATAAATAAAAAGATTTTTTTTCTTTTTTCATCTTCTTCTCTTCTTGTCTATATGTTACCTATTCCCATGAAATATAAGTCACTTACCACGTTGCTGGTTTTGAAAGAATGAAAAATTGAACATATCTATTTTTAAATGAATTCATTATGGTAATAACGGCTTCGAGTGTACTTTTTAGAAAAAAAAACTTTATTTGATTGTTTTGATTTGTCTGTTTTTGGTTGTTTTTGACGTTTTGATTTTCAACGAAGGACCTTTTCAGACCATAAATAGTGCTCCGTGGCCTCATTTAGTGGAAGAAATAAAATAAAATTTTCAAAAAATACAAACGTTAGTTTTAGTTTTGATTTTTCTTTTTGGACTTGTTAGCTAGTCTCATCAATGATTGGCACATATCATTCTTTGGCGTTACAATGACGCGCAAGACAACAATCCTTAGGGAAAATGTTATAGTTATAAAAACTAACCTGGCGGTTTAATGTCAAGACCAGATGACTTATCTTACGGAGGGAATAACTGATTGTTTTACGACGTATTTCATTATTCCAGTTCATCTCCAATGGTTTTTTTTTAATTTTTTGAACCAATGTTTTTATAACTTGAGCGTATTATTTGAATTAGCCGTTTTTGTTAATTCTTGTCAACTTGACACTGAATCTTATTAAGGACTGGTTCCATAATTTGTCAAGTGATGAAAAATGAACCTGTTATTTTGTTTTGTTTTATGTTTTATCTGATGCTGTATAAACTTTTTGTTAGTGTTTTCTACAAAAAGACATCGAGTTTTGGATGTTATTAAAGGTTGCTGTTTTTGTTTGATTTTGTTGTCTGTCTTGTCTAGAATTCTATCAAATGTCAATCATCTTGGGCCCTCTAAAGCGGAATTTATTTAAGTCCGCTGAATGATTTGAGTTGCGCAAGTTTTTATTCGTACTAATTTTGAAAACATGAACAGCGTGAGCGTCTTGAGGATTTATCTATATCTGATTGAAATGCTCACAGAATACGTACATTTTTAATCATAGTTCCCTGAACTTATGCTGCATGTTATCAAATATAAATATGCTGCAAATTTTGATTTCTTTTTTTTTCTCAAAACTCAAGTTTGTTCTGGGAAATTTCTCCACTGAATGAACGGTAAGACGTCTATAACAGCCATTGAAAACAGAGCTCGAGGAAAACAAATTTTCGAGGATCTTTCTAAATAACCAAACATCTTGGAAGATCTTGTTAGATAACTATCTTGTGTCGACTAGGTTGTCTACAAAAAAATGGCATGAAGACAGCCTTTTAATACCATTCTGCTATGGGTTATTTGTATTGTTTATTGCATTTTCAAACATTGATAACTAAGATGTCATTAAACCGCAGAAGTATACCCCAAAATTACCGCCTTAGTTGATTTCGCTCGAAAATTAGATACATAAAATGAACAAAATTAGGAGACATCCTTTGTATCTTACTTTTCGGAAAAGGGGGTTCCGCCAATTTTGCGAAATAAAAGAACTTTCAATCCGTAAAAAAGGTTCCAAGTCTTGTAGCACGTTTCCACTCAATTTAGGTATCTGTTATTAGCATTATTTATCTCTGATCCGGAATTGAGCCTAGTTAAATGCGCGCTTCATTCAAAGCAATTTAACACTTTGTAATAAACACTTCAATAAAGATTTAATTAAAGCATTCAACGCCTTAAATGTTTTAAATACAAGCAACCACAAAAACTGATTTTTTCCCGAAAAATCCCCCGCTCATCAAAGGCTTTGGATATCAATATTGGACTGGCCGATTTTGAATAAGTAGTATTAAATAGTACTATTAAGTAGTAAAAAAGTTCTAGAAGCAGTAATAAAGAGGTAATAAGTAGTAATAAAGTAGTACCAGCAGTAATAAGTTAGGCTTAATTAATTAAGTAGTAATTAAGTTAGACTTAAATGCGGACTAAAGTGCGGAATCGAGTTATGTTGCGTGGGAAAAATAGAAAACATAGCTTGTACTTGTATTTCGCGGCTAAAAATTGAACGCTTTTGCGAACACGGGTTGCGCACTTCCTTTCAATTTTGCTGTTTTTGCTAGAGAAGCTATTTTCCGCAGTATTGTTGCATTTTCAATGTAATAACATAAAAAGAACAAAGTTCGGGCATATTTGCGCGTGGTGATTTGGGTATACCTCTGCGTCGTAATGGTACAAGTGTTTTTCTCTGATTCTAACATGTCCAATTTTACGATTTCAATCTAATATTCTAGTTTAAGAAAATGAAAAAAAAAAATGCCATGAGAGAACGTAGAGCTTGGTGGCACTCGAAACGGTAATAAAATACAGTGTGTTGGATGGCGTGTTTTTTTCACTTTATTCTTAAAAGTCCTTAAGAAAACAAGGTTTGACTTAATGCCGAAAATGTATAATCTCTAAACAATCTAGCAAAACTCTTGTAAGTTTTTGCAATTTGGTAGCTGGATCTTGCAAGATTCTTACAATAGACTACAATATAGGCATGTAAGTTCAACCAGGGAGGTTTTTTCTATGAGTTTGAACAGTTTGGACACTAAAGCAACTAATATTATTTTGGCGGCTGTTATGATGTGATAATTCTTAAGTACATTTTGCCGCCTAAATGTTGTAAACTTGATTCCTTCGACACGTTTGAATCATAATAATCGAAAACAAGCTAAACAAGGGTGCACGTGGCGAAACAAAAGAAATGATTGATAAAAGAAAATGAAACAATGATCCTATATTTGAAACAACAAAACCAAGGAATTGAAGAAGAAAGACGACAATGGCAACTCCCCCTGACCGGGACTAGATGACCAACATCATTTGGCGCTCCGATAACAAACAAAAAGAATTGTCAACCCTTCAAGTCTTCACACCAGATGAGAATGGAACTGGGTGGATGAGCTACAACTACTGATGCAGAATTAAAGATAACTGTGCCAAATCGAATCAAATTGAAGTGGGGCAAATGTGAACGAAAGCTGCCTTCAGAAGAACATCAGAGGGGAAAGGAGACCGTCAATCTTAGCAGAATTTGTCAACGTTCAGATAAGACTTAATTAATCTTAACTTTGAGTACTGTGCAAATTTATAACATTTATCTTCTCGAGGCCTTAGAAAGCTACCCCCCTGAAGAGGCTTAATCATCAATTAACGACAGGGTTTGCGTAACTATAACTCAAGATCTTTCACTTATTTTTTTTGAAAAACAGGTTTGAGCGAAGCAATTGTTAAAATTACTAGCATTTTTAAATTGTTATATTACAAAGTTCGGGTCCGGCGAATTATGTTACAAAGTCTACATCATCCGAGCAGCCAGCACGACCCCAGCAGTGCACGCTACGAGCCCGCACGACCACAATAGTGCCCGCCACGAGCCAGCACGACCCAGCAGTGCCCGCCACGAGCCCGCACCACCCAGCAGTGCACGCTGCGAGCCAGCACGACCCAGCAGTGCCCGCCACGAGCCAGCACGACCCAGTAGTGCACACCACGTGGCAGCACGACCCCAGTAGTGCCCGCCAAGACCCAGCAGTGCCCGCCACGAGCCAGCACGACCTAGTAGTGCGCGGCACGAGCCAGCACGACCCAGCAGTGCCAGCCACGAGCCAGCACGACCCAGCAGTGCCCGCCACGAGCCAGCACGACCCAGTAGTGCCCACCACGTGCCAGCACGACCACAGTAGTGCCCGCCACGAGCCAGCACGACCCAGCAGTGCCCGCCACGAGCCAGCATGACCCAGCAGTGCCCGCCAAGAGCCAGCACGTCCCAGCAGTGCCCGCCAAGAGTCAGCACGACACAGCAGTGCCCGCCACGAGCCAGCACGACCCAGCAGTGCCCGCCACGAGCCAGCATGACCCAGCAGTGCCCGCCAAGAGCCGGCACGACCCAGCAGTGCCCACCAAGAGACAGCGCGACACAGCAGTGCCCACCACGTGCCAGCACGACCCCAGTAGTGCCCGCCACGAGCCAGCACGACCCAGCAGTGCCCGCCACGAGCCAGTACGACCCAGCAGTGCCCGCCAGGAACCAGCACGACCCCAGTACTGCCCGCCACGAGCCAGCACGACCCAACAGTGCACGCCACGAGCCACCACGACCCAGTAGTGCCCACCAAGTGCCAGCACGACCCCAGTAGTGCCCGCCACGACCCAGCAGTTCCCGCCACGAGCCAGCACGACCCAGCAGTGCCCGCCACGAGCCAAATATAAATATGCTGCAAATTTTGATTTCAGTTTTTTCTCAAAACTCAAGTTTGTTCTGGGAAATTTCTCCACTGAATGAATGGTAAGACGTCTATAACAGCCATTGAAAACAGAGCTCGAGGGAAACAAATTTTCGAGGATCTTTCTAAATAACCAAACATCTTGGAAGATCTTGTTAGATAACTATCTTGTGTCGACTAGGTTGTCTACAAACAAATTGCATGAAGACAGCCTTTTAATACCATTCTGCTATGGGTTATTTGTATTGTTTACCGCAGAAGTTTACCCCAATATTACCGCCTTAGTTGGTTTCGCTCGAAAATTAGATACATAAAATGAACAAAATTAGGAGACATCCTTTGTATCTTACTTTTCGGAAAAGGGGGTTTCGCCAATTTTGCGAAATAAAAGAACTTTCAATCCTTAAAATAGGTTCCAAGTCTTGTAGCACGTTTCCACTCAATTTAGGTATCTGTTATTAGCATTATTTATCTCTGATCCGGAATTGAGCCTAGTTAAATGCGCGCTTCATTCAAAGCAATTTAACACTTTGTAATAAACACTTCAATAAAGATTTAATTAAAGCATTCAACGCCTTAAATGTTTTTAATACAAGCAACCACAAAAACTGAGTTTTTCCCGAAAAATCTCCCGCTCATCAAAGGCTTTGGATATCAATATTGGACTGGCCGATTTTGAATAAGTAGTAATAAATAGTACTAATAAGTAGTAAAAAAGTTCTAGAAGCAGTAATAAAGAGGTAATAAGTAGTAATAAAGTAGTACCAGTAGAAATAAGTTAGGCTCAAATAATTAAGTAGTAATTAAGTTAGACTTAAATGCGGACTATAGTGCGGAATCGAGTTACGTTGCGTGTGAGAACGAGATACATAAATGGAGCAAACTCGTGATACAAAGCACGGGAAAAATAGAAAACATAGCTTGTACATGTATTTCGCGGCTAAAAATTGAACGCTTTTGCGAACAAGGGTTGCGCACTTCCGTTCAATTTTGCCTGTTTTAGATAGAGAAACTATTTTCCGCAGTATTGTTGCATTTTCAATGTAAAAACCTAGGAAGAACAAACACGAGATACAAAGTTCGGGCATATTTGCGCGTGGTGATTTGGGTATACCTCTGCGTCGTAATGGTACAAGTGTTTTTCTCTGATTCTAACTTGTCCAATTTTACGATTTCAATCTAATGTTCTAATTTAAGAAAATGAAAAAAAAATGCCATGAGAGAACGTAGAGCTTGGTGGCACTCGATACGGTAATAAAATACAGAGTGTTGGATGGCGTGTTTTTTTTCACTTTCTTCTTAAAAGTCCTTAAGAAAACAAGCTTTGACTTAATGCCGAAAATGTATAATCTCTAAACAATCTTGCAAAACTCTTGTAAGTTTATGCAATTTGGTAGCTGGATCTTGCAAGATTCTTACAATAGATTACAATATAGGCATGTAAGTTCAACCAGGGAGGTTTTTTCTATGAGTTTGAACAGTTTGGACACTAAAGCAACTAATATTATTTTGGCGGCTGTTATGATGTGATAATTCTTAAGTACATTTTGCCGCCTAAATGTTGTAAACTTGATTCCTTCGACACGTTTGAATCATAATAATCGAAAACAAGCTAAACAAAGGTGCACGAGGCGGAACAAAAAAAATGATTGATAAAAGAAATTGAAACAATGATCCTATTTTTGAAACAACAAAACCAAGGAATTGAAGAAGAAAGACGACAATGGCAACTTCCCCCGACCGGGACTAGATGGCCAACGTCATTTGGCGCTCCGATAACAAACAAAAAGAATTGTCAACCCTTCAAGTCTTCACACCAGATGAGAATGGAACTGGGTGGATGAGCTACAACTACTGATGCAGAATCGTGGATAACTGTGCCAAATCGAATCAAATTGAAGTGGGGCAAAGGTGAACGAAAGCTGCCTTCAGAAGAACATCAGAGGGGAAAGGAGACCGTCAATCTTAGCAAAATTTGTCAACGTTCAGATAAGACTTAATTAATCTTAACTTTGAGTACTGTGCAAATTTATAACATTTATCTTCTCGAGGCCTTAGAAAGCTACCCCCTGAAGAGGCTTAATCAACAATTAACGACAGGGTTTGCGTAACTATAACTCAAGATCTTTCACTTATTTTTTTTGAAAAACAGGTTTGAGCGAAGCAATTGTTAAAATTACCAGCATTTTTAAATTGTTATATTACAAAGTTCGGGTCCGGCGAATTATGTTACAAAGTCTACATCATCCGAGCAGCCAGCACGACCCCAGCAGTGCCCGCCACGAGCCAGCACGACCCAGCAGTGCCCACTACGAGCCCGCACGACCACAGTAGTGCCCGCCACGAGCCAGCAGGACCCAGCAGTGCCCGCCACGAGCCAGCACCACCCAGCAGTGCCCGCTGCGAGCCAGCACGACCCAGCAGCGCCCGCCATGAGCCAGCACGACCCAGTAGTGCCCACCACGTGGCAGCACGACCCCAGTAGTGCCCGCCAAGACCCAGCAGTGCCCGCCACGAGCCAGCACGACCCAGTAGTGCCCGGCACGAGCCAGCACGACCCAGCAGTGCCAGCCACGAGCCAGCACGACCCAGCAGTGCCCGCCACGAGCCAGCACGACCCAGTGGTGCCCACCACGTGCCAGCACGGCCACAGTAGTGCCCGCCACGAGCCAACACGACCCAGCAGTGCCCGCCACGAGCCAGCATGACCGAGCAGTGCCCGCCAAGAGCCAGCACGACCCAGCAGTGCCCGCCAAGAGTCAGCACGACACAGCAGTGCCCGCCACGAGCCAGCAAGACCCAGCAGTGCCCACCACGTGCCACCACGACCCCAGTAGTGCCCGCCACGAGCCAGCACGACCCAGCAGTGCCCGCCACGAGCCACCACGACCCAGTAGTGCCCGCCAAGTGTCAGCACGGCCCCAGTAGTTCCCGCCACGACCCAGCAGTTCCCACCACGAGCCAGCACGACCCAGCAGTGCCCGCCACGAGCCAAATATAAATATGCTGCAAATTTTGATTTCATTTTTTTCTCAAAACTCAAGTTTATTCTGGGAAATTTCTCCACTGAATGAATGGTAAGACGTCTATAACAGCCATTGAAAACAGAGCTCGAGGGAAACAAATTTTCGAGGATCTTTCTAAATAACCAAACATCTTGGAAGATCTTGTTAGATAACTATCTTGTGTCGACTAGGTTGTCTACAAAAAAATGGCATGAAGACAGCCTTTTAATACCATTCTGCTATGGGTTATTTGTTTTGTTTATTGCATTTTCAAACATTGATAACTAAGATGTCATTAAACCGCAGAAGTATACCCCGAAATTACCGCCTTAGTTGATTTCGCTCGAAAATTAGATACATAAACTGAACAAAATTAGGAGACACCCTTTGTATCTTACTTTTCGGAAAAGGGGGTTTCGCCAATCTTGCGAAATAAAAGAACTTTCAATCCGTAAAATAGGTTCCAAGTCTTGTAGCACGTTTCCACTCAATTTAGGTATCATTAATTAGCATTATTTATCTCTGATCCGGAATTGAGCCTAGTTAAATGCGCGCTTCATTCAAAGCAATTTAACACTTTGTAATAAACACTTCAATAAAGATTTAATTAAAGCATTCAACGCCTTAAATGTTTTTAATACAAGCAACCACAAAAACTGAGTTTTTCCCGAAAAATCTCCCGCTCATCAAAGGCTTTGGATATCATTATTGGACTGGCCGATTTTCAATAAGTAGTAATAAATAGTACTAATAAGTAGTAAAAAAAGTTCTAGAAGCAGTAATAAAGAGGTAATAAGTAGTAATAAATTAGTACCAGTAGTAATAAGTTAGGCTTAATTAATTAAGTAGTAATTAGATTAGACTTAAATGCGGACTATAGTACGGAATTGAGTTACAATGCGTGTGAGAACGAGATACATAAATGGAGCAAACTCGTGATACAAAGCACGGGAAAAATAGAAAACATAGCTTGTACATGTATTTCGCGGCTAAAAATTGAACGCTTTCGCGAACACGGGTTGCGCACTTCCGTTCAATTTTGCCTGTTTTTGCTAGAGAAGCTATTTTCCGCAGTATTGTTGCATTTTCAATGTAATAACATTGGAAGAACAAACACGAGATACAAAGTTCGGGCATATTTGCGCGTGGTGATTTGGGTATACCTCTGCGTCGTAATGGTACAAGTGTTTTTCTCTGATTCTAACTTGTCCAATTTTACGATTTCAATCTAATGTTCTACCTTAAGAAAATGAAAAAAAATGCCATGAGAGAACGTAGAGCTTGGTGGCACTCGAAACGTTAATAAAATACAGAGTGTTGGATGGCGTGTTTTTTTTTCAATTTATTCTTAAAAGTCCTTAAAAAAACAAGGTTTGACTTAATGCCGAAAATGTATAATCTCTAAACAATCTTGCAAAACTCTTGTAAGTTTATGCAATTTGGTAGCTGGATCTTGCAAGATTCTTACAATAGATTACAATATAGGCATGTAAGTTCAACCATGGAGGTTTTTTCTATGAGTTTGAACAGTTTGGACACTAAAGCAACTAATATTATTTTGGCGGCTGTTATGATGTGATAATTCTTAAGTACATTTTGCCGCCTAAATGTTGTAAACTTGATTCCTTCGACACGTTTGAATCATAATAATCG
Source organism: Convolutriloba macropyga (assembly GCF_964194025.1). Classification (NCBI taxonomy): domain Eukaryota; kingdom Metazoa; phylum Xenacoelomorpha; order Acoela; family Convolutidae; genus Convolutriloba; species Convolutriloba macropyga. Next base: position 83,605,610 of record NC_134470.1, on the reverse strand, counting down.
AAAACAAGCTAAACAAGGGTGCACGTGGCGAAACAAAAGAAATGATTGATAAAAGAAAATGAAACAATGATCCTATTTTTGAAACAACAAAACCAAGGAATTGAAGAAGAAAGACGACAATGGCAACTCCCCCTGACCGGGACTAGATGACCAACATCATTTGGCGCTCCGATAACAAACAAAAAGAATTGTCAACCCTTCAAGTCTTCACACCAGATAAGAATGGAACTGGGTGGATGAGCTACAACTATTGATGCAGAATTAAGGATAACTGTGCCAAATCGAATCAAATTGAAGTGGGGCAAATGTGAACGAAGAACATCAGAGGGGAAAGGAGACCGTCAATCTTAGCAGAATTTGTCAACGTTCAGATAAGACTTAATTAATCTTAACTTTGAGTACTGTGCAAATTTGTAACATTTATCTTCTCGAGGCCTTAGAAAGCTACCCCCTGAAGAGGCTTAATCAACAATTAACAACAGGGTTTGCGTAACTATAACTCAAGATCTTTCACTTATTTTTTTTGAAAAACAGGTTTGAGCGAAGCAATTGTTAAAATTACTAGCATTTTTAAATTGTTATATTACAAAGTTCGGGTCCGGCGAATTATGTTACAAAGTCTACATCATCCGAGCAGCCAGCACGACCCGAGCAGTGTCCGCCACGAGCCAGCACGACCCAGCAGTGCCAGCTACGAGCCCGCACGACCACAGTAGTGCCCGCCACGAGCCAGCACGAGCCAGCAGTGCCCGCCACTAGCCAGCACCACCCAGCAGTGCCCGCTGCGAGCCAGCACGACCCAGAAGTGCCCGCCACGAGCCAGTACGACCCAGTAGTGGCCACCACGTGGCAGCACGACCCCAGTAGTGCCCGCCGAGACCCAGCAGTGCCCGCCACGAGCCAGCACGACCCAGTAGTGCCCGCCACGAGTCAGCACGACCCAGCAGTGCCAGCCACGAGCCAGCACGACCCAGTAGTGCCCACCACGTGCCAGCACGACCACAGTAGTGCCCGCCACGAGCCAGCACGACCCAGCAGTGCCCACCACGAGCCAGCATGACCCAGCAGTGCCCGCCACGAGCCAGCACGACCCAGCAGTGCCCGCCAAGAGTCAGCACGACACAGCAGTGCCCGCCACGAGCCAGCAAGACCCAGCAGTGCCCACCACGTGCCAGCACGACCCCAGTAGTGCCCGCCACGAGCCAGCACGACCCAGCAGTGCCCGCTACGAGCCAGCACGACCCAGCAGTGCCCACCAAATGCCAGCACGACCCCAGTAGTGCCCGCCGCGACCCAGCAGTTCCCGCCACGAGCCATCACGACCCAGCACTGCCCGCCACGAGCCAGCACGACCCAGCGGTGCCCGCCACGAGCCAGCACGACCCAGTAGTGCCCACCACGAGCCAGCACGACCCAGTAGTGCCCATCACGTGCCAGCACGACCCCAGTAGTGCCCACCACGAGCCAGCACGACCCAGCCGTGCCCACCACGAGACAGCGCTAACAAGCAGTGCCCGCCACGAGCCAGCACGACCCAGCAGTGCCCGCCACGAGTCAGCACGACACAGCAGTGCTCGCCACGAGCCAGTAAGACCCAGCAGTGCCCGCCGCGTGCCAGCACGACACAGCAGTGCCCGCCACGAGCCAGCGCGACCCGGTAGTGCTCACCACGTGCCAGCACGACCACAGTAGTGCCCGCCACGAGTCAGCACGACCCAGCAGTGCCGGCCACGAACCAGCACAACCCAGCAGTGCCCACCAGGAACCAGCACGACCCCAGTAGTGCCCGCCACGAGCCAGCACGACCCAGTAGTGCCCGCCACGAGCCAGCACGACCCAGTAGTGCCCACCACGTGCCAGCCCGACTCCAGTAGTGCCCGCCACGACCCAGCAGTGCCCGGCACGAGCCAGCACGACCCAGCAGTGCCCACCACGTGCCAGCACGACCCCAGTAGTGCCCGCCACGAGCCAGCACGACCCAGCAGTGCCCGCCACGAGCCAGCACGACACAGCAGTGCCCACCACGAGTCAGCACGACCCAGCAGTGACCGCCACAAGCCAGCAAGACCCAGCAGTGCTTGCCGCGAGCCAGCACGACACAGCAGTGCCCGCCACGAACCAGCACGACCCGGTAGTGCCCACCACGTGCCAGCACGACCCCAGTAGTGCCCGCCACGAGCCAGCACGACCCAGCAGTGCCCGCCACGAGCCAGCACGACCCAGCTGTGCCCGCCAGGAACCAGCACGGCCTCAGTAGTGCCCGCCACGAGCAAGCACGACCAAGCAGTGCCCACCACAAGCCAGCAAGACCCAGTAGTGCCCGCCACGTGCCAGCACGACCACAGTAGTGCCCGCCACGACCCAGCAGTGCCCGCCACGAGCCAGCATGACCCAGCAGTGCCCACCACGAGCCAACACGACCCAGCAGTGCCCGCCACGAGCCAGCACGACCCAGTATTGCCCACCAATTGCCAGCGCGACCCAGCAGTGCCCGCCACGAGCCAGCACAACCCAGCAGTGCTTGCCATGAGCCAGCACGACCCAGCAGTGCCCGCCACGAGCCATCACGACCCAGTAGTGCCCACCACGTGCCAGCACGACCCCAGTGGTGCCCGCCACGAGCCAGCACGACCCTGCAGTGCCCGCCACGAGCCAGCACAACCCAGCAGTGCCCGCCATGAGCCAGCACGACACGGCAGTTCCCCCTGCGAGCCAGCACGACACAGCACTGCCCGCCACGAGCCAGCACGACCCAGTATTGCCCACCAATTGCCAGCGCGACCCAGCAGTGCCCGCCACGAGCCAGCACAACCCAGCAGTGCCCGCCATGAGCCAGCAAGACCCAGCAATGCCCGCCACGAGCCAGCACGACCCAGTAGTGCCCACCACGTGCCAGCACGACCCCAGTGGTGCCCGCCACGAGCCAGCACGACCCTGCAGCGCCCGCCACGAGCCAGCACGACACAGCAGTGCCCGCCACGAGCCATCACGACCCGGTACTGCCCACCACGTGCCAGCACGGCCCCAGTAGTGCCCGCCACGAGCCAGCACGACCCAGCAGTGCCCACCACGTGCCAGCATGACCCAGCTGTGCCCGCCAGGAACCAGCACGGCCTCAGTAGTGCCCGCCACGAGCAAGCACGACCAAGCAGTGCCCGCCACAAGCCAGCAAGACACAGTAGTGCCCACCACGTGCCAGCACGACCACAGTAGTGCCCGCCACGACCCAGCAGTGCCCGCCACGAGCCAGCATGACCCAGCAGTGCCCACCACGAGCCAACACGACCCAGCAGTGCCCGCCACGAGCCAGCACGACCCAGTAGTGCCCGCCACGAGCCAGCACGACCCAGCAGTGCCAGCCATGAGCCAGCACGACCCATCAGTGCCCGCCACGAGCCAGCACGACCCAATAGTGCCCGCCACGAGCCAGCACGACCCAGCAGTGCCCCCCACGAGCCAGCACGACCCAGCAGTGCCCGCCACAAACCAGCACGACCACAGTAGTGCCCGCCACGAGCCAGCACGACCCAGCAGTGCCCGCCACGAGCCAGCACGACCCAGCAGTGCCCGCCACGAGCCAGCGCAATCCAGCAGTGCCCGCCACGAGCCAGCAAGACCCAGCAGTGCCCGCCGCGAGCCAGCACGACACAGCAGGGCCCGTCACGAGCCAGCACGACCCAGTAGTGCCCACCACGTCCACCACGACCCCAGTAGTGCCCGCAACGACCCAGCAGTGCCCGCCACGAGCCAGCACGACCCAGCAGTGCCCGCCACGAGCCAGCACGACCCAGCAGTGCCCGCCACGAGCCAGCACGACCCAGTAGTGCCCGCCACGAGCCAGCACGACCCAGCAGTGCCAGCCATGAGCCAGCACGACCCAGCAGTGCCCGCCACGAGCCAGCACGACCCTCTAGTGCCCACCACGTGCAGCACGATCCCATTAGTGCCCGCCACGAGCCAGCACGACCCAGCAGTGCCCACCACGAGCCAGCGCGACCCAGCAGTGCCCACCACGTGCCAGCACGACCCCAGTGGTGCCCGCCACGAGCCAGCACGACCCAGCAGTGCCCCCCACGAGCCAGCACGACCCAGCAGTGCCCGCCACAAACCAGCACGACCACAGTAGTGCCCGCCACGAGCCAGCACGACCCAGCAGTGCCCGCCACGAGCCAGCACGACCCAGCAGTGCCCGCCACGAGCCAGCGCAATCCAGCAGTGCCCGCCACGAGCCAGCAAGACCCAGCAGTGCCCGCCGCGAGCCAGCACGACACAGCAGGGCCCGTCACGAGCCAGCACGACCCAGTAGTGCCCACCACGTCCACCACGACCCCAGTAGTGCCCGCAACGACCCAGCAGTGCCCGCCACGAGCCAGCACGACCCAGCAGTGCCCGCCACGAGCCAGCACGACCCAGCAGTGCCCGCCACGAGCCAGCACGACCCAGTAGTGCCCGCCACGAGCCAGCACGACCCAGCAGTGCCAGCCATGAGCCAGCACGACCCAGCAGTGCCCGCCACGAGCCAGCACGACCCTCTAGTGCCCACCACGTGCAGCACGATCCCATTAGTGCCCGCCACGAGCCAGCACGACCCAGCAGTGCCCACCACGAGCCAGCGCGACCCAGCAGTGCCCGCCACAAACCAGCACGACCACAGTAGTGCCCGCCACGAGCCAGCACGACCCAGCAGTGCCCGCCACGAGCCAGCACGACCCAGCAGTGCCCGCCACGAGCCAGCGCAACCCAGCAGTGCCCGCCACGAGCCAGCACGACCCATTAGTGCCCACCACGTGCCAGCACGACCCCAGTGGTGCCCGCCACGAGCCAGCACGACCCTGCAGTGCCCGCCACGAGCCAGCACGACCCAGCAGTGCCCGCCACAAACCAGCACGACCCAGCAGTGACCACCACTAGCCAGCACGACACAGCAGTGCCCGCCACGAGCCAGCACGACCCGGTACTGCCCACCACGTGCCAGCACGGCCCCAGTAGTGCCCGCCACGAGCCAGCACGACCCAGCAGTGCCCACCACGAGCCAGCACGACCCAGCTGTGCCCGCCAGGAACCAGCACGGCCTCAGTAGTGCCCGCCACGAGCAAGCACGACCAAGCAGTGCCCGCCACAAGCCAGCAAGACACAGTAGTGCCCACCACGTGCCAGCACGACCACAGTAGTGCCCGCCCCGACCCAGCAGTGCCCGCCACGAGCCAGCATGACCCAGCAGTGCCCACCACGAGCCAACACGACCCAGCAGTGCCCGCCACGAGCCAGCACGACCCAGTAGTGCCCGCCACGAGCCAGCACGACCCAGCAGTGCCAGCCATGAGCCAGCACGACCCATCAGTGCCCGCCACGAGCCAGCACGACCCAGTAGTGCCCACCACGTGCCAGCACGACCCCAGTGGTGCCCGCCACGAGCCAGCACGACCCAGCAGTGCCCGCCACGAGCCAGCACGACCCAGCAGTGCCCGCCACAAACCAGCACGACCACAGTAGTGCCCGGCACGAGCCAGCACGACCCAGCAGTGCCCGCCACGAGCCAGCACGACCCAGCAGTGCCCGCCACGAGCCAGCGCAATCCAGAAGTGCCCGCCACGAGCCAGCAAGACCCACCAGTGCCCGCCGCGAGCCAGCACGACACAGCAGGGCCCGTCACGAGCCAGCACGACCCAGTAGTGCCCACCACGTCCAGCACGACCCCAGTAGTGCCCGCAACGACCCAGCAGTGCCCGCCACGAGCCAGCACGACCCAGCAGTGCCCGCCACGAGCCAGCGCGACCCAGCAGTGCCCGCCACGAGCCAGCACGACCCAGTAGTGCCCGCCACGAGCCAGCACGACCCAGCAGTGCCAGCCATGAGCCAGCACGACACAGCAGTGCCCGCCACGAGCCAGCACGACCCTCTAGTGCCCACCACGTGCAGCACGATCCCATTAGTGCCCGCCACGAGCCAGCACGACCCAGCAGTGCCCACCACGAGCCAGCGCGACCCAGCAGTGCCCGCCACAAACCAGCACGACCACAGTAGTGCCCGCCACGAGCCAGCACGACCCAGCAGTGCCCACCACGAGCCAGCACGACCCAGCAGTGCCCGCCACGAGCCAGCGCAACCCAGCAGTGCCCGCCACGAGCCAGCAAGACCCAGCAGTGCCCGCCGCGAGCCAGCACGACACAGCAGTGCCCGTCACGAGCCAGCACGACTCAGTAGTGCCCACCACGTGCCAGCACGACCCCAGTAGTGCCCGCAACGACCCACCAGTGCCCGCCACGAGCCAGCACGACCCAGCAGTGCCCGCCACGAGCCAGCACGACGCAGCAGTGCCCGCCACGAGCCAGCACGACCCAGTAGTGCCCGCCACGAGCCAGCACGACCCAGCAGTGCCAGCCATGAGCCAGCACGACCCAGCAGTGCCCGCCACGAGCCAGGACGACCCTCTAGTGCCCACCACGTGCAGCACGATCCCATTAGTGCCCGCCACGAGCCAGCACGACCCAGCAGTGCCCACCACGAGCCAGCGCGACCCAGCAGTGCCCGCCACGAGCCAGCGCAACCCAGCAGTGCCCGCCACGAGCCAGCAAGACCCAGCAGTGCCCGCCGCGAGCCAGCACGACACAGCAGTGCCCGTCACGAGCCAGCACGACCCAGTAGTGCCCACCACGTGCCAGCACGACCCCAGTAGTGCCCGCAACGACCCAGCAGTGCCCGCCACGAGCCAGCACGACCCAGCAGTGCCCGCCACGAGCCAGCACGACCCAGCAGTGCCCGCCACGAGCCAGCACGACCCAGTAGTGCCCACCACGTGCCAGCACGACCCCAGTAGTGCCCGCAACGACCCAGCAGTGCCCGCCACGAACCAGCACGACCCAGCAGTGCCCGCCACGAGCCAGCACGACCCAGCAGTGCCCGCCACGAGCCAGCACGACCCAGTAGTGCCCGCCTGGAGCCAGCACGACCCAGCAGTGCCAGCCATGAGCCAGCACGACCCAGCAGTGCCCGCCACGAGTCAGCACGACCTAGCAGTGCCCGCCACAAGCCAGCAAAACCCAAAAGTGCCCGCCGCGTGCAAGCACGACCCAGCAGTGCCCACCACGAGCCAGCACGACCCAGCAGTGCCCGCCACGAGCCAGCGCAACCCAGCAGTGCCCGCCACGAGCCAGCAAGACCCAGCAGTGCCCGCCGCGAGCCAGCACGACACAGCAGTGCCCGTCACGAGCCAGCACGACCCAGTAGTGCCCACCACGTGCCAGCACGACCCCAGTAGTGCCCGCAACGACCCACCAGTGCCCGCCACGAGCCAGCACGACCCAGCAGTGCCCGCCACGAGCCAGCACGACGCAGCAGTGCCCGCCACGAGCCAGCACGACCCAGTAGTGCCCGCCACGAGCCAGCACGACCCAGCAGTGCCAGCCATGAGCCAGCACGACCCAGCAGTGCCCGCCACGAGCCAGCACGACCCTCTAGTGCCCACCACGTGCAGCACGATCCCATTAGTGCCCGCCACGAGCCAGCACGACCCAGCAGTGCCCACCACGAGCCAGCGCGACCCAGCAGTGCCCGCCACGAGCCAGCGCAACCCAGCAGTGCCCGCCACGAGCCAGCAAGACCCAGCAGTGCCCGTCACGAGCCAGCACGACCCAGTAGTGCCCACCACGTGCCAGCACGACCCCAGTAGTGCCCGCAACGACCCAGCAGTGCCCGCCACGAGCCAGCACGACCCAGCAGTGCCCGCCACGAGCCAGCACGACCCAGCAGTGCCCGCCACGAGCCAGCACGACCCAGTAGTGCCCACCACGTGCCAGCACGACCCCAGTAGTGCCCGCAACGACCCAGCAGTGCCCGCCACGAGCCAGCACGACCCAGCAGTGCCCGCCACGAGCCAGCACGACCCAGCAGTGCCCGCCACGAGCCAGCACGACCCAGTAGTGCCCGCCTGGAGCCAGCACGACCCAGCAGTGCCAGCCATGAGCCAGCACGACCCAGCAGTGCCCGCCACGAGTCAGCACGACCTAGCAGTGCCCGCCACAAGCCAGCAAAACCCAAAAGTGCCCGCCGCGTGCAAGCACGACACAGCAGTGCCCGCCACGAGCCAGCACGACCCGGTAGCACCACGTGCCAACACGACCCCAGTAGTGCCCGCCACGAGTCAGCACGACCCAGCAGTGCCCGCTACGAGCCAGCACGACACAGCAGTGCCCGCCGCGAGCCAGCACGACACAGCAGTGCCCGCCACGAGCCAGCACGACCCAGTGGTGCCCACCACGTGCAAGCAAGAACCAAGTAGTGCCCGCCACGACCCAGCAGTGCCCGCCACGAGCCAGCACAACCCAGCAGTGCCCACCACGAGCCAGCACGACCCAGCAGTGCCCGCCACGAGCCAGCACGACCCAGCAGTGCCCGCCACGAGCCAGCACGACCCGGCAGTTCCCCCTGCGAGCCAGCACGACACAGCACTGCCCGCCACGAGCCAGCACGACCCAGTATTGCCCACCAATTGCCAGCGCGACCCAGCAGTGCCCGCCACGAGCCAGCGCAACCCAGCAGTGCCCGCCACGAGCCAGCAAGACCCAGCAGTGCCCGCCGCGAGCCAGCACGACACAGCAGTCCCCCTTTCGAGCCAGCACGACCCAGTAGTGCCCACCACGTGCCAGCACGACCCCAGTTGTGCCCGCAACGACCCAGTAGTGCCCGCCACGAGCCAGCACGACCCAGCAGTGCCCGCCACGAGCCAGCACGACCCAGCAGTGCCCGCAACGAGCCAGCACGACCCAGTAGTGCCCGCCTGGAGCCAGCACGACCCAGCAGTGCCAGCCATGAGCCAGCACGACCCAGCAGTGCCCGCCACGAGTCAGCACGACCTAGCAGTGCCCGCCACAAGCCAGCAAAACCCAAAAGTGCCCGCCGCGTGCAAGCACGACACAGCAGTGCCCGCCACGAGCCAGCACGACCCGGTAGCACCACGTGCCAACACGACCCCAGTAGTGCCCGCCACGAGTCAGCACGACCCAGCAGTGCCCGCTACGAGCCAGCACGACACAGCAGTGCCCGCCGCGAGCCAGCACGACACAGCAGTGCCCGCCACGAGCCAGCACGACCCAGTGGTGCCCACCACGTGCAAGCAAGAACCCAGTAGTGCCCGCCACGACCCAGCAGTGCCCGCCACGAGCCAGCACAACCCAGCAGTGCCCACCACGAGCCAGCACGACCCAGCAGTGCCCGCCACGAGCCAGCACGACCCAGCAGTGCCCGCCACGAGCCAGCACGACCCGGCAGTTCCCCCTGCGAGCCAGCACGACACAGCACTGCCCGCCACGAGCCAGCACGACCCAGTATTGCCCACCAATTGCCAGCGCGACCCAGCAGTGCCCGCCACGAGCCAGCGCAACCCAGCAGTGCCCGCCACGAGCCAGCAAGACCCAGCAGTGCCCGCCGCGAGCCAGCACGACACAGCAGTCCCCCTTTCGAGCCAGCACAACCCAGTAGTGCCCACCACGTGCCAGCACGACCCCAGTTGTGCCCGCAACGACACAGTAGTGCACGCCACGAGCCAGCACGACCCAGCAGTGCCCGCCACGAGCCAGCACGACCCAGCAGTGCCCGCCACGAGCCAGCACGACCCAGTAGTACCCGCCACGAGCCAGCACGACCCAGCAGTGCCAGCCATGAGCCAGCACGACCCAGCAGTGCCCGCCACGAGCCAACACGACCCTCTAGTGACCATCACGTGGAGCACGATCCCATTAGTGCCCGCCACGAGCCAGCACGACCCAGCAGTGCCCACCACGAGCCAGCGCGACACAGCAGTGCCCGCCACGAGTCAGCACGACCCAGCAGTGCCCGCCACGAGCCAGCACGACACAGCAGTGCCCGCCACGAGCCAGCACAACCCAGCAGTGCCCACCACGAGCCAGCACGACCCAGCAGTGCCCGCCACGAGCCAGCACGACCCAGCAGTGCCCGCCACGAGCCAGCACGACCCGGCAGTTCCCCCTGCGAGCCAGCACGACACAGCACTGCCCGCCACGAGCCAGCACGACCCAGTATTGCCCACCAATTGCCAGCGCGACCCAGCAGTGCCCGCCACGAGCCAGCGCAACCCAGCAGTGCCCGCCACGAGCCAGCAAGACCCAGCAGTGCCCGCCGCGAGCCAGCACGACACAGCAGTCCCCCTTTCGAGCCAGCACGACCCAGTAGTGCCCACCACGTGCCAGCACGACCCCAGTTGTGCCCGCAACGACCCAGTAGTGCCCGCCACGAGCCAGCACGACCCAGCAGTGCCCGCCACGAGCCAGCACGACCCAGCAGTGCCCGCCACGAGCCAGCACGACCCAGTAGTGCCCGCCACGAGCCAGCACGACCCAGCAGTGCCAGCCATGAGCCAGCACGACCCAGCAGTGCCCGCCACGAGCCAACACGACCCTCTAGTGACCACCACGTGCAGCACGATCCCATTAGTGCCCGCCACGAGCCAGCACGACCCAGCAGTGCCCACCACGAGCCAGCGCGACACAGCAGTGCCCGCCACGAGTCAGCACGACCCAGCAGTGCCCGCCACGAGTCAGCACGACCTAGCAGTGCCCGCCACAAGCCAGCAAGACCCAAAAGTGCCCGCCGCGAGCCAGCACGACACATCAGTGCCCGTCACGAGCCAGCACGACCCAGTAGTGCCCACCACGTGCCAGCACGACCCCAGTAGTGCCGGCAACGACCCAGCAGTGCCCGCCACGAGCCAGCACGACCCAGCAGTGCCCGCCACGAGCCAGCACGACCCAGCAGTGCCCGCCACGAGCCAGCACGACCCAGTAGTGCCCGCCACGAGCCAGCACGAGCCAGCAGTGCCAGCCATGAGCCAGCAGGACCCAGCAGTGCCCGCCACGAGCCAACACGACCCTCTAGTGACCACCACGTGCAGCACGATCCCATTAGTGCCCGCCACGAGCCAGCACGACCCAGCAGTGCCCACCACGAGCCAGCGCGACCCAGCAGTGCCCGCCACGAGTCAGCACGACCCAGCAGTGCCCGCCACGATTCAGCACGACCTAGCAGTGCCCGCCACAAGCCAGCAAGACCCAAAAGTGCCCGCCGCGTGCAAGCACGACACAGCAGTGCCCGCCACGAGCCAGCACGACCCGGTAGTGCCCACCACGTGCCAACACGACCCCAGTAGTGCCCGCCACGAGTCAGCACGACCCAGCAGTGCCCGCCACGAGCCAGCACGACCCAGCAGTGCCCGCCACGAGCCAGCACGACCCGGCAGTTCCCCCTGCGAGCCAGCACGACACAGCACTGCCCGCCACGAGCCAGCACGACCCAGTATTGCCCACCAATTGCCAGCGCGACCCAGCAGTGCCCGCCACGAGCCAGCGCAACCCAGCAGTGCCCGCCACGAGCCAGCAAGACCCAGCAGTGCCCGCCGCGAGCCAGCACGACACAGCAGTCCCCCTTTCGAGCCAGCACGACCCAGTAGTGCCCACCACGTGCCAGCACGACCCCAGTTGTGCCCGCAACGACCCAGTAGTGCCCGCCACGAGCCAGCACGACCCAGCAGTGCCCGCCACGAGCCAGCACGACCCAGCAGTGCCCGCCACGAGCCAGCACGACCCAGTAGTGCCCGCCACGAGCCAGCACGACCCAGCAGTGCCAGCCATGAGCCAGCACGACCCAGCAGTGCCCGCCACGAGCCAACACGACCCTCTAGTGACCACCACGTGCAGCACGATCCCATTAGTGCCCGCCACGAGCCAGCACGACCCAGCAGTGCCCACCACGAGCCAGCGCGACACAGCAGTGCCCGCCACGAGTCAGCACGACCCAGCAGTGCCCGCCACGAGTCAGCACGACCTAGCAGTGCCCGCCACAAGCCAGCAAGACCCAAAAGTGCCCGCCGCGAGCCAGCACGACACATCAGTGCCCGTCACGAGCCAGCACGACCCAGTAGTGCCCACCACGTGCCAGCACGACCCCAGTAGTGCCGGCAACGACCCAGCAGTGCCCGCCACGAGCCAGCACGACCCAGCAGTGCCCGCCACGAGCCAGCACGACCCAGCAGTGCCCGCCACGAGCCAGCACGACCCAGTAGTGCCCGCCACGAGCCAGCACGAGCCAGCAGTGCCAGCCATGAGCCAGCAGGACCCAGCAGTGCCCGCCACGAGCCAACACGACCCTCTAGTGACCACCACGTGCAGCACGATCCCATTAGTGCCCGCCACGAGCCAGCACGACCCAGCAGTGCCCACCACGAGCCAGCGCGACCCAGCAGTGCCCGCCACGAGTCAGCACGACCCAGCAGTGCCCGCCACGATTCAGCACGACCTAGCAGTGCCCGCCACAAGCCAGCAAGACCCAAAAGTGCCCGCCGCGTGCAAGCACGACACAGCAGTGCCCGCCACGAGCCAGCACGACCCGGTAGTGCCCACCACGTGCCAACACGACCCCAGTAGTGCCCGCCACGAGTCAGCACGACCCAGCAGTGCCCGCCACGAGCCAGCACGACACAGCAGTGCCCGCCGCGAGCCAGCACGACACATCAGTGCCCGCCACGAGCCAGCACGGCCCAGTAGTGCCCACCACGTGCAAGCAAGAACCCAGTAGTGCCCGCCACGACCCAGCAATGCCCGCCACGAGCCAGCACAACCCAGCAGTGCCCGCCACGAGCCAGCACGACCCCGCAGTGCCCGCCACGAGCCAGCACGACCCAGCAGTGCCCGCCACGAGCCAGCACGACCCGGCAGTGCCCGCCACGAGCCAGCACGACCCAGCAGTGCCCGCCACGAGCCAGCACGACCCAGTGGTGCCCGCCACGAGCCAGCACGACAAAGCACTGCCCGCCACGAGCCAGCACGACGCAGTATTGCCCACCAATTGCCAGCACGACCCCATTAGTGCCCGCCACGAGCCAGCACGACCCAGTAGTGCCCACCACGTGCCAGCATGACCCCAGTAGTGCCCGCAACGACCCAGCAGTGCCCGCCACGAGCCAGCACGACCCAGCAGTGCCCGCCACGAGCCAGCACGACCCAGCAGTGCCCGCCACGAGCCAGCACGACCCAGTGGTGCCCGCCACGAGCCAGCACGACCCAGCAGTGCCAGCCATGAGCCAGCACGACCCAGCAGTGCCCGCCACGAGCCAACACGACCCTCTAGTGACCACCACGTGCAGCACGATCCCATTAGTGCCCGCCACGAGCCAGCACGACCCAGCAGTGCCCACCACGAGCCAGCGCGACCCAGCAGTGCCCACCACGAGTCAGCACGACCCAGCAGTGCCCGCCACGAGTCAGCACGACCTAGCAGTGCCCGCCACAAGCCAGCAAGAACCAAAAGTGCCCGCCGCGTGCAAGCATGACACAGCAGTGCCCGCCACGAGCCAGCACGACCCGGTAGTGCCCACCACGTGCCAACACGACCCCAGTAGTGCCCGCCACGAGTCAGCACGACCCAGCAGTGCCCGCCACGAGCCAGCACGACACAGCAGTGCCCGCCGCGAGCCAGCACGACACATCAGTGCCCGCCACGAGCCAGCACGACCCAGTGGTGCCCACCACGTGCAAGCAAGAACCCAGTAGTGCCCGCCACGACCCAGCAGTGCCCGCCACGAGCCAGCACAACCCAGCAGTGCCCACCACGAGCCAGCACGACCCAGCAGTGCCCGCCACGAGCCAGCACGACCCAGCAGTGCCCGCCACGAGCCAGCACGACAAAGCACTGCCCGCCACGAGCCAGCACGACCCAGTATTGCCCACCAATTGCCAGCACGACCCCAGTAGTGCCCGCCACGAGCCAGCACGACCCATCAGTGCCCGCCACGAGCCATCACGACCCAGCAGTGCCCGCCACGAGCCAGCACAACCCAGCAGTGCCCGCCGCGAGCCAGCACGACACAGCAGTGCCCGCCGCGAGCCAGCACGACACAGCAGTGCCCGCCAAGAGCCAGCACGACCCAGTGGTGCCCACCACGTGCAAGCAAGAACCCAGTAGTGCCCGCCACGACCCAGCAATGCCCGCCATGAGCCAGCATAACCCAGCAGTGCCCGCCACGAGCCAGCACGACCCAGCAGTGCCCGCCACGAGCCAGCACGACCCAGCAGTGCCCGCCACGAGCCAGCACGACCCGGCAGTGCCCGCCGCGAGCCAGCACGACACAGCACTGCCCGCCACGAGCCAGCACGACCCAGTAGTGCCCACCAAGTGCCAGCACGACCCCAGTAGTGCCCGCCACGAGCCAGCACGACTCAGCTGTGCCCGTCAGGAACCAGCACGACCCCAGTAGTGCCCGCCACGAGCCAGCACGACCAGCAGTGCCCGCCACAAACCAGCACGACCCCAGTAATGCCCGCCACGAGCCAGCACGACCCAGCAGTGCCCGCCACGATCGAGCACGACCCAGTAGTGCCCACCAAGTGCCAGCACGACCCCAGTAGTGCCCGCCACGAGCCAGCACGACCCAGCAGTGCCCGCCGCGAGCCAGCACGACACAGCAGTGCCTGCCACGAGCCGGCAAGACCCGGCAGTGCCCGCCGCGAGCCAGCACGACACAGCACAGCCCGCCACGATCGAGCACGACCCAGTAGTGCCCACCAAGTGCCAGCACGACCCCAGTAGTGCCCGCCACGAGCCAGCACGACCCAGCAGTGCCCGCCAGGAACCAGCACGACCCCCAGTAGTGCCCGTCACGAGCCAGCACGACCCCAGTTGTGCCCGCCAAGAGTCAGCACGACCCAGCAGTGCCCGTCACGAGCCAGCACGACCCAGCAGTGCCCGCCACGAGCCAGCACGACCCAGCAGTGCCCGCCACGAGCCAGCACAACCGAGCAGTGCCCGCAGCGAGCCAGCACGACACAGCAGTGCCCGCCGCGAGCCAGCACGACACAGCAGTGCCTGCCACGAGCCAGCACGACCCGGTAGTGCCCACCACGTGCCAGCAAGACCTCAGTAGTGCCCGCCACGACCCAGCAGTGCCCGCCACGAGCCAGCACGACCCAGCAGTGCCCGCCACGAGCCAGCACGACCCAACAGTCCCCGCCACGAGCCAGCACGACCCAGCAGTGCCCGCCACGAGCCAGCACGACCGAGTAGTGCCCGTCAGGAGCCATCACGACCCAGCAGTGCCCGCCACAAACCAGCACGACCCCAGGAGTGCCCGCCACGAGCCAGCACGACCAAGCAGTGCCCGCCACGAGCCAGCACGACCCAGCAGTGCCCGCCACGAGCCAGCACTACACAGCAGTAACCGCCACGAGCCAGCAGGACCCAGCAGTGCCCGCCGCGAGCCAGCACGACACAGCAGTGCCCGCCAAGAGCCAGCACGACCCAGTAGTGCCCACCAAGTGCCAGCACGACCCCAGTAGTGCCCGCCAAGAGCCAGCACGACCCCAGTAGTGCCCGCCACGAGCCAGCACGACCAAGTAGTGCCCGCCACGAGCTAGCACGACCCAGCAGTGCCAGCCACGAGCCAGCAGGACCCAGCAGTGCCAGCCAGGAACCAGCACGACCCCAGTAGTGCCCGTCACGAGACAGCACGACCCCAGTAGTGCCCGCTACGAGTCAAAACGACCCAGCAGTGCCCGCCACGAGCCCGCACGACCCAGCAGTGCCCGCCACGAGCCAGCACGACCCCAGTAGTGCCCGCCACGAGTCAGCACGACCCAACAGTGCCCGCCACGAGCCCGCACGACCCAGCAGTGCCCGCCACGAGCCAGCACGACCCCAGTAGTGCCCGCCACAAGCCAGCACGACCCAGCAGTGCCCGCCAGGAACCAGCACCCCCCCAGTAGTGCCCGCCACGAGCCAGCACGACCCAGCAGTGCCCACCACGAGCCAGCACGACCCCAGTAGTGCCCGCCACGAGCCAGCACGACCCAGCAGTGCCTGCCACGAGACCGCACGACACAGCAGTGCCCGCCACGAGCCAGCACGACCCCAGTAGTGCCCGCCACGAGCCAGCACGACCCAGCAGTGCCCGCCACGAGCCAGCACGACCCAGCAGTGTCCACTACGAGCCAGCACAACCCAGCAGTGCCCGCCGCGAGCCAGCACGACCCAGCAGTGCCCGCCACGAGCCAGCACGACCCAGTAGTGCCCACCACGTGCCAGCACGACCCCAGTAGTGCCCGCCACAACCCAGCAGTGCCCGCCACGAGCCAGCACAACCCAGTAGTGCTCGCCACGAGCCAGCACGACCCAGCAGTGCCAGCCACGAGCCAGCAAGACCCAGCAGTGCCAACCAGGAACCAGCACGACCCCAGTAGTGCCCGCCACAAGCCAGCACGACCCAGCAGTGCCCGCCAGGAACCAGCACCCCCCAGTAGTGCCCGCCACGAGCCAGCACGACCCAGCAGTGCCCACCACGAGCCAGCACGACCCCAGTAGTGCCCGCCACGAGCCAGCACGACCCAGCAGTGCCTGCCACGAGACCGCACGACACAGCAGTGCCCGCCACGAGCCAGCACGACCCCAGTAGTGCCCGCCACGAGCCAGCACGACCCAGCAGTGCCCGCCACGAGCCAGCACGACCCAGCAGTGTCCACTACGAGCCAGCACAACCCAGCAGTGCCCGCCGCGAGCCAGCACGACCCAGCAGTGCCCGCCACGAGCCAGCACGACCCAGTAGTGCCCACCACGTGCCAGCACGACCCCAGTAGTGCCCGCCACAACCCAGCAGTGCCCGCCACGAGCCAGCACAACCCAGTAGTGCTCGCCACGAGCCAGCACGACGCAGCAGTGCCAGCCACGAGCCAGCAAGACCCAGCAGTGCCAACCAGGAACCAGCAAGACCCCAGTAGTGCTCGTCACGAGCCAGCACGACCCCAGTAATGCCCGCCACGAGTCAGCACGACCCAGCAGTGCCCGCCACGAGCCCGCACGACCCAGCAGTGCCCGCGACGAGTCAGCACGACCCAACAGTGCCCGCCACGAGCCCGCACGACCCAGCGGCGCCCGCCACGAGCCAGCACGACCCCAGTAGTGCCCGCCACAAGCCAGCACGACCCAGCAGTGCCCGCCAGGAACCAGCACGCCCCCAGTAGTGCCCGCCACGAGCCAGCACGACCCAGCAGTGCCCACCACGAGCCAGCACGACCCCAGTAGTGCCCGCCACGAGCCAGCACGACCCAGCAGTGCCTGCCACGAGACCGCACGACACAGCAGTGCCCGCCACGAGCCAGCACGACCCCAGTAGTGCCCGCCACGAGCCAGCACGACCCAGCAGTGCCCGCCACGAGCCAGCACGACCCAGCAGTGTCCACTACGAGCCAGCACAACCCAGCAGTGCCCGCCGCGAGCCAGCACGACCCAGCAGTGCCCGCCACGAGCCAGCACGACCCAATAGTGCCCACCACGTGCCAGCACGACCCCAGTAGTGCCCGCCACAACCCAGCAGTGCCCGCCACGAGCCAGCACAACCCAGTAGTGCTCGCCACGAGCCAGCACGACCCAGCAGTGCCAGCCACGAGCCAGCAAGACCCAGCAGTGCCAACCAGGAACCAGCAAGACCCCAGTAGTGCTCGTCACGAGCCAGCACGACCCCAGTAATGCCCGCCACGAGTCAGCACGACCCAGCAGTGCCCGCCACGAGCCCGCACGACCCAGCAGTGCCCGCCACGAGCAAGCACGAACCCAGTAGTGCCCGCCACGAGTCAGCACGACCCAGCAGTGCCCGCCACGAGCCCGCACGACCCAGCAGTGCCCGCCAGGAACCAGCAAGCCCCCAGTAGTGCCCGCCACGAGCCAGCACGACCCAGCAGTGCCCACCACGAGCCAACACGACCCCAGTAGTGCCCGCCACGAGCCAGCACGACCCAGTAATGCCCGCCACGAGAACGCACGACACAGCAGTGCCCGCCACGAGCCAGCACGACCCCAGTAGTGCCCGCCAAGAGCCAGCACGACCCAGCAGTGCCCGCCACGAGCCAGCACGACCCAGCAGTGCCCGCTACGAGCCAGCACAACCCAGCAGTGCCCGCCGCGAGCCAGCACGACCCAGCAGTGCCCGCCACGAGCCAGCACGACCCAGTAGTGCCCACCACGTGCCAGCACGACCCCAGTAGTGCCCGCCACAACCCAGCAGTGCCCGCCACGAGCCAGCACAACCCAGTAGTGCCCGCCACTAGCCAGCACGACCCAGCAGTGCCCGCCACGAGTCAGCACGACCCCAGTAGTGCCTGCCACGAGCCAGCACGACCCAGCAGTGCCCGCCACGAGACCGCACGACACAGCAGTGCCCGCCACGAGACCGCACGACCCCAGTAGTGCCCTTCACGAGTCAGCACGACCCAGCAGTGCCCGCCACGAGCCCGCACGACCCAGCAGTGCCCGCCACGAGCCAGCACGACCCCAGTAGTGCCCGCCACGAGTCAGCACGACCCAGCAGTGCCCGCCACGAGCCAGCACAACCCAGCAGTGCCCGCCAGGAACCAGGACGACCCCAGTAGTGCCCGCCACGAGCGAGCACGACCCAGCAGTGCCCACCACGAGCCAGCACGACCCATTAGTGCCCACCACGTGCCAGCACGACCCCAGTAGTGCCCGCCACGACCCATCAATGCCCGCCACGAGCCAGCACGACCCAGCAGTGCCCACCACGTGCCAGCACGACCCCAATAGTGCCCGCCACGAGCCAGCACGACCCAGCAGTGCCCACCACGAGCCAGCACGACCCAGCAGTGCCCGCCACGAGCCAGCACGACCCAGCAGTGCCCGCTACGAGCCAGCACAACCCAGCAGTGCCCGCCGCGAGCCAGCACGACCCAGCAGTGCCCGCCACGAGCCAGCACGACCCAGTAATGCCCACCACGTGCCAGCACGACCCCAGTAGTGCCCGCCACAACCCATCAGTGCCCGCCACGAGCCAGCACAACCCAGTAGTGCCCGCCACGAGCCAGCACGAACCAGCAGTGCCCGCCACGAGTCAGCACGACCCCAGTAGTGCCTGCCACGAGCCAGCACGACCTAGCAGTGCCCGCCAGGAGACCGCACGACACAGCAGTGCCCGCCACGAGCCAGCACGACCCCAGCAGTGCCCGCCACGAGCCAGCACGACCCAGCAGTGCCCGCCACGAGCCCGCACGACCCAGCAGTGCCCGCCAGGAACCAGCAAGCCCCCAGTACTGCCCGCCACGAGCCAGCACGACCCAGCAGTGCCCACCACGAGCCAACACGACCCCAGTAGTGCCCGCCACGAGCCAGCACGACCCAGAAATGCCCGCCACGAGACCGCACGACACATTAGTGCCCGCCACGAGCCAGCACGACCCCAGTAGTGCCCGCCAAGAGCCAGCACGACCCAGCAGTGCCCGCCACGAGCCAGCACGACCCAGCAGTGCCCGCTACGAGCCTGCACAACCCAGCAGTGCCCGCCGCGAGCCAGCACGACCCAGCAGTGCCCGCCACGAGCCAGCACGACCCAGTATTGCCCACCACGTGCCAGCACGACCCCAGTAGTGCCCGCCACAACCCAGCAGTGCCCGCCACGAGCCAGCACAACCCAGTAGTGCCCGCCACTAGCCAGCAAGACCCAGCAGTGCCCGCCACGAGTCAGCATGACCCCAGTAGTGCCTGCCACGAGCCAGCACGACCCAGCAGTGCCCGCCACGAGACCGCACGACACAGCAGTGCCCGCCACGAGCCCGCACGACCCAGCAGTGCCCGCCACGAGCCAGCACGACCCCAGTAGTGCCCGCCACGAGTCAGCACGACCCAGCAGTGCCCGCCACGAGCCAGCACAACCCAGCAGTGCCCGCCAGGAACCAGGACGACCCCAGCAGTGCCCGCCACGAGCGAGCACGACCCAGCAGTGCCCACCACGAGCCAGCACGACCCATTAGTGCCCACCACGTGCCAGCACGACCCCAGTAGTGGCCGCCACGACCCATCAATGCCCGCCACGAGCCAGCACGACCCAGCAGTGCCCACCACGTGCCAGCACGACCCCAATAGTGCCCGTCACGAGCCAGCACGACCCAGCAGTGCCCGCCACGAGCCAGCACGACTCAGCAGTGCCCGCCACGAGCCAGCACAACCCAGCAGTGCCCGCTACGAGCCAGCACAACCCAGCAGTGCCCGCCGCGAGCCAGCACGACCCAGCAGTGCCCGCCACGAGCCAGCACGACCCAGTAATGCCCACCACGTGCCAGCACGACCCCAGTAGTGCCCGCCACAACCCAGCAGTGCCCGCCACGAGCCAGCACAACCCAGTAGTGCCCGCCACGAGCCAGCGCGACCCAGCAGTGCCCGCCACGAGTCAGCACGACCCAGTAGTGCCTGCCACGAGCCAGCACGACCCAGCAGTGCCCGCCACGAGACCGCACGACACAGCAGTGCCCGCCACGAGCCAGCACGACCCCAGTAGTGCCCGCCACGAGCCAGCACGACCCAGCAGTGCCCACCACGAGACCGCACGACCCCAGTAGTGCCCGCCACGAGTCAGCACGACCCAGCAGTGCCCGCCACGAGCCCGCACGACCCAGCAGTGCCCGCCACGAGCCAGCACGAACCCAGTAGTGCCCGCCACGAGTCAGCACGACCCAGCAGTGCCCGCCACGAGCCCGCACGACCCAGCAGTGCCCGCCAGGAACCAGCACGCCCCCGTAGTGCCCGCCACGAGCCAGCACGACACAGCAGTGCCCACCACGAGCCAGCACGACCCCAGTAGTGCCCGCCACGAGACAGCACGACCCAGCAGTACCCGCCACGAGCCAGCACGACCCAGCAGTGCCCACTACGAGCCAGCACAACCCAGCAGTGCCCGCCGCGAGACAGCACGACCCAGCAGTGCCCGCCACGAGCCAGCACGACCCAGTAGTGCCCACCACGTGCCAGCACATTCCCAGTAGTGCCCGCCACAACCCAGCAGTGCCCGCCACGAGCCAGCACAACACAGTAGTGCCAGCCACGAGCCAGCACGACCCAGCAGTGCCAGCCACGAGCCAGCACGACCCAGCAATGCCCGCCACGAGCCAGCAGGACCCCAGTAGTGCCCGTCACGAGCCAGCACGACCCCAGTAGTGCCCGCCATGAGTCAGCATGACCCAGCAGTGCCCGCCACGAGCCCGCACGACCCAGCAGTGCCCACCACGAGCCAGCACGACCCCAGTAGTGCCCGCCACGAGTCAGCACGACCCAGCATTGCCCGCCACGAGCCAGCACGACCCCAGTAGTGCCCGCCACAAGCCAGCACGACCCAGCAGTGCCCGCCAGGAACCAGCACGAACCCAGTAGTGCCCGCCACGAGCCAGCACGACCCAGCAGTGTCCACCACGAGCCAGCACGACCCAGCAGTGCCCACCACGAGCCAGCACGACCCAGCGGTGCCCACCACGAGCCAGCACGACCCCAGTAGTGCCCGCCACGAGACAGCACGACCCAGCAGTGCCCGCCACGACACCGCACGACACAGCAGTGCCCGCCACGAGCCAGCACGACCCCAGTACTTCACACCACGTGCCAGCACGACCCCAGTAGTGCCCGCCACAACCCAGCAGTGCCCGCCACGAGCCAGCACAACCCAGTAGTGCCCGCCACGAGCCAGCACGACTCAGCAGTGCCCGCCACGAGCCCGCACGACCCAGCAGTGCCCGCCACGAGCCAGCACGACCCCAGTAGTGCCGGCCACGAGTCAGCACGACCCAGCAGTGCCCGCCACGAGCCCGCACGACCCAGCAGTGCCCGCCAGGAACCAGCACGCCCCCAGTAGTGCCCGCCACGAGCCAGCACGACCCAGCAGTGCCCACCACGAGCCAGCACGACCCCAGTAGTGCCCGCCACGATCCAGCACGACCCAGCAGTGCCCGCCACGAGACCGCACGACACAGCAGTGACCGCCACGAGCCAGCACGACCCCAGTAGTGCCCGCCACGAGCCAGCACGACCCAGCAGTGCCCGCCACGAGCCAGCACGACCCAGCAGTGCCCACTACGAGCCAGTACAACCCAGCAGTGCCCGCCGCGAGACAGCACGACCCAGCAGTGCCCGCCACGAGCCAGCACGACCCAGTAGTGCCCACCACGTACCAGCACATTCCCAGTAGTGCCCGCCACGAGCCAGCACGACCCAGCAGTGCCCACTACGAGCCAGCACAACCCAGCAGTGCCCGCTGCGAGACAGCACGACCCAGCAGTGCCCGCCACGAGCCAGCACGACCCCAGTAGTGCCCGCCACGAGTCAGCACGACACAGCAGTGCCCACCACGAGCCCGCACGACCCAGCAGTGCCCGCCAGGAACCAGCACGCCCCCAGTAGTGCCCGCCACGAGCCAGCACGACCCAGCAGGGCCCACCACGAGCCAGCACGACCCCAGTAGTGCCCGCCACGATCCAGCACGACCCAGCAGTGCCCGCCACGAGACCGCACGACACAGCAGTGACCGCCACGAGCCAGCACGACCCCAGTAGTGCCCGCCACGAGCCAGCACGACCCAGCAGTGCCCGCCACGAGCCAGCACGACCCAGCAGTGCCCACTACGAGCCAGAACAACCCAGCAGTGCCCGCCGCGAGACAGCACGACCCAGCAGTGCCCGCCACGAGCCAGCACGACCCAGTAGTGCCCACCACGTGCCAGCACATTCCCAGTAGTGCCCGCCGCGAGACAGCACGACCCAGCAGTGCCCGCCACGAGCCAGCACGACCCAGTAGTGCCCACCACGTTCCAGCACATTCCCAGTAGTGCCCGCCACAACCCAGCAGTGCCCGCCACGAGCCAGCACGACCCAGCAGTGCCCGCCACGAGCCAGCACGACCCCAGTAGTGCCCGTCACGAGCCCGCACGACCCAGCAGTGCCCGCCACGAGCCAGTACAACCCAGCAGTGCCCGCCGCGAGACAGCACGACCCAGCAGTGCCCGCCACGAGCCAGCACGACCCAGTAGTGCCCACCACGTGCCAGCACATTCCCAGTAGTGCCCGCCACGAGCCAGCACGACCCAGCAGTGCCCACTACGAGCCAGCACAACCCAGCAGTGCCCGCCGCGAGACAGCACGACCCAGCAGTGCCCGCCACGAGCCAGCACGACCCAGTAGTGCCCACCACGTTCCAGCACATTCCCAGTAGTGCCCGCCACAACCCAGCAGTGCCCGCCACGAGCCAGCACGACCCAGCAGTGCCAGCCACGAGCCAGCACGACCCAGCAGTGCCCGCCACGAGCCAGCACGACCCCAGTAGTGCCCGTCACGAGCCAGCACGACCCCAGTAGTGCCCGCCATGAGTCAGCATGACCCAGCAGTGCCCGCCACGAGCCCGCACGACCCAGCAGTGCCCGCCACGAGCCAGCACACCCCAGTAGTGCCCGCCACGAGTCAGCACGACCCAGAATTGCCCGCAACGAGCCAGCACGACCCCAGTAGTGCCCGCCACAAGCCAGCACGACCCAGCAGTGCCCGCCAGGAACCAGCACGACCCCAGTAGTGCCCGCCACGAGCCAGCACGACCCAGCAGTGCCCACCACGAGCCAGCACGACCCCAGTAGTGCCCGCCACGAGCCAGCACGACCCAGCAGTGCCCACCACGAGACCGCACGACACAGCAGTGCCCGCCACGAGCCAGCACGACCCCAGTAGTGCCCTCCACGTGCCAGCACGACCCCAGTAGTGCCCGCCACAACCCAGCAGTGCCCGCCACGAGCCAGCACAACCCAGTAGTGCCCGCCACGAGCCAGCACGACCCAGCAGTGCCAGCCACGAGCCAACACGACCCAGCAGTGCCCACCACGAGCCAGCACGACCCCAGTAGTGCCCGCCACGAGTCAGCACGACCCAGCAGTGCCCGCCACGAGCCCGCACGACCCAGCAGTGCCCGCCACGAGCCAGCACGACCCCAGTAGTGCCCGCCACAAGCCAGCACGACCCAGCAGTGCCCGCCAGGAACCAGGACGACCCCAGTAGTGCCCGCCACGAGCCAGCACGACCCAGCAGTGCCCACCACGAGCCAGCACGACCCCAGTAGTGCCCGCCACGAGCCAGCACGACCCAGCAGTGCCCGCCACGAGACCTCACGACACAGTAGTGCCCGCCACGAGCGAGCAAGACCCCAGTAGTGCCCGCCATGAGCCAGCAAGACCCAGCATTGCCCGCCACGAGCCAGCACGACCCAGCAGTGCCCGCTACGAGCCAGCACCACCCAGCAGTGCCCGCCGCGAGCCAGCACGACCCAGCAGTGCCCGCCACGAGCCAGCACGACCCAGTAGTGCCCACCACGTGCCAGCACGACCCCAGTAGTGCCCGCCACAACCCAGCAGTGCCCGCCACGAGCCAGCACGACCCAGTACTGCCCGCCATGAGCCAGCACGACCCAGCAGTGCCCGCCACGAGCCAGCACGACCCAGTAGTGCCCAACACGTGCCATCACGACCCAGTAGTGCCCGCCAAGAGCCAGCACGACCCAGCAGTGCCCGCCACGAGCCAGCAGGACCCAGCAGTGCCCGCCACCAGCCAGCATGACCCAGCAGTGCCCGCCAAGAGTCAGCAAGACACAGCAGTGCCCGCCAAGAGCCAGCACGACCCAGCAGTGCCAGCCACGAGCCAGCACGACCCAGCAGTGCCCGCAACGAGACCTCACGACACAGTAGTGCCCGCCACGAGCGAGCAAGACCCCAGTAGTGCCCGCCATGAGCCAGCAAGACCCAGCATTGCCCGCCACGAGCCAGCACGACCCAGCAGTGCCCGCTACGAGCCAGCACCACCCAGCAGTGCCCGCCGCGAGCCAGCACGACACAGCAGTGCCCGCCACGAGCCAGCACGACCCAGTAGTGCCCACCACGTGCCAGCACGACCCCAGTAGTGCCCGCCACAACCCAGCAGTGCCCGCCACGAGCCAGCACGACCCAGTACTGCCCGCCATGAGCCAGCACGACCCAGCAGTGCCCGCCACGAGCCAGCACGACCCAGTAGTGCCCAACACGTGCCATCACGACCCAGTAGTGCCCGCCAAGAGCCAGCACGACCCAGCAGTGCCCGCCACGAGCCAGCAGGACCCAGCAGTGCCCGCCACCAGCCAGCATGACCCAGCAGTGCCCGCCAAGAGTCAGCAAGACACAGCAGTGCCCGCCAAGAGCCAGCACGACCCAGCAGTGCCAGCCACGAGCCAGCACGACCCAGCAGTGCCCGCAACGAGCCATCACGACCCAGTAGTGCCCGCCACGAGCCAGCACGACCCAAAAGTGCACACCACGTGCCAGCACGATCCCAGTAGTGCCCACCACGAGCCAGCACGACCCCAGTAGTGCCCGCCAAGAGCCAGCACGACCCAGCAGTGCTGGCCAGGAACCAGCACGACCCCAGTAGTGCCCGCCACGAGACAGCACGACCCAGCAGTGCCCGCCACGAGCCAGCACGACCCAGTAGTGCCCACCACGTGCCAGCACGACCCCAGTAGTGCCCGCCACGACCCAGCAGTGCCCGCCACGAGCCAGCACGAACCAGCAGTGCCTGCCACGAGCCAGCACGATCCAGCAGTGCCCGCCACGAGCCAGCACGACCCAGTAGTGTCCGCCACGAGCCAGCACGACCCAGCAATGCCAGCCACGAGCCATCACGACCCAGCAGTGCCCGCCACGAGCCAGCACGACCAAGTAGTGCCCACCACGTGCAAGCACGATCCCAGTAGTGTCCGCCACGAGCCAGCACGACCCAGCAGTGCCCACCACGAGCCAGCACGACCCAGCAGTGCCCGCCACAAACCAGCACAACCCCAGTAGTGCCCGCCACGAGCCGGCACAACCCAGCAGTGCCCGCCACGAGCCAGCACGAACCAGTAGTGCCCGCCACGAGCCAGCACGACCCAGTAGTGCCCACCACGTGCCAGCACGACCCCAGTAGTGTCCGCCACGAGCCAGCACGACCCAGCAGTGCCCAACACGAGCCAGCACGACCCAGCAGTGCCCGCCACAAACCAGCACAACCCCAGTAGTGCCCGCCACGAGCCAGCACAACCCAGCAGTGCCCGACACGAGCCAGCACGACCCAGCAGTGCCCGCCACGAGCAAGCACGACCCAGCAGTGCCCACCACGAGCCAGCAAGACCCAGCAGTGCCCGCCGTGAGCCAGCACGACACAGCAGTGCCCGCTACGAGCCAGCACGACCCAGTAGTGCCCACCACGTGCCAGCACGAAACCAGAAGTGCCCGCCACGAGCCAGCACGACCCAGCAGTGCCCGCCACGAGCCAGCACGACCCAGCAGTGCCCGCCAGGACCCAGCACGACCCCAGTAGTGCCCACCACGTGCCAGCACGACCCCAGTAGTGCCCGCCACGAGCCAGCACGACCCAGCAGTGCCCGCCACGAGCCAGCAAAACCCAGCAGTGCCCACCAGGAACCAGCACGACCCCAGTAGTGCCCGCCACGAGCCAGCACGACCCAGCAGTGCTCACCGTGAGCCAGCACGACCCAGCAGTGCCCGCCACGAGCCAGCACCACGCAGCAGTGCCCACCACGAACCAGCACAACCTCATTAGTGTCCACCACGTGCCAGCACAACCCCAGTAGTGCCCGCCACGACCCAGCAGTGCCCACCACGAGCCAGCACGACCCAGCAGTGCCCGCAACGAGCCAGCACGACCCAGCAGTGCCCGCCAAAGCCAGCACGACCCAGTAGTTCCCGCCACGAGCCAGCACGAAACAGCAGCGCCAGCCACGAGACAGCACGACCCAGCAGTGCCCGCAACGAGTCTGCACGACCCAGCAGTGCCCACCACGAACCAGCACGAACCCAGTAGTGCCCGCCACGAGCCAGCACGACCCAGTAGTGCCCACCACGAGCCAGCAAGACCCAGCAGTGCCCGCTGCGAGCCAGCACGACACAGCAGTGCCGGCCATGAGCCAGCACGACCCAGTAGTGCCCACCACGTGCCAGCACGACCCCAGTAGTGCCCGCCACAAGCCAGCACGACCCAGCAATGCCCGCCACGAGCCAGCACGACCCAGCAGTGCCCGCCAGGAACCAGCACGACCCCAGTAGTGCCCGCCACGAGCCAGCACGACCCAGCAGTGCTCGCCGCGAGCCAGCACGACCCAGCAGTGCCCGCCACGAGCCAGCACGACCCAGCAGTGCCCGCCACGAGCCAGCACCACCCCAGTAGTGCTCGCCACCAGCCAGCACGATCCAGCAGTGTCAGCCACGAACCAGCATGACCCAGCAGTGCCCACCACGAGCCAGCACGGCCCAGCAGTGCCCGCCACGAGCCAGCACAACCCCAGCAGTGCCCGCCACGAGCCAGCACGACCCAGCAGTGCCCGCCACGAGCCAGCAAAACCCAGCAGTGCCCACCAGGAACCAGCACGACCCCAGTAGTGCCCGCCACGAGCCAGCACGACCCAGCAGTGCTCACCGTGAGCCAGCACGACCCAGCAGTGCCCGCCACGAGCCAGCACCACGCAGCAGTGCCCACCACGAACCAGCACAACCTCATTAGTGTCCACCACGTGCCAGCACAACCCCAGTAGTGCCCGCCACGACCCAGCAGTGCCCACCACGAGCCAGCACGACCCAGCAGTGCCCGCAACGAGCCAGCACGACCCAGCAGTGCCCGCCAAAGCCAGCACGACCCAGTAGTTCCCGCCACGAGCCAGCACGAAACAGCAGCGCCAGCCACGAGACAGCACGACCCAGCAGTGCCCGCAACGAGTCTGCACGACCCAGCAGTGCCCACCACGAACCAGCACGAACCCAGTAGTGCCCGCCACGAGCCAGCACGACCCAGTAGTGCCCGCCACGAGCCAGCAAGACCCAGCAGTGCCCGCTGCGAGCCAGCACGACACAGCAGTGCCGGCCATGAGCCAGCACGACCCAGTAGTGCCCACCACGTGCCAGCACGACCCCAGTAGTGCCCGCCACAAGCCAGCACGACCCAGCAATGCCCGCCACGAGCCAGCACGACCCAGCAGTGCCCGCCAGGAACCAGCACGACCCCAGTAGTGCCCGCCACGAGCCAGCACGACCCAGCAGTGCTCGCCGCGAGCCAGCACGACCCAGCAGTGCCCGCCACGAGCCAGCACGACCCAGCAGTGCCCGCCACGAGCCAGCACCACCCCAGTAGTGCTCGCCACCAGCCAGCACGATCCAGCAGTGTCAGCCACGAACCAGCATGACCCAGCAGTGCCCACCACGAGCCAGCACGGCCCAGCAGTGCCCGCCACGAGCCAGCACAACCCCAGCAGTGCCCGCCACGAGCCAGCACGACCCAGCAGTGCTTGCCGCGAGCCAGCACGACCCCGCAGTGCCCGCCACGAGCCAGCACAACCTCAGCAGTGCCCTACAAGGGCCAGCAAGATCCAGTAGTGCCAAGCCCGTCCTAGCAGTGCCCACCACGAGCCAGCTGCCCCCCCCCCCCCAAGGTCACTCAGAGTGCCCTCCAAGGTCATACAAAGAGCCCCAAAGGTCACTAAACTGCCCCCAAGGTCAACCAGAGTGCCCCCCAAAGTCAAGAAAGTGCCACCCAAGGTCACCCAAGTTGAGCATACCTGATTCCAAGGTGACATAAAGTGGCTCCAAAGGTGATTTGAGTGCCCCCCAAGGTCACCCAGAGTGCCCCAAAGTCAACAAAGTGCCCCCCAAGTTCACACAAAGAGCCCCCAAGGTCACCAAAGTGCCCCCCAAGGTCACCCAAATTGACCACACCTGACTCCAAAGTCACATAAAGTACCCCCCAAGGTCACCAAAGTGCCCCTCAAAGTCACCCAGGTTAACCAAACCTGACCCCAAAGTCACACGAAGTGCCCCCCAAGGTCACCAAAGTTGACCCCACCTGACTCCAAGGTCACACAAAGTGCCCCCTAAGGTCACCAAAGTGCCCTCAAGCTCACCCAAGTTGACCATACCTGGCGCCCAAGGTCACAAAAAGAGCCCCCCCAAGGTCACCCAGAGTGCCCCCCAAAGTCAACAAAGTGCCCCCCAAGGTCACCCAAGTTGACCACACCTGATTCCAAGCTCACACAAAGTGGCTCCAAAAGTCACTTTAGTACCCCCCAAGGTCACCCAGAGTGCCCCCAAAGTCAAAAAAGTGCCCTCCAAGGTCACACAAAGAGCCCCCCAAGGTCACAAAAGTGCCCCTCAAGGACACTCAGGTTGAACACAACTGACCCCAAGGTCACACGAAGTGCCCCCAAGGTCACCAAAGTGCCCCCCAAGGTCACCCAAATTGACCACACCTGACTCCAAGGTCACATAAAGTACCCCCCAAGGTCAACAAAGTGCCCCTCAAAGTCACCCAGGTTATCCACACCTGACCCCAAAGTCACACGAAGTGCCCCCCAAGGTCACCAAAGTTGACCCCACCTGACTCCAAGGTCACACAAAGTGCCCCTAAGGTCACCAAAGTGCCCTCAAGCTCAACCAAGTTGACCATACCTGGCCCCCAAGGTCACAAAAAGAGCCCCCCCCCCCCCCAAGGTCACCCAGAGTGCCCCCCCCAAGTCAACAAAGTGCCCCCCAAGGTCACCCAAGTTGACCACACCTGATTCCAAGCTCACACAAAGTGGCTCCAAAAGTCACTTTAGTGCCCCCAAGGTCACCCAGAGTGCCCCCAAAGTCAAAAAAGTGCCCTCCAAGGTCACACAAAGAGCCCCCCAAGGTCACAAAAGTGCCCCTCAAGGACACCCAGGTTGAACACAACTGACCCCAAGGTCACACGATGTGCCCCCAAATTCACCAAAGTGCCCCCAAGGTCACCCAAGTTGAGCACGCCTGACTCCAAGGTCACACCAAGTGCCCCCTAAGGTCACCAAAGTGCCCCTCAAGCTCACCCAAGTTGATCACACCTGCCCCCCCCCAAGGTCACACAAAGTGCCCCCCAAGGTCATGCAGAGTGCCCCCCAAAGTCATCAAAGTCCCCCCCCCCCCCCCAAGGTCATCAAAGTGCTCCCCAAGGTCACCCAAGTTGACCACACCTGACACCAAGGTCGCCAAAGTGCCCCCCAAAAGTCAATCAAATTGGTCAAAATAGCCCTCCAATAGTCACTCCATCAATCCCAAAGGTCACCAAAATTGGACCACCTAACCGTATTTTGTGACACCAAAAGCCATTAGAGTGGATTTTGAAAGCTCCTTCAAACTGAACCAATTTACAAAAACGGCTGCTCATTACAAAGTGTGAGAAAAAGAGGACAAATTTGTCAAGAAAAATAAAAGCGAGTAACGGCAAGCAAAACATCAGTAGCATCGTCAAAATTTTTAAACAACGATTAAAGACAACGCAGCTACTGTTTCGAGAGATCAAAAAACAAACTTCAGATGATCTGAAACCTGAAATAATCTTACAAACATATCAAGAGTTCAAAAAGCTGATAGAACAAGCTGAAGTACTAGTTGACGTCATGACGCAACCTGAAAGCACTCAAGTGGTAGAACCTCTCGAAGAAGCGGAAGAACTCACGTCAATGAAAATTGAAATTATCCAAACCGTCAAACAGCACGAGATCACGAAGAGACAGCTTCGAGAGCAAGCAGTCGCTCATCAGTACACAGCCACCTATCAACTGCTTCAAACCTGAAGGTAGAAAAGAGAATAAAAATAATGATAATCAGCACAACAAAAAAGTTCCGTTTGGGCACACTTTTGATGCAGCCCAGAACCAAAAAAAAAATGAAGACCAGTCAAATAATTTTGTCAAGTCGACCAACAGCGTACTTTACGAGCTGAGAAATAGAAACATCCAAAGAGTTGTATCATCTAATGAGGAAAAGCAGAATAAGGATCAAAACCCAACCGAACCAGACAAAACGTCACAACTAGATCAACCCGGAGTTTCTGAAATTTTTCAGCTTCAAGGATCAGGCGATAATAATATCTCAAAAGAAAATCTAAAACTTTTTTTCTCTAGCCACTAGATAACTACGCCGACAAGTCAATATCATTCATTCAATGCTTATAGGAAAGCTAACGAGGCCAATTTTGAGCCCTCATACTATCAGTCAATTTTCCGTGCTGATCAACAACCGAAAAATCATTCTCTATTGTGACAAGAAGACCCTAACAGACAGTTGGACAAAAATGTTGACAATAGACCAACTATGATCATTTCTTGGTTCATTCACCTACAAGTATTGCTATGCCACAAACAACAAACGAAGCCACAATTCCTCTAAATAATAGCCCTAGTCTTCAACTAACAGAAAAATGCGTTCGCGATGCAAACAGCCTACTGCCGAATCAACAAAACACCATAAGGAATTCTGAGAATGAAATAGTGAACATTAACACCAACAGCTATCAAGCGTTCTCAAACACCAACCTATTAGTACAAATCAAGTCGAATCTAGCAATGAAATGCCGGCTCCCCCTTTAACAACCAATCGCCCGTATTTCATTGAGAGCGAAGAAACAGGCAACATGAATCCAATAAACACTTCTCCTCAAAGTAAGAACAGCTATCAGAAAGTAGATCGACCTTAAATTGCACAAGCTAACGGATCAACAGCTGCCACGGAAAATTTTAGTGTGCCAGCTGAAACAAAAAAAAGCTTCGATGCAAACCGCAGCAAATATGTTGCCCCTGGAGCCGTGCCACATCAACAAAGTGTTCTCACCAATAATTAATTTCCAAAACACAACGCTCGGTCGTGAACACTTTTATAACGTGACTGACGCAGGAAGAAATCCCGAAGACCTCGTTGAACAACAAGGTAACTACGCTACAACCCAACCAGCTCTCAATGGTTACTACGCGCATCCAGGAGAATATCAGAACTACCAGAACCACAATCAACAGCAGCCCTTTTTTCGAAATAACCACCGCTCGGTCAAGCTCCCAGACATTCGCCTAAATAAGTTTGACGGAGATCCTCTGAAATGGAATGAGTGGTCTAGTATGTTTTCATCAATAATCCACAATAATCGCGACATCTCGGACAATAAAAGAATGAGCTAACTGCAGTCCCTAGTCATTGGTTCAGCAAAAGAGGCTGAAACTGGAACTGGAACGCCGCTTTGGAAACCCGAAGCACGTCGTATCAGCCTTAACCAAAGAACTAGAGCTATGGCAATGACCACAAGCAAATGATCACGCGACTTTGATCAGCTATGCGTCCTTTCTACGCAAACTGGTGATCAAACATTCAACACCCATGGTGTCTTTGCCGATTTGAAGTCAACATACTTAGTTCGGTTAGCACGGGATAAATTACCATGGTCTTTGAAAATGAAAAGGAGCGAACACCTTGTGGATATCAATAGTACCTTCCCAGGAATAGAAGACCTCTCAAATCGGATGGATAGACAAGCTAGAGCTTGTGAACAGCTACAGGAGTCAGTATCACTTCAAAATCAACCGAATGATAACGGAAAACAAACAAATTGTAATCGGCGATACAATGGAAATAACAACCATCAATCCAAGTTCTTTAATCAAAACATAAACAACAACAAAAGATATGCCAACAGAAACTCGAACACAAACGGTAGTTTCAGAAACGGAAGCGAGCCAGTCAACAATTATAGTCACAATAACGTGCGACGAGACAACATTGGAGGAACATCACAGTTTATGAACAACAGCGGAAGTACTACCTCGAAAAACAACCGAATTTCCGAAAGAAATTCTTCCGACACTCAGAAAACTAAGAGCAAGAAATGCCCAGTAGATCAAGGCGACCACTACATTGGAAAATGTTCTAAATTTTTGCAGATGTCACCATCTGAGCGAAATTCGGAAGTGAAGAAAAATCTGCTCCGCTACAACTGTCTAAGTCCCAATCATAATGCAAAAAATTGCCCATCAAAAGTATTATGTAGCCATTGCTCAAGCAAGCATCATTCAATGCTACACGATAAAAACTATAGCCCTAATCACAAAACAAACGTCACACAACACGAATGGCCCCTTTGTGAATCGTTCGAAGATATAAATAGCGGAACAAAACCGCCCAGTTATACACCTGTCTTCCCAAGGAGAATCCGAAATCAATTGCCAATGATACCCATCAAACATAATTTGAGTGCTACGCGCTATTAGACAGCTGCAGCACAATCTCATATGCTTTCGATCCGATGATTACCAAATTTAATGCACCACAAAAAAGCTCGGAAACGACTCTGAACGTCTCAACAGCTTTTGGCGACTCTTCTATGGAAGCAAAGCTAGTACAGCTTGACATCGGGCTTTTCCGGAGTCAACTACCATTGTTCCGTCTAAACTACATTTACTCAATAAAAAATTGGCACTTCGGCGACGTGCCCGTGACACAGTTAAATGAGGTATGCAGCAAGTACCCACATCTACAACACATCAACTTTCCGCAATTGGAAAACAACAAAATCCAAGTCATGCTTGGAATTGATGCAACACAGTACATACTCGAGCGAGAGTTCTTGCAGGGTCCTAAAAACACCCCGTTTGCCATTCGCAGTCTACTTGGATGGACAATAACAGGCCCCATTAAATTTGACAAAGACAAACCCGAAAGAACAAACTTTCTGTCAGATAGTTTTGAGGCTTTTGATAGGGAAATGACTTTTCAACAGAAGATGATGACGACCCTTTAACCGAGTCCGTGACCAGTTTCTGGAAAACTGACACATCTGGAACGGAAAATGAAGACGAAATTTCCCTCTCCAAGAACGACCAAAGGGCAGTAGAAATACGTTACAACACAGTGAGGCATACAGGAGAAAGATATGAAATCGGTCTCCTCTGGAGAGAAAAAGTTACCCTTGAGAACAATTACCCCGTAGCAAAAGCTCAAGTCCATAGCCTTGACAAAAAACTCAAGAAAGACAAAGCCTTGAAAGATATGTATCAGAAAACACTCGACACTGACCTTGAAAAAGGATATGTCAAATCAGTAACTTTCAGTGACACTACACCCGATCGTGTCTGGTACCTACCACACCATCCTGTTACCAATCCCAATAAACCAGGAAAGGTGCGCCGTGTCTCAAACGCTGCATCAACATTCAACGGAAATTCACTGAATAGCAATCTTCTCACAGGACCCGACTTAATAAACAATCTTGTCGGGCTCTTACTTCGATTTAGAGAAAAACCTTTTGCTATCACGGCTGATATTGAAGCCATGTTTATGCAGGTTGGCATTATAGAAAGAGATCAACCCTCCATGAGATTTCTGTGGCCAACTGAGCGAAGAAGAAAACAGTTCCAGTACGCCCGCCTAATCTTCGGCGCTCGACGCTCGCCAACAACAGCAATTTTTGTTCTTCAAAAAACTGCTAACGATTTCTCACCAAACCAGGCCGTTAAAGATTTAGTCTACAACAGTTTTTATATGGACAATTTTGTACACTCGTTCGAGACAATTCAAAAGGCTAAAGATAACACAGCTCTGCTTAAGAAAACGCTTTCGGAAGGCGGGTTCAATTTGACAAAAAAAGGCTCAAACGAAAGATCCGCTATACAAGATCTTGACGATAGCAAAGAAAACAACGAAAACTGTCATCGAGTGCTTGGAGTTCACTGGAATAAGTCAGCTGATAGATTATTCCACAAAAAACCATCAAAGTTCGACAACAACGGTAACAGATATTCAATCAGGAAACTTCTGTCGCTAATCGCCTGTCTTTTTGATCCGTTAGGCATTATAGCCCCGCTAGTAATTACACTCAAGATTATTCTACAGGATGTATGGAAAGAAAGATTAGCGTGGGATGACCCTTTGCCGTTCAAAAAACGGATTCTGATCCAAAAACGGATTGACAAATATCAATCTGCACCACCTATTGATCTTCCTCGCTGCATAGATCCCAAATCATCAGCAAATGAACTACATGAACTCCACATATTCAGCGACGCCTCGCAACTAGCTTATGGAACTGTAGCTTATATCGGAACTTCTTCAGAAAAAGACGTTTCATGCTCGTTTCTCATAAGCAAAGCCAAGGTTGCTCCGATCAAGCAGCTCAGTATTCCTAAAATGGAGCTCCAGGCCGCAGTTCAGCTAGGTTCGTTAAAACCCACCGACATATTTTGTTCAAGGAAACCGTCTTATGGTGTGACAGCACAGCAGTCCTAGAGTGGATTAAGAGCTTGGACAAGCTTAAAGTTTACGTGTCTAACAGGGTGCGCGAAATTCAAGAAAACTCATCATCTGATAGCTGGTATCACATCAGTGGCAAGAATCACCCAGCCGATCACGTATCTCGCGGTATTGATCCAGAGGAATTGCCAAAACTTTGGCTAACTCCACCCTCGTTTTTGTTTGAACATAAAGACAGCTGGAACAAGATACTCAGCGCGGAGAAAACAAACGTAACACCAATACAACAACCAGTAAAAGCAATCATTGACGTCGAGAGATTCTCGAAGTGGACCGAGCTACTCAACGCAACCGCACAAGTCTTTCGTTTCCTGGACATAATTAAAACCAAGCAAAAAAGAGCTCTCAACTGTACGGATATTGAAAAATCGAGAAATCATCTGTTCAAGGCGTCACAACAGAACTCTTTCGGTACTTCAATCTGCATACTGAACCAGAAGAAATCTCTTCCAACGAAAGACAAACTTCTACAGCTTTCCCCGTTTCTCCAAGACAACATTTTGCGTGTTGGCGGCAGAACCAAAAGGAGTACATTGTGTTACAACACGAAACACCCAATTATTTTAAACGCAAAAAAAGTTCATTACCCGGCTCTTTCTAATCAAATTCCACGAAATCTGTATGCATTTTGGAATTAAATATGTGAAGAACTATGTGCAACAAAACTTCTACGTGTTTGGTCTTCGAGACGTCCTTCGCAGTATCACCTACAGGTGCTCTGATTGCAGACGATTCAAAGACCAAGGACTTCAACCACCTATGGCGGATCTACCCGACATCAGATTTCCACAAGACCAGTGTCCTGTAATTTTTAACAAACGTTGGAATCGACTATATTGGCCCCTTTACTGTTATTCAGCGGGACAAAGAAGAAAAAGCCTATATCTGCCTCTTCAATTGTCTAGTCACACGAGCTGTGCGCTTGGAAGTGACAGAAGACTTAACGACAACCACTTGCATGACGGCCATCCGAAGATTTATCGCCAGACGCGGACAACCTCGACTCTTCCTCAGTGACAGTGGTAGCAAATTTCTTGGAGCCAGAAAACAGATACAAAGACAACCCCTCAAACTTGACCATGAGTTCATCAGACAGAAACTAATTTACGAGTCCGTCGAATGGCGTCTAAACCCTCCTTCTGCTCCCCATTTCGGTGGGGTGTGGGAGAGGCTTGTTCAAATTGTAAAATGAGCTCTTCTCTTGCATCTGGGATTTGCGAAGTTGACATGGTACGTCTTATCCACCACTGTTATCGAAACAGAGAAACTTGTCAATGCGAGACCTTTAACACACGTTAGAAGTGACATCGAGGACGAGGACCGGTTGACACCCAACCACTTTTTGATCGGTAGAGCGTTTCCCAATGTCACAGCGTGTGTCTTCAAAGAGACTCCCACAATCCAGACGAAGACGTGGACCCAAGTGCGACAACGACTCGAAGCAATCTGGAAAAGATTTATAAAAGAGCACATTCCAACCCTGAACACAAGAAAAAATGTGGTTAAAGCCTGATGCCAAGTTGGAAGTGAATGACATAGTTTGGGTTTTGGAAGAATGGACCCCAAGAGGAATTTGGCCCCTGGGACGCGTGACAAGGACATTCACCAGCCCCGACAAAACAGCTAGGTCATGTGAAGTAAAAACTGCTTTAGGCTTCTTAACCCGACCAGCTGTTAAACTTGCACATGTTTTCCCAAAAACACCCCCGGCAGGTTAGTTAAGCCCCGAGAATGTTATCGATGTGATAATTCTTAAGTACATTTTGCCGCCCAAATGTTGTAAACTTGATTTCTTCGACACGTTTGAATCATAATCATCGAAAACAAGCTAAACAAATGTGCACGTGGCGAAACAAAAGAAATGATTGAATAAAGAAATTGAAACATGGATCCTATTTTTGAAACAACACAACCCAAGGAACTGAAGAAAAAAGACGACAATGGCAACTCCCCCTGACCGGGACTAGATGGCCAACGTCAGCGGCTGACAATTGTTGACCTAACACTTTATTATGGCATTATCTTGGTGATTTTGTGATCTCTGGAGCTCCTACTTATTGATTGATTTTTTTCTATTTCATCGTTTGTTTATTGATTTTGTCTAATGTATTGATTGCTTAGATTACTCTCTACTGTGTCTTTTGTCTATAACACCATTTGTTTATTGCTTGAATTCTTTGCAGTGTCGTGAACAATCGCCAATCTGACACACCCTTTTTCGTTGTTTTTACTGATGTTATCAAGCAGTCAACTAAGATCAGAAACAGTTTTAAGATGTTAATTCGAATAGATTTTCTCATCACTCTGCTTTAAGCAGTTCGAACCCATTGTTACTTTTCACAACTATTATTTATACCGATACCAGATATGGCCGGCGGTATGGCTATCAGATTGTAACCGCGCTCATTATACCATTCGTCTCCAAGTCCAACACATATTAACTTAATTTAGATTAGTTCAAACGGCTAAAACCCGGGCCAAGGTGTCAACGCTAAAAAACGCAAAATTATGTAAGATTGGCGTTGAATGCGTTGAATTTATGTAAAATCTACGCTTGAGCGTAGATCTTACATAAATTCAACGCATTCAACGCCAATCTTACATAATTTTGCGTTGAATTTTGGCGTAGATCTTACATATTTAGCGCGAATTTTAGCGTAGATCTTACATATTTAGTGTTGAATTTAGCGTAGATCTTACATAAATTCAACGAATTCAAAGCCAATCTTACATAATATTCCGTCGAATTTTAGCGTAGATCTTAAATATTTAGCGTTGAATTTAGCGTAGAACTTACATAAATTCAACGCAATCAACGAAAATCTTACATAATTTTGCGTTGAATTTTGGCGTAGATCTTACATATTTAGCGTTGAATTTAGCGTAGATCTTACATAAATTCAACGCTTTCAACACCAATCTTAGATGTTTTGCGTAGAATTTTGGCTTAGATCTTACAAATTTAAGGTTGAATTTTTTGAATTCCATTTCAGACCACTTTATGATTTCAAACATTTTTCAAGTTTTTTTTCAAAAAGTCAATTTTTTCACTGTTTCGACCCCTATGCTTCACAGGTGAGAAAAGCGAAGTCAGCAAAAAACCACTCTTTATTGCTCTTTTATAGTGCAAAATCCATTTGAGACCATTTTACAATTTCAAAACTTTTCCAAGTTTTTTTTTCGAAAAATCAGTTTCACTGTTTTGACCCTTATGCTGCAAAGGTGAGAAATGTGAAGTCAGAGAAAAATCATTTTTTAGTGCTCTTTTATAGTACAAAATACAATTGACGCCATTTTACGGTTTCAAATTTTTCAAGTTTTTTTCAAAAAGTTATTTTTATAACTGTTTCAACCCTATACTGCACAGGTGAGAAAAATTATTTTTTAGTGCTCTTTTATAGTACAAAATCCAATTGACGCCATTTTACGGTTTCAAATTTTTCAAGTTTTTTTTCAAAAAGTCAATTTTTTCACTGTTTCGACCCCTATGCTTCACAGGTGAGAAAAGCGAAGTCAGCAAAAAACCACTCTTTATTGCTCTTTTATAGTGCAAAATCCGTTTCAGACCATTTTACGATTTCAAAACTTTTTCAAGTTTTTTTTTTTCGAAAATTTAATTATTTCACTATTTCAAACCCTATACTCCAAAGGTGAGTAACAAGAAGTCAGAAAAAATCTTTTTTAGTGCTCTTTTATAGTGCAAAATCCAATTCAGACCATTTGAAGATTTCAAATTTTTCAAGTTTTTTTTCGAAAAATTAATTATTTTACTGTTTCAACCCCTATACTGCACAATTGAGAAAAATGAAGTCAGCAAAAAATAACCATTTGCTCTCTTACGGTGCAAAAACCATTTCAGACCATTTTAGGAACTCAAATTTTTTTCAAAACTTAAAAAAAATTTTAATTTTTTCCCAGTGCGTTGAATACGTTGAAATTATTTAAGATCTCGGCTAAATTCAACAAAACATATGTAAAATCTAGGCTAAATTCAACGAAATATATGCAAATTCTAAGCTAAATTCAATGCAAAATATGTAAGGTCTACGCTAAAATCAACGCAAAATATGTAAGATCTACGCTAAATTCAACGCAAAATATAAAAGATCTACGCTTTATAAGGGTTTCGGCTCTTAAGGAAACCAAGGTACGGTGGCGCAATGGTAGAAGAGGCGACAAGTAAACAGGAGGTCAGTGGTTCGAGTCCCATACACAGAGTTCTACGAGTTGATTATTGTAAGATAAACGCTAAATTCAACGCAAAAATATGTAAGATCAACGCTGAATTCAACGATAAATATGTAAGATCAGCGGCAACTACCGTTGACAAGTTGGAAAATTCACCGCCATTTCTTACATAATTTTGCGCTGAATGCGTTGAATTTTTGTCTTTAAATTCAACGCATTCAACGCAAAATTATGTAAGAAAATTGCGGTGAATTTTCCGACTTGTCAACGCTAGTTGCCGCTGATCTTACATAATTCCTCGGCCCGGGAATCACAGAATCAATATGGAATACTTTTTTAATGAAAAGCTAATGTTGTCCCAAATGTAGGGTTTAATTAAAAAGTAAGCTCTCAAATTTATGGATTGCTTTTAATATGAGTAATATAAATCTTACCGATTGCCTAGGTTGAGATAGATTTCATTTCAATTCAAAGTTGCTTTGAGCTTAGCACGTGGAAACTGCAGCAGAACATGGACAAAACTTGGCACTCCTGTACTGATTTATTTGAAATTAAAAACCAGTTAAGGCTTTCCAGATGATACCCCAGTTTCCCCAGAACAACATTTTCTATGCAGTTTTAAAACCAGTAGTTATTCTTTTGTTAAGGCGGCACAGGCGTCATCATTGATTCTGGTTGGATTTGGGAAAATTGATATAGAATTACAACCAAACAAAACTTCTCTTACAAACATGATTATACGGGTCGAGGTTTTTGGGTGAATTTTTGTAAGAAATGCGGTGAATGCGGTGAAGTTCTGTAAGAAATGCCATGATTGCGTTGAATAATGTGAAAAAAAAATATTTCACCGCATTTCCTACAAAACTTCACCGCATCAACTTTTGTGGTAAAATAATGTAGGAAAGGAGGTGAAAAAAATAATTCACCGCATTTCACTGCATTTTTCTTATAAAAATTGACCGCAAAATTCACCGCATTTCTGAGAAAATTTCACAGCATTGGCTTTCCAACGTTTACTGAATCTGATTTAAGTTCAAAAGAAATATCATAGACGTTTGTGAGAGTTAGCAGAGTGCAGTGAGAAGCTGATGGGATTCAGGTGGTAAGAGGTTCGAACTCTCGTAAGGAAGCTCTTTTGTAAGAATAATGAGAACCCGCTGAAAATAAATAATTGACCGCGATTCACCGCAAAAAATTGTAAGAAATACGCGGTAAAAATTATTTTTTTCCACCGCTTTTCGTACAAAAATTCAACGCCAAACCTTGACCCGCGTATTCGTGAACAAAACTCTTCAAAAAACTAACTTGTTCGTAATGTTAAATTTTGAAATCGAAAACTATTACTTAGTATAAAATTTCTTATACTTCATGACTAAAAGACTATATACAAAGACTATATTGGACTATATAGAACTATATACAAAATCTGTTACTCATTGAACGAAGTTATGCACAATAAAATGAAAGGGTTTCTTTTCGAACGATTTATGAACTTTTCATTTTCTTATCGAATATCTCATAGTTCAAGAAACGAGTAGGTTTACAGAAACTGGAATTGACTATGCTCTTTCTTGACATAAACGCGTGATGGTTTCAAATTAGGATCGGATGTTTTCCATTTGTGCCCCCCCCCCCATCCGGATTAGTGAGTGCATATTATTTCCAATTATTTGCAGCCCTTAGACACAAGTGTCATGTCCTTAAAGATTTACAGTGTAATGACACGTGCTCTGTAACGGGGGTGCACAAACTACTGGGGGGCACAAACTAAAAGATCCTAAAGATCTCATTAACACCTTCTGGGCATAGTTTAGCCTCGGATATATTTTTGAAAATATCTTCTGTCAAATACAAATAAATTCACACATGTATGAAGTATATGTCCAATTCTTATTTTAAATCTCTTTCATTTAAATCCGCGTTCGTTCAAAAAATGTTCCATTCAAATGAGCTAAACTTTGCAATGGAGTAACACTTCGCTACCTATGCCCAAATTCAAATTCAAATAACAACAAGCGCCAATTTCCAATTCCAAATCGCGGCACTGGTTCAGAAACTAACAAAAATCAATTTTTGGCGTAGACTTCTTTTTGCTTCGCTCTTTTTTACGACGACTGGACTTCTAAAGAAATACATCTTGTTTCTCCTCAAGCAAATAGCCGATAACACTTCGGAAACAACCATGACGTTTGAAAGACTTGTGTAGTCTGATTGACATGTCTAACACATTTTCATTGTCATCGTTTTCACGGAGAAGAAGACTGTCCGGAAACCCTGCTTCCACTATCAATCTCACAAAGGCAACCACCCTAACATCTGGATGCCATCTTTGAGAAGCCGAATGCTCTGAAAGGAGGGGGCTTGAGAAAATTGTGAATAAATACACAACAACTCATTAAGGACATCACTAAAATTAGAAAACCCAAAGACAGAAAATGACGACAAATATTATTCAGAAAAAAACAGACGACTATTAGCTTTTTTCAAAATAAAAGAAATAAGGTCTTTTATTTCAGTTGAAATTTTATCTTACCTAAAATGTCTCCCCATTCAGTTTTGGTATTTATTTCAGAGCTGCTCGATCGGACAACTCTTTCGATGACATTGAAACCCTGATAAGCTCCAATTTCTTCAATTAGAAAATGTAAGAAAAAAGTTAAAGGGCTCAACTTTACGTAATGTGATTTACAGTAGTAGAGTTGAAAAAAAAGAACAGTGATAAAATGATTTCATAAAAATTCTATCTCCTCAGTGATTTAAAAAACACGCTGAGGATCTTCATTTCTAATACATGGTGGATACTGACACAAAGAGTTCAGTATTTCATTCAATGGAGTTTCAAATACATTGTCTGCAGCATTAGAAACATACAAAGAAGATCAAAGGAACTATTTTAGGGTGAGTGAGCTTTGTCAGAACATCTTACTGGATAATCGATTTGAACTTGTAACTCTGGGTATGGCTGTTTCAGACTTCGTATTGTCTGGTTTGCTTCAATGAACTCTTTACTACTTGGTACCCTATTGAGGTTGCTAATGTAGCTGCCAAACAGTTTTGCGCTAAAAAATAATAGGTGTGTCGCGGTTAGTTGCCTTTTTTGATGATGTTTTGCTGTTCGTTAATTTCTTTGGCACACAATTAAAAAACATTTTTATTCAGTTAT